>NC_059427.1:72194630-72502380 GCF_021028975.2 Sphaerodactylus townsendi | reverse complement strand
GGAGCCGGGGAGGGAGCTCAGCAGGGGATGTGCTGCCCTGGAGTCCGCCCACTGAAGCTGTCGTTTCTTCCAAAGGAATTGGTCTCTGTAAGACTCCAGCTTGAAGTTAGTAACTCTGGTCAAATCAATGCTTTCATGCAGTGTGGATTTCCTCATCTCCCTGCTTACATCCAGTGCCATTTTCACTTCCCCCTTCCATTGCGCCTGCCATTTCCCTTCTCTGCCAGTGGGCGTTTTTCTCATTAACAAATGCTATGACATTGAAACAATGCACCTGCTACCTATTTTTTAAGGTTGCAAAAAAGCCCTTCATCCATGGGGGAAGGGAATGGTGGGAACAAGGGAATTGAGATGGAATTTATTTACTTGTTTACTTCATTTATATCCCAACATTCTGCCCCTTGGGGACCAAGACAGACAGAGTGAGTGACTGGCTCATGGTTACCCAGCAATCTTCAGTGCCCATCACAGATGCAGAGTGGGAATGTCACCCTTGATCTCCCAGCACCCTAACGACTATACCACACTGACTCTCCCAGTGCTGATGCTCTGCTGCTACTTTAAATTCCCATACTATAAAGTAACTCAAAATAGAGAATCGCCCCTGTGTGGAAGGAGCCTCACATGAAGGACAATAAGGTGCATCTTACCTTTCTGAAGGTTTATGTCAACAAAACTAATTGCTACCCATGAGTAGGAACACAGAAATTGAGAACAAAGGAAAACAGCAACAGACAGGGTCAAGATGTTATATTGGGCCATTATGGAAGCCAAGCTTAAGATGGGGAGAAGAGAGCCCTCCAAGACTTGTTGCTGAACTAAAATCCTATTATCTATCTGTATGTAGCAAAATAAGAAGGGATTTTTCTTTTCCTTTTGGTTTGCAATCTGAGAAAAGGAGTCCGTTCTGAGACTGTGATTACAGTCCTGATTCATACTGGCTTTGAAATGTCCATACATTTCTTTAAAGGATGTATTTGTTTGTAGCACTGATAAACAGTATCTCCAGGCCAGCAGAGGCAGTGATCTCGCACAGGTATCTATTCAGGCACTGACAGCCTGCAACCCTAATTACTCAAGTAATTTGACTGTCCAGTCAAAACAAAGCCCCCAGAGGAGTAATAAAGATAGAGAAGGCTTTTTGGAAAAAAACCCACCCACAATGCAATACTATCAACCACACCTTTGCATAGCAAGTTCCACCCAAACACTTACTGATTGGTTCCCTACCCTGGGACATGGACAATATATACCCCACTAAAACATTCCCTTCTCACTGGACACAGTGTGTAACAGACTTCTGTCTGTGATACACTTCTGAAGATGCCAGCCACAGATGAAGGTCACCAGACCACGGCCACACAGCCCGGAAAACCCACCAGAACCAATAGAGAAGGCTTTTAAAAAAAATTTTGACAAGTGTGGATGGGCTACACTCCAAGGGCAGGAAATTCTGGCCCCAGAAGGCAGAAGCAGAGTTTGTGCCTGCTGGGCGCAAGATATGCAAGTCTATATAGAGTAGGAGAGGCCTACAACAGAAAATATACTCACTCAAAGCTGACTCTGGTCTCCAACTTCACCTCCTGGTCCATCAGAACTACACTATCTTGGCTCAGTGCCAGTGGCTTCTGGGGGAAGTGGAAACCCAAACAAGGCAGACATATTAATACAATGGGGAAACTCTTATGTACTATTCTATGTCTATGTACACATTTGGTTTGGTTAATATACACATCTGTATATTACAGATAAAAGTGAATAGAAAGCAAAAGTAGTTTTAACAACATGGTATCAAAAGCATCCTATTATGACAGACAACGTTCCTAGTGATGCCAGTTTTTTGCTATATAATATTATGTTTGTTATACTCCTCTAATTGGGGGTGGCCCGGCTTCATAGTATTTCATGTCGTATATGTTATCAGTTCCTTCCTTCATTCCTTATGAACCACAACATTGCACAGTGATATCCCAGAATTCTTTCTCCTGGATCATGTTTTGTTTTATTTTACCTGGGAATGTTTGTCTTGGATATTCTAGATAATATTTTGATTTATAGATTTGGGCATTTGGGCAGGAGTGAGAGCTGCCTGTAACCAGAGATTACTGAGGTTAGTGGGAAAATAAACACAAAGCTTGAGGTGCCATAAAGATTTTATCCAAGCATATATTTATGCAAATAAACCCAGGTCTTCAGATATCATGAATAGATCCTAACTTTTCATACATTTTATGTAGGCAATTAAAAAAATCCTATGTGGTCAAACGGCCATGAAATGCATGAAGTGCAGAGTGAAAAGTAATTATATAAAATTCAGATTTAATCAAGAAAAATGCCAATCACCAGTTATGCTAAACTAGTTAATACCTATAATGGGAGGGGAATCCTAGGTTTTGTAGATAAAATTCAAAGTCCTAGTTTAGCTTCCTGGTGGGTATTATATGAAAGGAGAGACTTGTAAACTAGGCAGAAATCCCAAGTGTATTATAGTGAGGTTGAAAGATTACTGCAGATCCACCTTTCTCCTTAGCCATCAACTAGCGTTGCCAAGCTCCAGGTCAAGGAAAGAGATTTATTGAAATTACAACTGATCTCTAGTCTTCAGAGATCAGTTCCCCTGGAGAAAATAGCAGCTTTGACGGGGGCGTTCTATAACACTGAACCCCACTGAGATCCCCCCCTCCCCAGGATACAACTCCCAAACATGCAGAAATTTCCAAATGCAAAATTGGTAACCCTACAATCAACTGACTCAGTGACTGAATAAAAGTACATTCAGAACTGCCTTTCTGTGTCCCTCATACATATGCACTGTGGAAGAGGGACTGAACAAAAAATTAGTCAATTACCACCTCTTTTCTAACCTGCTATTCCTAGGCAAAGTGCTTGAGAGAACAGGAGCAGACCAACTCCAGGTCTCCTTGAATTACTCCTCAGCCCGAGACCCTTCCCAATCTGGTTTCAGACTACAAGGCTATGGGACAGAGACAGCTCTGCTGGCTTTTGTTGACAACTTCTATCTAAATGCTCCAGCTGGATTTACCTGTTGCCTTTGACACAGTGGACCATGCCAACGTGTTGAGGCACCTGAAGGCAGAAGTAGGCATCAGGGGTTGTGTGTTGGACTGGTTCAATCCATTCTTCATGGACCAGGACCAAGTAATTGTCACTGGAGACCACTTATCAGTATGGGACCTATCCTGCGGGGTCCCACAGGGCCCAATCCTTCCCCCATACTCTTCAGTCTTTATGGAAAGCCCTTAGGCCAAATCATTTGTAGTTTTGGGGTTGGCTGTCATCAATATGCAGATGATACACAGTTATATATATCCTTATCCAAATATGGTAATATGGTAGAGGTCCTAAATCACGGCCTGGTAGTTGTGTAAATTGGCTAAGAGCGAACAAATTGAAATGAAATCCTGAAAAGACCAAAGTAATACTGCGAAGGCAGGGGTTTTGAAGGACATTGTGCTCCTCACTTTCAATAGGGTTTATCTTGCTCTAGAGCCCTATGGAGGGGAAATGGCACCTGGGGACAAAATCTCCTCCGGGTGCCCCCCTGCGGGTCACGGAGCCCCACCCCCTGCGGACAACATCTAAATAGGCTAAAAAGGAGACTGGCAGGCAACCAAACAACTGGGGGTCTCACCTTGTGCGGTTCCTGAGTTCCGCAGCTGGTGGCAGCAGTAACACGAGTGGAGGGGAGGGTGCATATGTATTGAGCCTCCATGACTCGCTGGTCACATGGGGGGGGGCGATTTTGCGCCCCCCACGTGATCAGATGGCGTGCGCCCGGGGACATTGGGTACCCCATGTTACTGGGCAATTACGCCTTTGTCTTGCTCTTATTGACTCAGTTAAGAGCCTCGGGGTTATACTGGACCCAGCATTATTGCTGGAGAAGCAAGTTGATGGGGTTGTAAAAAAGGCTTTCTTCCAATACAGCTTAGCTCAAAAGATGGTCCTCTCTCCCTATGCTCTACCATGACAGCTTTGCTCACTGAACAGGGCCTTCTCAGGGTATCAACCTGCAAATGGACAAAATCAACAGCTGCCCATTTACAGGCCTTCTCTGTTGTGGCCCCTACCTTGTGGCATAGTCTGCCTGAGGAGGTCAGGAAGGGTCCCACTCTCTTGACTTCCAGCAAACTATGCACAACTGCATTATTCAAGAGGCTGTTTCTACAAATGCAAGAGGGTGGCACTGTAAAAAATGATTCATGAAATTACTTGGACAAATTATTAGGGACTGTGGTCTATAAGTATATAGTTTGTTGTAAGTTGGACCCTACTGTATATTTTTGCAAAATTTAATGTGTCATGTTAATACCTATACTTTGCTTCAGTACTTTTCAAAATATTTCTGGTTGGTTCTACAACCCAAATCCTATTTCGTTGTTAACTGAATGTCCCGTCCTGTGGATTGTATTGACTCATTTTATGTAATCTGCTCTGAATCCCAGGGGAAAAAGTGGACTATAAATAATATACATGAATAAATAACAAATATCCTCCCTCTTAATTCTTCCCTTTTCTATATAGGTTGGGCCTACCTTCTCATTCCCAACAAGGTAGAGCTTGATATCAGGCAACTGGAAGCCACGTCGTTGGCAAATTCCCTCCAGCATCTCCTGGATGGAGATGCCAGGACGCACAGGGACTAGAGAAGCAGTCCCGTCAGGAAGATAAATACAACAGTATTTAACAGGTTGGTTTTGATTGTCAGCTTCTGGATCTGTCAGGCTCTTCCTGTGACTCTAAAGAGAAGAGAATTATATTTTGTTATCATGATTTGAGCTGTGACTTTGAGGTTAAAATCACAGGTTAACTGTGAGGTGAAAATCTTAGGTTTTGAGGTTAAAATCTCAGTCTCCACCATAGGATTTCGAAGAGCCATGGACCTCTAATGCATAATATGTTTTGTTGCCTGCTTCGGGTTGGGAAATTCCTAGAGATTTAGAGGTGGAGCCTGAGGAGGGCAGGATTTGGGGCAGGATCTCAGTGGGGCACAATGCCACAGAGTCTACCCTCCAAGGCCACCATTTTCTCCAGGGGAACTGAGCTCTGTAGTTTGGAAATAATTTGAAATGCTGGGGGATCTCCATGCCCCACGTGCTGCCGCTTTGAAAACAACAGGTTAGCATAGCTCTCTCTTAAGAATGTAAGAAGAGCCCTGCTGGATCAGACCAAAGGTCCATATAGTCCAGCATCTGTCTCCAACAGTGGCCAGCCAGATAACAGCACCTCCAGGGTTATTTGTCTCCGCTGCCTGTGTTCAGGGTTGTTATACTGTCTCCAAAACACCGCATTTCCACTTTGCAGTCTTGGCTAATCACTGTTGATAGACACATCTTCCAAGGATTCGTGCCCTCTAAACAAATATCCATCACCACATTTTATCACACTGAATTCCATAAATTATGTATGGATTGAAGAAATACTTTCTTTTGTCTGTCTTGAATCCATTTCCCGTCCATGTAATTGTAGTACATTCTGGATAGGGGACTGTTGGAGGAGAACATCCAAATATAGTACTTGACTTTCTTTTTCACTTTTTGGCTAAAGCAGCATAGTGCAGAATTTTATCACTTCAAACTGCCAATTCATGATGTATAATCTGCAGATCAGTTCCAAGGCCTGGATGTTACACAATCAATCAGAATTAACATCCCTTGTTTGTACCGCTATGAGCTCCCACTGTCTGTGGCAGCCCTATTAATAGACTCTTCCCTGGGTCTGCAATCGATGCTGTCAATGCAGTGCTCAATTATTTTACACACACGTTACAAAATTAACACACGTCATTATCTGGATTTTGTTCTTTAATCAAAAGAAGAATCCAATTAGTCATGCCAAAAAGAAGCGCTTTGTGTGCACCACCTGCACATGCACACGCTTTGCACAGCCACAAAAGAGCAGGCCTCTTTGCTCCCAAGCAGCAGGGGTTACTAGAAAATGCTGTGAAACAGTTTTAAATAACCCCTCTTATGCAGTTCTGGCAACCCTATAATATTCTGATACACACAAACAGAACACACATGTACCTTCAATTTTCCAGGGATCTCTTTGCATTAATACCCTTCCTGATCTAATGTCACTCTCAGTTCTTATTTTATTGGAAGGTATATTCAGGAGGACGAGCTGTGACTCCACCAGCTGGGATTGAGCATGGCTGTAAGTGAAGTCTTTTTAGCAGTTTGCATCTAAAATGTCTGAGCTGCTTCAGTAGCAATGACAGAATTCCACATTGTGGAGAACTCCTCCACACAGCACACTCATAGCCCATTATAGATTGAGGGTGTGTGTGTGTGGCTGGATAGGGTTGGTGACAGTCACGATATAACGTTAGGCGAGAGCCATATGCACCCACGCTGTAATGAAGGGAGTCTGACCAAATGAGTAGGGTATGCATCAGCTTATTTTTAGCCCAAGGTCTCAAAGCTAAAGTATACCCTCTACCCACAATAACAGAATAACGTAACAGAATAACGTAGTAGAATGTAGGTGGAGGGGATGCAATTTTTGATCACTCCTCCTGATAAAAATTCCTTGCGTATGAGAAGAGAGCACAGCATGCAGGAAGGCTTTAATCTGTCTTATTCCCTGCTATACTACTTTCACATTTGCAGTTGGCTTTTTAAAATCGGATGTACAGGGCATTTTAAAATGTGTTTCTCGATTTGCACTAATTTTCATACTTCATCTTTTGCAGGTGTAAGGAGGGCCTGCACCCTAGAAGCGCTCACCTCTGTCTGGGAGCTGCTGGTTGCACAAGATGACAGGAAACCCAGGTCCAGGCTAGCAGAGGAATTCAAAGAGCCTTGGGATTCACGCCACAGGGAGGGCCCCTCGCTCCCATTTCTCTCATCTGGTAGGACAGACATTCAGCAGGCTAGATCAGGTACTTAAGAGGATACATGATCCTTGATCGTAGGGCAGTTCTTATCCACATATGCTGCCAAATAAACTAAACAATGGTTCTATTCCCCCACCATCTTTAGCCTTTGACTCACCTCCCCAGGGACATTCTCTTCGGTCCGCTTTCCTGAAGGATCTCCTAGGACTCCTACTGCCCAAGTTGCCAGCCACCTCCACACCCAGTGGCAGCGATTTCCCAGGCTTTAGTTTTGTTTTCTAGGGGAAAGTCCAAGAGAGCATCAGCTAAGGACATGTTGGACACAATTAGAAGGAAAATGGATATCCCTGAAATTCCCTGTACCCCACACGACTTCCACTTTGAGGCTCTCTACCTTTCCATGATCAGATGGAGGGCTGCCGCTCCGAGAGTGGGGCCTCAGCTCTGGCAAAGGCTGTCCCTGGCTTTCAGCCCTTGCACATTCCTGGTACAAAGGAGACTTGACAAACCGTGCATAGCTATCAAACTTCATCAGGTTGAAGATCTGAAGCAAGAACACTGAGTTAGTGCTATCACAGGTCCTCTAGCATACAGCTCTCCCTTGTTATCAGTTCTTGAGTCAACCTTATCAAAAAGGGAGCAGCAGATATAGGTACAGTATCACAGAAACATACTCCAAATTAGAGTGGAGGAGCAGATGATGTCCCTGTTTCCTACTAAGCCTTTTCCTTACATAGTCCATGGCCTTGGGAAAGTAGATAGTTCTCACCTGGAGCTGTTGGACATGAAACATGTCAGGGGTGGGTGCCGCCAACATCTCTTCACCAATCCAGGCCTGCCTGTCAATGTTTACTGGGCTTACTGAGTGACTTGACAGGAATTCATCATAGATCCTCCTAGCCTCCTGGGATAGCTGTGGAAAAAGGACATGGGGTGAGAGACAGATATCACCATCCTGGCCTCACATTAGAGAAGCAGGAGAAGAACCCAACACCGCTGCAATGTGTGCAACTTCTATTGTTGGCTTGCCATCTCCAGGTGTGGCCTGGAGCTCTGCAAGAATTATGATGGGCTCCAGACCACAGAGATCAGTTCCCCTGGAGGAAATGGCCACTAAGGAGAGGAGACTCTCCAGCATCACATGCCCACGGAACTCCTTCCCCTCCCCACACTGTGCCCTCCCCAGGCCCTGCCCCCAAATCTCCAGAAATTTCTCTAGCTAGAGTTGGCGATCCTACTCTATTGCCGTCCTTGGAACGGGATGCTAAAGAAAGACATTCTCGCTGTTTTTCATCTTGTAGGGTGGTACATCTTCAACGTATTTAGTGTTAACCTTGGTGTAGAATTCAGCATTCTAAGAACCCCATCTTTCCTTTTAAATTAAGTTCCTATATCTAATGGTTATGCAGATAGTCTGAATGTGCAAAATTCAAGACAAATGTTTTTATCAGTGGGATTTCTTTATACTGGGTGTGGTACTTCACAAGGATGTAGGTAATGGGGGGTTCTTGGGTTCAACATGTCCAAAGCTCCGCCCCCTGTTTGTGGGGGGGGGGTTGTTTTTTTTTGTTTGGCCTGCAGGGGGCCTAGTTTTTAGGCTGCTAACAGCACCAAAATGTCAGGGATTTGTTGGGAGACACTCCTGATGATACCACCCAGGTTTGGTGAGGTTTGGTTTAGGGGGTCCAAAGTTATGGGCTCACAAAGGGGGTGCCCCCATCCCCATTGTTTCCAATGGGAGCTAATAGTAGATGGGGCTACCCTTTTGAGGGTCCATAACTTTGGACCCTCTGAACCAAACTTCACTAAACCTCCTAGGTGGTATCGTAACAATAGTCTCCTTCTGATACCACCCAGGTTTGGTGAAGTTTGGTTCAGGGGGTCCAAAGCTATGGCCCCCCCAAAGTGGGTGCCCCCATCCCTATTGTTTCCAATGGGAGCTAATAGTAGATGGGCTATCCTTTTGAGCATCCATAACTTTGGACCCCCTGAACCAAACTTCACCAAACCTGGGTGGTATCAGAAGGAGAGTCTCCTGAAGATACCCTGAAAGTTTGGTGCTGCTAGCTTAACAATTGCACCCCTGACAGCAGGCACCCACCAAATTTCCCCAGATTCTCCTTTTAAATCCACCCCCTTTGGCATGGATTTAAAGTGAGAATCTGAGGTCCCCAGTTTAAACATTGAAAGTTATGCTGTTTCAGGAAGGGGAAGAATCCACCTCAAAACAGCATCACTTTCAATGTTGTTTTAACTGGGGACCCCAGATTCTCCCTTTAAGGTGGATTTAAAAGGAGAATCTGGACTCCCTAGTTTAAACACCATTGAAAGTGATGCTGTTTGGGGGTGGATTACAGCATCACAGCGGCTGCCCATGGGGGGGGGCAAAACTCAGATTTTGCACCTGGCTCCTTTTCCCTAGCTACGCCTCTGCCTGGAGGAAAGGGCAGAAGGGACTGTCGGCTGCCAGCTGGGAGCCCAGCCGGTGGGGGGTGGGCAGGGCAGGGAAGTCTGCCATCCCTGGCCTTGGAGAGCTGCTTTTATAAGCACTGAGGCCAGGGCAGGGCTTGGGGAGGCATGGCCCCGAACCCCCCCCCCCCTAAAAAATCTATACCTACATCACTGGTACTTCAATTCCTTTCATAGCTTCTTAACTTTTTATGATTAGCAAAAGCAAAAAAAACTTTACTTGATTTTCTCAAAAGTTATATTCAAATCATTAATAAAAGTTAACTGCTTGTTTGTTTAAAAATTGGGAACAGGGGAGAAATAAGCTTTTTTTGGAAAAGAATTTGGTTTCCCTGGGTACAGAACATTCTGAATCCTGTTCCATACAGCCTGAAGGGCAGAGTAATTCTCGTTATTCTTGGTGTGTCCACATCTCCTCTGTTCACAAGAAGTACAATGTGTATTCAGATCATTTCACAAATGAACTCAACATCAAGCAGTACAATCTTTTCCTTCCTGACAATTTAGCCTTCATTTTATGAGTCATTTTCTAACCCTCATTCAGTGCTTGTTAGAAGCAAACTAACCTAAACTTCACCAGTTTTTTAAATTTATTTGGAGTGTAGATTTTGGAGATCACTTGGTATATAACTTGGATTTCTCTTGCTTTCTTTACCCCAGGCAAACTTCTTACCTGTTGGGTGCTATTAGCTGGAATCTGATGGAATCGTTCACATGCTTGCCAAAAATACACATTCTCCGCACTGAATTCCTTCTTTAGAAATTCCTGGAAAGAGAGAGACCGGAATGATAATAATCCATCTCTGATCCAGAAATCTTCTGTGATGGCCAGGATAGAATCAAAGTTTCCATGCAACATTAGGTCGGATTCAGTTAATATTTTTCCAAACAGTGCATAATATCCTGGCAATGCAGCCAGTGTTGACGATATCAGATTCAACAAAAATCTGTTTTTGGAGGAGCCCAGAGAGAACAGAGGACTGGTTGCCATGTAGCCAAGGTGAGAAGGGCTTGAAAGAGGAGAGGAGACAGCATGATCCCTATCAGACAGCCATAATATGGGTCTAAACAGGCTGTATGTACGTAATATAGTAGAAAAAAAGACATCAAGAAAGAAATAGAATAAACAACACAGAGCATGTACAGGTAGAGCAAGACAGACAGAAGCAAAGCGTAGGACTTACTGTGAAGTAGGCAACACCAAGTCGGTCCTGCAGCAGCGTCTCAAAGGACTCCGCCCAGCGGGCTACTGATTGTCCCAAGGAATGGGGGGCACTCTGGTTACTGGGTAGGCTGGCCACACTGTTATTACTGCCCCGAGTCCCAGAGCTGTTTAACTCTGTGGTACAGAGAGATATTTCAGATGGCATAGTGGCTGCTTACAAGGTAGCACACCCCCATGCTTCTCACTCCAACAAAAGCTGAAACAGCTGGGAATGACGCAGTAGAGCCGCCCAGAATGGCAATGCTCACGATATACGTTGAAAAATCTTAGGCTTGGAAATGGCTGACATATGTCCTTAGTGCCTAGGTCACGTCCAGTCTCCTGGGACAATATGGCCAAAACTGGTTTACACTTAGTAGCAAGGATTTTATGTGGTTCAGGATGCCAAATTATTAATGAACACTGATCAGGTCTTTCTTTTCTATTCCTTAATAAATCTACCAAACTTCTTACAAGTGCACACAGCCTGATAATGAGCAAAGACACCTAAGGCCTTTAAACCCACATTTCCAACACTATTCTCCAACACAGAGGCCAAACTTACCCCCATCCGACACAGCCAGGCCCTGTAAAAGAAGGAGGAGTTCGGTCAAAAGGTTCTTTGAGGTGGAGAAGATCCCAAGCAGAAGCAATCCTCGGAAGAACAGATACTACATTTTTATCCCACCATTCCTCAGATTAGTGTATATAATTTTCTGTCCCCAGTTGACTTTCCCAGCCCTCTGTGAAATATATTAGACAGGGGTCTGCAATCTGCGGCTCTCCAGATGTTCATGGACTGCAATTCCCATCAGCCCCTGCCAGCATGACCAATTGGTCGTGCTGGCAGGGGCTGATGGGATTTGTAGTCCATGAACATCTGGCGAGCAGCAGGTTGCAGACTCCTGTATTAGACTGAGAGGGTGTGACTGCCCAAGGGGTCTGTGAACTTTGGTCTTCCAGAGATTCTAACCACTACACCACACTGACTGGAGGGGTTCCTGCCTCTTGTGTTAAAAAACTTCATAGAACAATTGTTCATGCCCAGGCACAGGGCAATCATCTCCTTCCCCAGCAGTCTCAGTTTCAGGACAACCTTTTCCCACTCCCATACACTACCATGGAAATTTGGTATAATCAGAACCATCTGCAAGTAATATGAGATGGTATGAGGGGGACACTCTGATGCCTTTGACAAGAACATATTCACTGAAGGGATACTGTTGTTTTTACAGTAGGTTGCAGACTTTGCATAGTCAGTGTTTCCAGGCCCACTGCTGGTGATATTAGTCAGGATCAATGATATCCATAAGATTACTCTGTACAGTCAGGAACCAAGAACCCCATTACAAGGACCATTCAGGTGCCACATAGACACTTTACCAAATTACAATCTACTCATACAAATAACACATTGGCAATGTAACAATGTTGGTGGTATTATTAGTTCATTCCTCTAAAATGATGTATTATGGGTCCTAATACTTCAGTTCAGGTGTTTTAGATCACACAGCATTGAAAAGGACTAATAGAAGCAGTGTGGTGGAATGTGCATGACAGCTTTGTCCTCCGCAAATTTGGCTCATGAGCAGCCATTTTCCCCAAAAGACTCAAAGATGGCTGTATCCTAGAGGGGATGAATCTGACATAACGCTACATAGTAGGGGAAGCTTTCAGTGTAAGCTTTCCGAAGGTGTCAGTCTGCATATTATGATTTCTATTATGTTTGGGACTACAGAACAGGGTTACAGGGCTACATGAGTCAAAAGAAATGTTTTCACATACTGGATCAGAGATATCTCTGAAGGAGTCTACAAGTAGATAACACATATCTGAGTTGTTTCCTTTCCCATTCACCACAACAAAAGGACATGGCCTCTTTGCCAACAACCAATTGGAATTCTGAGCTTGGCTGTCAGTATTTTTCCCCACCAGTACCTGCAGATTCCTTGAACAAATGTCTACCACTTCCCCCACATGTAACCTGCAGCGCCTTGCTTTTGTTTTGCTTACCATGTGAAACTCCCACTCACAGTTCTATCAGCCCATCAAATCTGATTACAGCCCTTTTTTGCCTTTTGTGGCTTCCAGCCATGCTTAGTTGTGCAACATGATATCAGAGACTTCACATGCCAGAACTGTCTCTCTGTTCTCCCAGTAGTGCACTTCAATGCAAGCCAGAATCTCTAAACAGCACTGATTCTTCAGGTCACAGAAGTGCTCACATCCAATCTAACTTCAAAAGCAATTCTGGAGCAATGGAAGTAACTATCCCTAGGACACTACACAGACCTCTCTCACTTAGTTTAACAGATCACTTCCAATGAGCTTGGACTTCTGCAAGTTAAAACAAATAGGGTGGGGAAAACAGGTTAAATACGTGCTAAAAAGAAAGTGAGCTTTCTTTCATAATATCCCAGCCTCTTCATTGTAGAAATTTTACAGTTAGAGTTTCACCTATAACTCTCTACATCTTAGTGATCCTTCAAGGAGGATCTTAGTGATCCTTCAAAGAAACCCTAAAAGTTGCAGCTAGCCCAGAGGCACTGCCAGGAGAAAGGAGGCAAATCTAGCTTTCTTGGAAAAGAACTATCCCACCTTCAAATGCCAAGATCTTAGCAAATTCCTTCCTTAGATCATCCTTTACCAGGGTTAGAAGAGACAGATAGAAGCTTGTTTTCTAACTGCTTCAGAGTCTCCTGTGGCCTCTCACACTTCCACCCCAAACCCCAGCAGTATATTCACTCACCATTCGGCCATTTTGGACACCCAGGTGTTTGGGTTTTCCCAGCATGCCTCGTACTGCTGTCACAGGTAGTCCCTTAAACCCAGGACCATCGGCCCAGGAGAAGCCCCCCCCCTGAGGCTGCAGCTCAGCCCTCAGAGCATCCCTGGCGGAGAGAGAAAGAAAGAGTGCAGCTGCCTGCAACGCTCACAGTGCTGCACTCACTACCTCTTTTCTCTACCACAGGAAGTGTCACTATGGAAACCAAAACCACAGCTCAAAATGGGGTTTAGAAGAGAGACTCCCTCCCTTTGAGAGCAAAGCCCCACACCTTCAGCCGGGCTCTAAAAAACAGCCAAGGCAGGGGCACTTGGTACTTAGGAACTTAGGAAAGAATCTGTTTCTGGATAAGGAACCTTGAGCATCACAAGTTGAATCCAAATAAATATACTGGCATCCAAAACAAAAAGCCCCAGAGGGCAGGAACTGAACAAACATAAGCAAGGTAACAGGGCATGTTTCAGAAGAGCTGGAGAAAGAGCAAGAAGGCAATGGGATGATGGGGAGACTCTGTTTCTGGGCCTTAGGACAGAAAAGTGGAACCTTCATAGAAGGCCCTGTGAGTCACCAGGAATTATTGAACTTTGTACTATTACCATTTGCAGCAATGAGGAAAAATGGATACCAATAATGACAAAACTTGCTGTAATAAAATCATGATGGGAAAATGAAAGGGCCATTGTGTGTGTTGCCTAGTTCAAATAGTGATATGTGATATCCTGCTCATCTATTTGATATAATGACCTAATAACTATTGACAGCATTTCTGCCAGACTTAACTCCTGATGCAACTTCACCTGGTTCCATGTGGTCCAAAACTGATCTAGGGTTAGATCCCATGAATTCATTTTGTTAATTTAAGCACTTTGCTCCAGTGCAAGGACCTTTATACTAAAAAACGAGTCTCTTCTGCTGGCAGAAAAACCTTCCATGTGAGGCAAGGGCTCTTCATGCCAGGAGAAAGCAGCATCTAATCCACAGTTTTGCTCGCAAGGAATCCCCATGTGTTTCATATAAATATTATTGTATTGCAATTGCTTGCATTTTCTGAAAAGGTAGAGGATTCGAGTCACTCTGTCTTGTAAGGAAGTACGCTAATTCCTCAATACCCCTGCTGGTGATCTCCCATCACATAAGAGCAAGTGTCTTGCATGATGCATCTCATTGATATCTACTAATATATATACTGCCTGGCCATCTGTGAGGAGTCTAGATTGTCTGATGCTTTGACTAGTGCCTGAAGGATATTCATGGCCCCTGATCTAATGCAGCACTGTTAATGTCAATAAGCAAATTTGAATAGAGATACTAGAGTGCAATGCAAACACCATGCAATCAGTGGTAGTTCCCATGGAGGGGCATTACTGCTGGGACTGCAGGTAACACTGAATGAGAGAATTCACCAGGGAAACTCTTGAACTGTAAACATTCTTAGGATTGTATAGGTGGGTAATCAGGACTCTCAGGTTTAAAAAAACCTTTAAAAATCTACAGGCAAATCAATCACATGCAACCACGGCATGAAACAACTATATGACTATCTATAGAATATTTTCCTTGATTAAAATTAGCTTTAATGTAGGGCCAAGGCACCCAGGTTCTATTGTAACAACCTATCATAAAATAATAATACATGTCATTTAAGCTGTATGTTCTTCTTATGGTAATTTCTAACAGACAGTTTTCATCAGATAACAACAAATGGCGGGGGGGGGGGCATGAGGAACTATGGTGGGAATGATTTGGAAATCAGATCTCTCCCCCTCAAAATCACCCCTTCAGGGGTACCTTGAAGTTTACTGGGTTTTCTTAGCTTTTATAGACTATTCAGTCCTCATTATGCTATTTTTCTTGGGGTGAGGTACATGTGTTGTTATCTTTTGGCTATTTTATTAAGCCATATTCTTCTGTGTACATGGGGGGTGGGATCCCCTGGGTGTGTAAAAACTGCTTATGTTGCTGCTTTCATGATCCTATTGGGGATCAACCACTTTAGTGTTACAAATAGACGTGAAAAAGCCATCACTTCTCTCCACTATCAGCATTCAAGAGATCATAGTGGACACAATAAGGAGAAAGGTAGGATGATAATTAGCAGGAAAGACAAAATCACCCCAATAGCTATGTAAGTCCATGAGGCCAGCACAACTGCCATGCCTAGACTCCTTGAGAGAAATTGTAGCCCTGCTTGTGTTTTGCATTAATGTATGGTTGCTTCCATATGGCTAATAGGACCACAGCATGATGTGTTCTGTGTCACACAACCGATGACATCCTTAGCCCACATATATCGCCTCCCTCCTGTCACAGCTGCTGCAATCAATGTGTCCTTAACCTGTTATTAGATACGCGAGCTGTAGCCTCTAGAACACTAATGCAGTTGGAACAAGAGGTGACAGAACAGATTTACTTACACATTTGTCCGCATTCCTCAGGGTTTTGGACAAAGACTGTGGGTGGTTCTTTTCCACTTGGCTATGTATTGTATCTATATATACACTTCAGCAAGCGTTTAGTATTCATATTTGATATTTCAGCAAATGTTTAGGTTACATTCTGCATTCATTATTAGTATTGTAGCAATCAAGGCATATTTTTCATGTTTTATTCCCATGTTTCTTCAGTTTCCATGTTGTTAACTTGGTTTAACATGGAATATATATATACACACACACATACAGTGTTCTCCATATACTTCATTCGTCCATAAAAGTAGTCTGTGATCCCTAAAACGTGGACCATAGTACATTAAGACTTTCCTAACAATATTATATTTGGGGAGGGAATTGTGCAGTAGTTACCGGTACTCATTTGTCTCAAATTGTCTACTTCTACAGAAAACTGGGAAGGGGGAATGAAGTGAACAATTAAGAAACTTCTTTAACCTTGGTTGGAAAAGCAGGGAGCAGAGAAACTGTTACCGCCCAAGAAAATAGCCAAAATATTTTCTTGAAGTCAAGTTACATGACTACACTGGTTCCATGTCAAGACGCAGAAACTTGTGTAGTGCAGAAGCCTCCACAAGGCTCACAGGGAACATATATATGTGATTGTGCCAATGTTATATGATTTCCCTCTTGCCTTTGCCCCTTTTGGATATAATGAAAGCCCCTTTTGTGTTGGATTTATGATTTGCCCACTGTTTAAGGTTATATTTTAAGCTAGGTTCTCCAGTTAGTTTAAGGTTTCATTATTGTTAATTTAGGAGATTCTTGCCTATAAGTATATTTGTTCATTCCTTAAGGTTTCCCTAATGTTTAAGTTTAGAAATGTTATTTTAGATATTTGTGTATGTTAGTAAAAACAGTAGCCTGTAGAAGCTGATATTAAGGGACAAGGAAGTTAGCCCTGGAATACAGCTTAGACCAACACCCAGCCGACTCCTTAGCAAAGACAAAGACCCTATTTGGTTTTGCAAATGAAAACTGATAGCAACACCCAGAGGTTCCAGCCGTTGGAAAACGTGTCGGGGCCACCATTGGACAGTTTGAACTCTACTTTGTTGCAGGGCTGAGGTGCGGGAGCCTCAGGTCATAACTGAAGGAAACAGCCATCTGATAATGCAGATAGCTGGGTGCGGTAGCAAGCCCACCCAGATTCTCTGAATGGACCTTATCCGCTCTCCCTTCAGCATCATTGCGAGATCTCACGGGAAGATGCTTGACAGCGGGATTTCGTGATCCCATTCACAAAAGTTGTAATTGTATCTTTCTTTTGTATTGATGTTTCCTTATTGGTGTTTGGTAAGGGACTTGCCCCCTTACCTGCCCCTTTTACCTGCCCCTTTGCCCCCTTTGATGTTGGTGAATAAAAGTTCTTGCGCTTGTTTGCAAGGCGCGATTCTCCTGCCCGAGCTGTGATCCTCACCTCCGAATAAAATCCTTTGCTTTGAAGAACACATATGCAAAACAAAAGAAAAGCCCTGCTGGCACAGAGGTCCAAATGTTCCCCTGTTCCTTCCCCCAGCAGCGATATTCAGATGTACACTGTCTCTTAACATGGAGGTTCCACTGTTCTGTGAGGACAAATACCTATTGATGGATCTATCCTCCATGAACTTGTCTAACCCTTTAAAGCTGTCTAAACTAGTAACTATCACAGTATCTTGTGGCACTGAATTCCCTAAGCTAGCTGTGCCTGAATTATTTCCTTTTGTCTGCCCTGATATTAAGTACTCCTTAACATGTTTGAATTGCTTAGTGTAGCTAAAGATGATAACAGTGGGATTTTTCCTACCATTACAGGCCTTTTCAGGGTAGGGGAGGCTTATTCTGGATTAATCAACATAGAGATAAAATCTTGTACATGTGGCATCAATCAAAGCCGGTGTGCCTTGGATTCTCACGACCTGACAATGCTTCAGTAGGAGCCCTGGGATTAGCTCACTCCCGCCCTCTTATTTCCATGGTGACAGTAGCAGGAAGCAAATGACAAATTCTGACTTCATTTCTGCAGGCAGCCTGAGACTCCGGAGGAACTCTCTGCCCCCCTGCCGCCTGGCTGTATCTTTGTATTTGGGCAAGTCTCAGGAAAGGGGTAGTGGGGGGGGGGAGCTTTTCAGGGCAGACTGAACCAGGATAATCTAAATAACAGATTGAGAGCACCACACTTTTAGCAGCCTTAGAAAGCTGTGGGAAGTTGTGCAATCCCCTTCTTTACCACAGGCAGAGGGAAGGGACTGGGGGGATATCTGTGGAGTCCTTCAAGGTTGCAGAATAACTTGTCCTGCTGGCTGACTGGATGTTGAGGGCAACAGGGCTTCTGTTCCTTTGACAACTGTAAAAAGGAGAGAATGCTCAGCGTAACATAGATGTAGGCAGGCATGAACAGTCTCATGGGTCCAGAGATAATTTCCTTGGGAAGCTGTTCACTTGCCAGTTTCATTTTACAAAGCAAATGCTGACCAGGTGTAAAGCCAGAGCAGTTAGAAACAAGAGAGGGATAGGAAAGCTTACATGGTGCTAGACAGAAGCTCAACCATGCATTAGTCAGAGACGGTTCAGGGCTGTAATAGAGAAAGGAAACGCTTCTCTGCTGCCTCCCTGCACCTTCTTCCTTCTTCTCAGGGCTGAAGTCTGCCTACTACTGGAGTCTTCAATTACCGAATATGGTACCTTTCATAGTTTCTGAGGATTTATTACAGCTTAAAATACATGGCATACGAAAACACTGCTGCTGTGTGACCTTTCAAAAATCATGTCACAGGTGGCTAAACAGTGGTTCAAAATAATGCTACTACTACTTGCAGACTCTAGTGAGGTCGCCATGCTGTTAGTCTGTGGCAAAAGAAAAGAAAGAAAAAGAGGAGTCCCGTGGCACCTTAAAGACTAACTGACTGAACTAGACCAAAGCACAAACTATCATTGGCGAGAGCTCGTGCTTCAATAAATCAAGCAGTCTTTGAGGTACCACAAGATTTATTTCTGTTTTTAACTGTTTGCCATGGATTCACCTCATGCTAAACTTGTCTCCACACTTGTAGAAACCTCACAGTGCCATCCTAAGAACATATTTCTTAGGATGCTCACTGAATAGACCGGAGTAGGATGCTGAATAGACCTGCTAAGGATTGCAGAATCAGTTATGTTTCCGACATTCTGAGATTTGTGAACTGGGAACTTGTCATAGGTGATTCTCTTCTTTCCCCATATTGTCTTTCTTCAGTATTAACTATAGTCATGGCGATGCAACAGCACTTGCGTATAAGGGAACATCACCGCCGTCCTATCACAGCTCTTGGCTACCATGCAGCTCGGCGTGAGTGCCTCACTGGCTTCGAGGGTGAGAGAGTTGGAAAGGAACTTGATTTGTTCTGAGCGTTATGAAGATTAACTATATTCCAAAGCCATACCTACATATGGTCACAATCCGGGGTGGGTGGGTGGGCGGAGAGAGATATCTACATAGTAAAGCCACTGTTTGTATTCCCCTTAATAAAGCACAGATGCATTAAATATCCCCAGAGAAAATCATGAGGACCTATGAATAGCAAAAGCCCAACTCATCCATGTATTTTCAGTGTATGTTTAACAAGCAGGATTCCACATCCAAATGCTCCTTCTGGGGGCATGCTTCAGCTCATCTGAGAACGCCATGTTAGCCTAGTATCTGGGTTAGTCAAAACCTGGTAATCTTTTCCTGCAGAATTTTTCCATCTATAATGGAAGCAAATGTACCGTGGCTTTTCCTAACATGGTTCTCAGGCAAACCTTGTGTCATTCTTTCTTGCTATAATAGATGGAGTGATAAAGTGGTGGGACATGGAGAATGGCCGCATGTCCTTGTGCACCAAAGAGCATGCTGGCCGGGTCACACAGTTCCTGTCCTGGATACAGGCACGTCTCCTCTTCTCTGCCTCCAATGATAGCTCTGTGATCGTGTGGGCTCCAGGAGGCACAGTCCTTGACCGAATTCAGGTAGGAACTCCCTCCTTATTATAGCCCAAGACCAATGACAACTCACTAGAAGGTATATGTCATCATGTAGCACTGCATCACATATCCTTCAGTGGCAATGCCAGACCCTTTTCTGTCGCATAATGGGAAATTTGAATATTGCCTGTGATTATAATTTGGAGCCCCTCAATCGGCAGTGAGATGTTGATTCTGCACAACAAACTCAGCATTGGATGGCCTTGTGTGCCTTACCAGTCCAACTCCATGAATATATATATAAGGAAGGGCTCATCCCTAAGAGTTCTGAGGGGCATTGACTAGGTGCCAACATTGCTCATCCTGGTCCCTGGAATCCCTGCTTTGTGCTTGCTGTGCTTTACCTCATCTCTTTCTCTCCAGCTAGGCTACCCCATCTTTACCTTGGCAATTAGCCTGTCTCGCCACCTACTGCTGTGTGGGAGCAAGGGACGCCTGGTGGCCTTCCCCTTAGATGAAACGAGAAAGTCTGGGCATGTTGTCAACCTGAGCCAGAGCTTTTCAGACCAGACACACACAGACATTGTATCCTGTATTGCCTGCTTAGACAACCACATATATACTGCAGGGTGAGTTCCGAGGTGAGGGTGAAGACTTTCATTCCATCTGTTCATGGGCTCTAACACCAGATCTCTGTCAAATGTCAATGAAGGTTGCTGCCATTGGCTAGATACCAGCTGATGTTGATGCTTTGTTAGTTCTGACATTTTTAACCACTTATGTCATGCTGAGCATTACCACAGCCTTGAACAGCACTAGAAGGGAATGACTGGTTTGGGAAAAGACTACGCTTAATGTGGCTCCCCAGATGGCTCTGAGGTAAAATGCGGTGAGTCATGTGGCTTTCCTGCTAACTGGAAGGATCTGCAGTTCCCTTTTGCAAGGGAGATCTTGCTCATAATGGCCCCACTTCAGACAGAGGTTGAAATTCAGCCTACTGAGACTAGCATCTCCTTTAGTAGATCAGTTCTCCATTTCTTTTCCCAGGTATGACAAGAGGCTGCTGATCTTTGACACATACCAGTCTCCAAGCAGGAAAGGCCTAACAACTAAGCACTGCATCTCACGTGCCCACAGGGCAGCCATCACCCATCTGCTGCTAGTACGCCAGCAAGAAACCACACGGTACAAGCTCAGTGGGAAATGAAGGATAAATGGAACAGGTGGTGTCTCAGAAAGGGAATCTGCCAAGAGGTGTTTGAATGAGGGGAAGTATCTAGATCTTCCCCAGGACAGAAAGGAACAGTGAAGAGTACCTATTTAGTCACCAGCAGATACCCTGTGAAAGGGAATTTCCACTGCCGAAGGATAGTTATAGATTGCACTTTCTGCACCCTAGGCTGTGATCACTCATATTAGTGTAAAACCAGACTAATGGGGAAGTGCACAAAGTCTGATTACTGCTATCCAAACCACATATCCATGATTGATCTTGCATCTGAAGGATGTGCGTGCTAACACTGATGTTACCTATGGACTGCAAAAGTCATAGACACACTGAATGAACATTTAACTCATTTTGAAAGTGCTGAGCAGACACCCTGTTTTCATATGGACATTCATTCTTGCCTATTAAGTGAAGTGTTGGAAGTAGTCCACATAGAAAACTTTGTCTTTGTCTTAATGGGATACAAAAATGTAGAGCTAGAGGAAGGATGGTGCTTACCACAAAGAAGAAGTGGAAAGGCCTGAATATCAGTGGAATTACTGCCAGGGTGGGAGCTAATAGAGGAGACCTTTTGATATAGCCAAGGCTGAAGCGGTTTCTATAATATAGTGGAAAGACAGAATTGGGTATATGTGGGGTGTAGCTTGGGAAACCCAATTACTGCTCAATAAATACTTTCCCCTCTGCTTCATGGTTGATTGCTGCTTCACTAAACCCCTGCTCTGTGATCAATTTTGCAGGGTGCTCTCAGGTTCCTTTGACCAGATGGTTGGCATCTGGTCCCAGGATGGTCAGCTAATCCATCGCCTCGGCCCCTTCACCGGGAACATTACTGCACTATGCTATGTGGCAACTGTTGGCATAGTCTGGATTGCCAGTGGCACATCCCAGCCCACGCTTTATGAGCCCCAATCTGGGGAGATAGTAAGTGACTCAGCAGGGTGTTTTTCTCTATTGATACAGCCCACCTCAAAATCTCTACTCCATAATGATCAACAAACTTGCTGTTATAAGGTGCCCTCTGCTGGCATCGTGTGGTCATTTCAGTCTTAATTAAAAGTACACATTAAGATTATATATAGTAGCGATGATCAGTTTTCTTATCTGCTAAAGTGGCAGTCAGACTGAAAAGCAAGAATAGCCAGACTTTGCCATGCAGTACCTTGCAACCACCCATATTTTCTCCCCTGGCTTGGGTAACAGTGGCCTACACGGGTGCTTTCAGCAGGAAAATGACAGGGGGAAAGAGGCTTAGGGAGAACACCCACCCACATCCTGCCATGCCATTCTACTCTTTGAAAAGGCAGCTTCAGCAGCAACATAGTTTGAGGAAAGCCATGAAAGTGGGAGCCTTTCTGACCTTCTCAGGCAGGCTGTTCCAAAAGGTGAGGGGCATCCCAGAGGAGCATGTGTGCCAGCAGTTGTAGGTTTTGCCTATTTACGGGTTAGCACCTGCAGAAAACCATGATCCAACGTGCAAATCTGTCACGGTGGACCACAACAGGAGATGCAGTCTTATATATATGAGGTTCCGAGGCTATGAAGGGCTCTGTGTGTGCTAGCTAATACTTTGAATTGAACCTAGTCACTTTTGGGCATCCTGCAGGATGGGAGTATATGCATTCTTCTTCCCGCTCCTGATAATAGATGAACTGTGGCATTCTGTACCAGGTGAGGTTTCAGAACTGACTTTGAGGGAAGACCAGCGTACAATATCTCAGTCTAGTAATTTGTCAAAATGTAATAGTTTGTACCAAGTGATTGCTCAAGGATCAGTGACCTGCAGAAAGCTGCTACCTGGGATGATTTTTCTTTAAAGGGTGCCCATTCTAAATTGGCTTTAACCACACAGAAATTCTTTATTCTCAGCTGAAAATGACCTAAGTTACAAAGCCAAGTCTTTTTGTTATAACAAACCAATGAATAAATAATATTACGTACATAACAAAAACACCATACACATCTATTTTACATTAAAAAATTGTTCCAGTCCTCTTAAATATCACGTATTAGACAGAAGAAAGATTTAATTTGGTCTTTTCAAATAATCTCCCTAGTTGTATTTTCCCATTCTAAGCACAACTAAATTTACAACTCTTATTGCATGGATGCTTCAATATTATATTTCTTAGTTTTCAAGTTGCTCCCTAAATATATTCAAAACTAGTGGTACCCGGCCACGCATTGCTATGGGTTATTGTGGTGAAATGGGAAAGGAACAGTAGCAGCAAATCAATTGCAGAGGCCAGCAGTACGTGCTCATGGAAACGCGCAGCCTGATACTGTGCGATGTCATTGATGTGTATGACCGCATTCCTTGGGGGGTAATGGAAAGGCACCCCTCCCACACATCTAGGCTGGCTGGTCATGATCCTTTACCTGGGAGTAAGTTTGGTTGGTGGCAATGGGTGTCACTTCTGAGTAAACCCTCTGAGGGGCGCGACGCAGCCATTCAAAGTATGTCATGGTTGCTTTACTGAGCTTACTCCTAAGTAACGCGTGCCTGGTTTTCTGAACTGTAACCGCAGTATTCAGGGAATGTAGGCTGGCTGGCCCCTCCCTCCCGTCCCTTGCATGCCACCCATTCTAAGGCTGACAGTTAAACACAGGCAGCTTCATGTCCTTCACCATGGAGTGCCAGGAAAAGGTGTTTTACCTGGGCCAGGTATGAAATTTCAGGTATGTTAACATCTACAAACACTCTTGCCTGGCTGACTGCAGTGGCTGGAAATTTTCAGAGGAATTGGCCCAGCAGTTCCTGTGCTAGACCATCAGGAACAAACTCACGGTTTGATTTTTATATACATAGATGGAATTTCCTCACTTTTGCATGATTAGCACTTCAGAAGCGAACCACTGCTGAATTTTCTGTGATTTAACATTGCTGTGAACCTACTATGACAACAGTAATTCACAGCTCTATCAAGAGTTCTGTCATGTACTATAGGAGGCAGAGCAGACTGGATTGGTTCCTCTTTCCATTATGACTTTGCCTGACTCCCAAGTAAAGATGGCTCTTGTGGACCATTCCACAGTGTAAGACAGAAATAGAGAGCAAGAGATGCTAAAGCTTTAGATTCTCTGTATTGACCTGTTTTCAGGTTTCACAATTCATATCTACATTTCGAGGCCAGCAGATGGAAGGGCTTGTTCTTCAGCAGCTTTTCAGCCTGCCAGACTCAAGGCATGTCATTGGTGAGTATCTCAGAAGGATGCCTCCCTTGGCATCTGCAGTACAAGACCCTCCTTGGCCTCCTCCTAGTCCCTAGCCTAGTGTGTGGATTCTGAAAGTGAATTCACCATCCTTTCTTATTGGTAGGCCATGTCTTTGTGTGTAGCGTGGAGGTCATAAGAGCTCAGTGAGAAAGACTGGTACAAAAGGGATGCATGGGAAAAGATAAATTGGCTGATTAAGACTGAGGCTACAGAAGGTGGGGAAAGGGTGCTTAAGCCTTCCCCGCACACCATTTTCCCTATCAGAGATAGTCCTTGGAATGTACTATTTACCCTATTGGAGAAACTACATGTATTGATGGGCTATATCAGGGGTCTGCAACCTACAGCTCCAGTGTCGTATGCGGCTCTTTCGTCCTTGTAGTGCGGCTCCGGGTGGCTTGGGTCCTCTCAGCGTCCTTCGGAGAGTAGCCCTAAGGGTTAATGGGAAAGAGTCCCCATTCCTAGAGAGGCACAGCCCAAGGCGGCTATCCCAAGCCACTTTCAGCTTCCCTGCCCAGCTGCCTGGTTGGCTGATGCCGGTGATGACGGCGCGGGGGGGGGGGGGCAGAGCATTGCTGGTGGATCCTCTTGAATAGGTGAGCGGCGAAGAGCAGGAAATAGGAGGGAGTTGCAGGACCACAGATTTTCAGCGCAATGCTAACCTCAGTCTGCCACCCTTGGATGGGGGATCAGGGGTCGACCCTGCTTTGGGTGGCCTCATTTTCCCCTCCCCAAGTCCTTCTTGAGGGGCGGGACCACATGGGGGACCCCAGTAGCACCACCTTGGGTTGCAGATCCCCCAGCAGCCCCGCTGAGCTCCAGGGGCTTTCCTGACGGATGGCAGCCTGGCTGAGTCCAGGTGAGAAAGACGATGTCAGGTTTTAAAGGAGTTATTACTTGCAGCCCTGCAAGGTTGCACTCATTGGGGCTGTTTGATGGGGAGGCGGGGTGGGTGGGAAGTGTTTGCTTCTGCATTGCCAAGGAGGGCAGAAGCGCATGGGGAAAGCCTTGCACGTGGATCTTGGAAGGTTTACTTCAGAGTAAGCCAGTGGAGGGTAAACTTGTAGATCGTGGAAGGGAGGAAGGCCAGGATCATCCTCAGCCATGGTTGTCACAGGTTGCCAACTCCTGGCAGGTAAATCCCCGGACATTTGGAGGTAGATTCTCAGAAACTGTGGCTTTTGGGACCAGGGCGGAGGCCATGTTCAGTGAGGAATATGGCTGTTGAGTCCACCCTCCATGGCAGACATTTTCTCGGGGGGGGGGGGAGAAGTTCAGCCCCCCCAGAAGTTGACAGCCCCATTAAAGGCACCAATTTTGATCCACCATCCAAGTGGAATTTGAGGGGGTTCTTTTGGAAGGGGGCATAATCAGTGTTTTTCAACACAAGAAAAGAGAAATGTGTGAAATGGGGGTTCTATTGCTGGTCATTTGAATCATGTACAAAACAACAGGCTTTTTACACACACACCCCTCCTTTTGCTTTGATGGGTAAAAATGGGCCCCAAAGAAGGGAACTTCTCCCTGCATGAGAATATACAGTGTTATCTTCATTTTAGATGTCAAAAAGTATTTGCGGCTCCAAGTGTTTTCTTTTCCGTGGAAAATGGGTCTAAATGGCTCTTTGGTTGTTAAACGTTGCTGACCCTTGGGCTATATGCATAACGTTGCCATATACCCTCCCACAGTAGATGAATTCCTGCCTCTGTTGCCTGCACTCAGTACGGTGAGCAGAAGAAAATTTCAGGGACAGGGTATTTACTATAGAGTTTCGGGAAATTCATAGAGAAGGGTGAGCGACAGCATCAGTGATGTGTCTATCCTCAACAGCTCCCAGGGTTTGTGGAGGGAGACCTTACAGCCCATGCATGTTTTCCAAAAAGATTACATAGTGACTTCCTGGGAGTATTTCAAGTCAGGAAATTGTCATGAGGGGAAGAAGACTTACTTCCCCATGCACCACAGTCCAGGTCAAAACTCTTGATGGTCTTCCTTCATTGCTTAGCTTCCAAGATGGGACAAGATCAAGCTATACCATGCTGCCTTCTTTCCCACAGTCTTTAGTAACCCAAACAAAAGCCACTAATCTTGTTTCAAGGAAAAACAAACAAAAGACCTTAAAACCCCCATGCTAATCTAAAATTCTGATTTAAATTCTGTGTTCTGCTGAACAATAAGATGTTTACCTTCTTTTAGGTTCTGCAAAACCCCAGCAAACTCTGGTCTGGAGGTACAGTGAGTTGGGATGCCTGACGGTGCTGCCTTGCAAACACGCCTCAGAGTGCCTTGCTTATGGTAAGGGGGCCAAGGATATCACAAGCTGCGTCAGCCCCGCATCATCCCTGGATGGGTCAGGGAAATATAATAAGCTCCATCAGTTGAGGGGTACGTCTGCAGTAGCTGAAAGCCAGGAGAAGCTTATTTGGCAGGGCCGTGCCAGCTGCTGACCAGAGCCAAGTCTGCACTTTGTGAATCGCGGAATAATCTCTTTGATGAGTTTCTCCAAGCCCTTGTGTTACTGCTGTTTCTCAGGTAACAATAAGTTATTCCAGCTCAGCAACGTATTGAGGCTCAGGGAGCCGGTGTTTCTTCAAGGCAAAGTATTTTATTTGGAAGTGGTGGTGACAGCTCGGGCAGGAGAATCGCGCTCTCGTAGCCAAGCGCAAGAACTTTTATACACAAAACATCAAAGAGGGCAAAGGGGCAGGTGAAGGGGGCAGGTAGGGGGCAGGTCCCCTACCGAACACCAATAAAGAAACATCAATACAAAAGACAGATACAATTTCAACTTTTGTGAATGGGATCACGAAATCCCACTGTCAAGCGTCTTCCCGTGAGATCTTGCAATGGTGCTGAAAGGAGAGCGGAGAAGGTCCATTCAGAGAATCTGGGTGGGCTTGCTACCGCACCCAGTTATCTGCTTTATCAGATGGCTGTTTACTTGAGTTATGACCTGAGGCTCCCGCGCCTCAGTCCCGTAACAGAAGAGAGTTTAAACAGTCCAATGACGATCCCGACACGTTCTCCAACAGCTGGGACCTCTGGGCGCTATCATCAACTCGATTTGCAAAACCAAAGAGGGTCTTTGTTTCAGCTGGAAAGTCGGCTGGGTGTTGGCTCGAACTGAATTCCACAACTTCCTTGTGCCTCTAATATTCACCATTCTAAGCCATTACATTTTTCCAATACAGTTTACCTAAAATGACATTTTACTTGACTTAACCAAGGCTAAACTTAAGCAGGGCATACTAAACCTAATACAAGAAGCATAATACATATTTAACAGAGCAGATCAGGGGACAAAACCTATTTGGGAACATCAATAAAATGGGCTACACTGGTCTCTGCGTCTTGACTTGGAGCCAGTGTAGTCAGGTAACTTGACTCAGGAAAATATTTTGGCTATTTTCCTGGGCGGTATCACTTGGTTGACCTTCTGAATGTATCTCCTCTAGCTAAAAAGGAGCCTGTTCTGCTCTTCAGTGGAGACAGCAGGGGGATACTGCAGAAATGGGAGAGGAGCTACATATCACCTTTGATCTACAGGTAATTTTTTATCTATTCTGTCCACAGTCCAAAAAGAGCTGCCAATCTCTCACAATGACTGCAAAGAGAGGCATGTCAATTTGCTGTACAAGTATCTTTTATCTGCATGTGAAATTACACAGATCTCTTCCTACATCTTATCTACTAAAGATGGTTCCTTCTGTCCAGGGGCGTTATTTACAGGAAATGGTCCTCAGGGCAAACACTGAAATTGCCCCCTCCCGCACCCCAACACTGCAGCTTTGCCAGGGCCAAGGGAGGGGGGATCCAGCAGGGTGCCTGTAAAAATCAGGAGAGTTGTTCCCATCTCATAAGAACATAAGAACATAAGAACAAGCCAGCTGGATCAGACCAGAGTCCATCTAGTCCAGCTCTCTGCTACTCGCAGTGGCCCACCAGGTGCCTTTGGGAGTTCACATGTAGGATGTGAAAGCAATGGCCTTCTGTGGCTGTTGCTCCCGAGCACCTGGACTGTTAAGGCATTTGCAATCTCAGATCAAAGAGGATCAAGATTGGTAGCCATAAATCGACTTCTCCTCCATAAATCTGTCCAAGCCCCTTTTAAAGCTATCCAGGTTAGTGGCCATCACCACCTCCTGTGGCAGCATATTCCAAACACCAATCACACGCTATGAAGAAGTGTTTCCTTTATTAGTTCTAATTTTTCCCCCAGCATTTTCTCAATGAATGCCCCTGGTTCTAGTGACAGAGAAAAGAGAGAAAAATTTCTCTCTGTCAACATTTTCTACCCCATGCATAATTTTATAGACTTCAATCATATCCCCCCCTCAGACGCCTCCTCTCCAAACTAAAGAGTTCCAATCGCTGCAGCCTTTCCTCATAAGGAAGGTGCTCCAGTCCCTCAATCATCCTCGCTCTTCTCTGCACTTTTTTTCTATCTCTTCAATATCCTTTTTGAGATGTGGCTAATTGTGAACTGAACACAGTACTCCAAGTATGTCGCATCCACAGCTTTATATATAAGGGCATGACAATCTTTGCAGTTTTATTCTCAATTCCTTTCCTAATTATCCCCAGCATAGAGTTTGCCTTTTTCACAGCTGCCATAAATTGAGTTGACATTCCCATGGAACTATCAACTAAGACGCCCAAATCCCTTTCCTGGTCTGTGACTGATAGCACTGACCCCTGTAGCATGTATGTGAAGTTTGGATTTTTTGCCCCTATGTGCATCACTTTGCATTTTGCTACATTGAACTGCATTTGCCATTTCTGAGCCCACTCACCTAATTTATCAAGGTCCTTTGGAGCTCCTCAAGAATCCTTTGTGGTTCTCACCACCCTACATAATTTGGTATCATCTGCAAACTTGGCCACCACGCTTACCCACCTACTTCCAGGTCATTTATGAATAGGTTAAAGAGCACTGGTCCCACACGGATCCCTTGGGGACACCACTCCTTACATCTCTCCATTGTGAGAATTTCCCATTTACACCCACTCTTGCTTCCTGTTTCTCAACCAGTTTTTAATCCATAGGAGGTAATCCATAGGAGGACTTCCCTCTTATTCCTTCATTGCTGAGTTTTCTCAATAGTCTCTGGTGAGGAACTTTGTCAAAAGCCTTTTGGAAATCCAAGTAGACAATGTCCACTGGTTCCCCTTATCCACATGCCTGTTTACATCCCTCAAAGAACTCTAGTAAGTTTGTAAGACAGGATTTCTGCAAAAGCCATGCTGACTTTTCTCAGCAGGTCTCTGCTTTTCTACATGTTTTATAATTTTATCTTTAATGACAGATTCTACTAATTTACCAGGAACAGATGTCAAAACTGACTGGCCTGTAATTTCCCTCGTCCCCCCCCTAGATCCTTTCTTTTTAAAAGATTGGTGTGACATTGGCCATCTTCCAGTCTTCAGGGATGGAGCCTGATTTCAAGGATAAGTTGCATATTAAAGTGAGAAGATCAGCACTTACAAGCTTGAGCTCTTTAAGAACTCTTTGGGTGAATGCAATCTGGGCCAGGGGATTTGGTAACATTTAGTTTATCAATGGCTGCCAGAACTTCTTCCCTTTGTCTACCACTATCTTTGTTAGTTCCCTCGGATCTTCTACTTCCTAAGAAGCTTCTGGTCTCAGGTGCAGGAATTTTCTCACCTCCTCTCCTTTGGGTGAAGAAGACAGATGCAAAAGAATTCATTCAGCTTTTCTGCAATCTCCTCTGTCATCTCTTTTTTAGCACACCCTTTGTTCCTTTGTCATCTAACGGGCCTACCGCCTCCCTTTGCTGGCTTCCTGCTTTTGATGTACTTTGAAGAACTGTTTGTTGCTGGTTTTGATGTTCACAGCCATGTGTTCCTCATAACTTTTTGCCTGCCCTTGGCTACAGCTAACTTGCTTCTCTTTGCCACCATTGTGTGTTCTCTGGTATTCCTTATCAGTTAAGTTGGACTTCCCATTTTCTAAAAGACATCTTTTTTTTTCCTAATAATTCCTCAACGCCCCTTTTGTTAACCATGGTGGCTTTTCTTGGACTGGGCTGCCTTTCCTAACTCAAGTGGAACACATTCTCCCAGCTGAGCTTTTTTGTGACTGTGTGTTCTTAAATAACCTCCAAGCATCTTGGACATTTTTTGACTCTCTCTTTGATTTTCTCCTTTCAGCTTCCTCAAGCAGACTATCCCTCTCATCTCTTTTGAGAAATTTCCTTTCTGAAGGCAAATGTAACTACATTAGTAGTTGTCACTTGTCTCAACATGCAGAGATACTGGAATCTGACAGCATTGTGGTCGCTGTTCCCTATCGGGCTCAACAACACTGACTTCCCCATCTCAGGTCCTGGGGTCCCTACATATAGAATTAGATCTAGGGATCACATCTCCCCTGGTTGGTTCTGTACAACCATCTGCTCTTAAGCCACAGTCATTTAGAAGGCATATCCAGGAATGTTCTCTCCTTACTATGACCTGAACATGCATTTTTCCAGTTTATATAAGGATAGTTAAAATCAAAATATTACTAATTTACATACATTTTTGCTTTTGTTGGCCTCTCTAATTTCTTTTTTTCCATCTCAGAATCCTCTGTGCTACTTTGGTCAGGGGACTATAATATATTCCTAATGTTAAACCATGCTTCACCCCTCTGGTATTGATATCCACAGTGCTTCTCTGTAGGGGAATCCTCAGCTCCACCTGCATTGTCTATTTTATGTGACACTATGCTCTCTTTGATGTAGAGGGCCACTCCACCCCCCCCAATACTCTTGTCCTATCCTTTCCTTCCTGTAGAGCCTGTAACCTGGGATAACAGCATCCCACTGGTTCTCCTCTCACCCCACCTCATGTCTCCTGTGGGATGCCCACTTAAGTATCAATGTCCTCCTTCAAAACTCTGTACTCCAGCTCCCCCATTTTAGGTCGAATGCTTCTACTATTAGCATAGAGACACTTGTATACTCTGTCTCTGTCCCTAACCTGGGATTTATGTGTTTTGCCCTCTAGCCTTTTGTAGACATCTATCACCTCTATCACATTGTTGTGCTCTTTTCTAACTTCTGTAAGTGTGGTTGATTTAAAAAAACCTCCTTCTCTGTCTGCATCCCCATGGACTCTGTATTCCGAACCGAAGTCACCTCAGCTCCTGTCGGCTTTCCCCCAGTATCTCCATAGGCACACACCCCTTTGCAAAGCTGGATCCTGATTTTGCAAAGTGGGGGTGGGGGTGGGAGCCTGGGAGGAGCCTGGGAATGAGAACAAAGCCAGGAAACTAAGTTAAACATAATTAAGCTTAAAGCAAATTCTTTGGGCTTCTTATTCTGTGGTGGTGCTGGTGGTGGTGGTGGTGGGGCGGGGCGGGGCGGGGCGGGGGGAGGAACTGGCCCACATTTCTCTCCCCCACAGCCCCACCACCACTGCCAAAGAAGCCTAAAGAGTTTGCTTTAAATTTAATTATGTTTAACTTAGTTCCAGGCAAGTGGCCAGGATGAAATTGGGGATAGGGACAAGGCTAGGAAGGGAGCCGTTCCCTGGCCTCGCCCCTGCTCCCAGTCTCTTCCAAGCCACTTGCCTGGAACTAAGTTAAAAGCAATCAAGTCAAGTTAAAGGAATTTTGGCTGTAGCAGCGGGGGGCGGGGGGCCCCACAGCCAGTGCATCCCAGGCAACTGGCACCCAGGGCAAGAGCCCTGGCTTGCCCCACCCACATTATACCCCTGCTTCTATGTTTAGAACAGTCTGGGAAGTGAAAGCAGGTCTAACCAATTTGGTGCCTAGATAAAGGGTGTGTGCTAGTTTGAAGACTAGTGGGGAAAGTTAACTAATGCTGCTTTCTAATTTACATTGATTAATTTACAATTGATTATTGGAGCACCTTCCTTATGCGGAGAGGCTGCAGCATTTGGGACTCTTTAGTTTGGAGAGGAGGCGTCTGAGGGGGGATATGATTGAAGTCTATAAAATTATGCATGGGGTAGAAAATATTGACAGAGAGAAATTTTTCTCTCTTTCTCACAATACTAGAACCAGGGGCCATACATTGAAAATGCTGGGGGGAAGAATTAGGACTAATAAAAGGAAACACTTCTTCACACAATGTGTGATTGGTGTTTGGAATATGCTGCCACAGGAGGTGGTGATGGCCACTAACCTGGATAGCTTTAAAAAGGGCTTGGACAGATTTATGGAGGAGAAGTCGATCTATGGCTCCCAATCTTGATCCTCCTTGATCTGAGATTGCAAATGCCTTAGCAGACCAGGTGCTCAGGAGCAGCAGCAGCAGCAGAAGGCCATTGCTTTCACATCCTGCACGTGAGCTCCCAAAGGCACCTGGTGGGCCACTGCAAGTAGCAGAGTGCTGGACTAGATGGACTCTGGTCTGATCCAGCAGGCTAGTTCTTATGTTCTTATGGTCCTGCCTTTAGCTTAGGATCTTTGGCCCTGCAAGAGACAGAACGTTAGGAGTGCCATGATAGGAGTGGAATCTCCCTTTTCAGCTCTCACTAGGATCTCTAAAAGGTTTTTCTTTCCCACCATCTGCCTCTGTGCTGACCTGTTCAGTAGAACTATCCAAAAGTCAGCTGTCAAATAAGACTTGCTTTCCTCTTCACCTTTACTACTCTCCTCTTCCTCCTTGTTGCCTTCCACTATCACCCCTTGCCATGCCACCAAGACTTCCTTCCACCTGCCCCCTGCTACTTCCCCTGTTGTTATATAACCATCCTATTTCAAGCCTTTGGAAGCTCACAGTCCTCTCACCTATGGCCAATCAATGCCCTGCTCCATCCTCTCCGCAGTAATCTATCACCAGCCTAGCCCTCCCCATTCATTACCTTTCATTTAGCATGGAGTCCTTCCACATCAGTGAGGCGCATTTGGAGCGACGAGGCCCCTTTGCACAGCAGACGGTGAAGAGCTGTAAGGAAGAGCCACAACCCCACCTGTGTTCCTCTCGAAAATGGGGAAAGGCCTATAGTGGTCACCAGAGTGGCTATAGCGCATTCCGGACAACAGCCAAGGACACACAAAAAGAAGGCATAGGCTTCACGAGGTAAATACAAATGGGTACTCTCCGGGAATATGAGTTGCAGCAGGAGGTCAGCCAGGCCATTTTCACCAATTGGTTTATTTATTTCCTCTTGCATTTAGCTAACGGATTTTCAAAGAGACAGTAAGAAGAGATAATAGTCTCATATGCTAGGCCATGCATGTAGGAGGGTCAGTGTGGTATAGTGGTTAGAGTGGAAGACCTGGAGAAACCAAGTTCAAATCCCCCCTTAGCCGTGAAGGTTCCTGGGCAATCTTGGGCCAGCTACTTAGCCTAAAGTACCTCACAGGGCTGTGAGGATAAAATGGAGGAGAGCCATATATGCTACCCTGAGCTCCATATAGGAAGGGGGAGGCTACAATTGTGCTTAATTGATAGATAGGACTGGACTTGGCATTCGGAAGATGATTCTTGCCAAAAGGAATGAGAGAACACGCTGGATGGATCTAGCAGTTGCAGCCTCAGAACTGCCCAGCATATGCAGGAGAGATTAAAGTGGTGTTTTGTCATCAAGTTAGTGTGAACAGAAACCAGAAGGGCTCCATCAATCACAGCAAAAAAAAAAAGGCTGAAGAGCCATTGGTGCAGTTGAAGCATGATATTTTACTGTACAAGTAAACAATTATCTACGCAACGCTTTCTCAGGGGGATCTGCTAGTCTTTCAGCAAGAATTTTTTACTTGAACTATAAAATTTTACTTGTACTGAGCCCTATTGGGAAAGGCCGGGCAGGATATAAAACTAAAAAATAAAATAAATAAATAAATAAAATGTAATTCTTAATTTGCACCAATGTCTCTCTGGCCTATTTTTGGTCAAAGAAATTATGGATGAGCATTTGAGTAGGATGCTGCCACAATAATAAAACCCTGGACCTTTGGCAGGGCCATTTTTGCTGAGGAGCTGGACATTCTGATGGTGTCAGCAAATAATGGAAACATTTACCTCTGGGAGTTTGAGAGCTTCAACTCACCTAGTCAGGTGAGAACAAAATTTTACCCTAAAAAATTCCAGTGATTGGAAGGAGGAAGGCAAATGTTTTCTCCTTGTAGGTCATCTGCAGGGAGAGAGTGGCAGTTACTGACAGGAAGTATATGCCAGCCATTCACATGCATTTAATTGAAGGATTTAAGAAAGTACCAGCAGACACTGAGCTATGGTGTGGCATGGTAGGCTAGTCCATTCCTAGCAAAGGTCCGTGCTTGGGAAACTTCATTCTCTCTTCCACCATTAGTAACCTGGGACAATCTTGAATGATAAGGAGGAAAGGCAACATCAGAAGTCATGTAATGCTTTGGTATTTAGGTCAAACAAAAGGTCACAAAACTGTGTGGAAGCTTTTGAGGTCCCCACAAAACTTCAACAGGGTGGGAGAAAAAGATGTTCAGCGCATGGTGGAAATCCCCAGTATAGAGCTTCTAGACTAGAGTCTTGATGGATTACAGATTGTATTACAGACTAAATTGAATTGCATTATGTTGAATAGAAAAACAGGTTATACGCAGGCATATTTTTCTGCATGCAGGTTGTTTTTCTGCATGTTATCTTTAGTTTAATAGTTGAAGCTTAGCCTAGTGAGGCATTTGTTATGTTGTATGAAATTCTTCATTAAGGTCTTTTTAATTGCAACTTAATTTTGACCAAAGTCATCACGGCTGAATTTGTAATTGTCTGTCAGTGTTGCCAGCACTTTATCACCTATTTGGTGTCCAGTCATACCTTCAGGGTATGTAGCAGGTATCAACTGTTAAATTGTCATGACTGTTCTCAAAGGTATTTCTCCGGGATGCAGTAGTTTTATGAGGGTGCTGATAATTCTCAGGGTTCTTGGGATGTGAGTCAGAGTTAAGCATTTATATTTGTAGGATAGATTTGTCTTAAGAACCTAGTGCTCAAAGATGCCTTGCAGAAGAAGATTTAAGCGACTCCCTTAAGTGTTTGTGGTCCCCCCCCTTGCATGCTGTAATGATGATGTCTTTACAGGGTCAAGATTCTGGAGCAGCACCAGCCTGTGCCCAAGATGAGATGGCTCAGGAGTCTTCAAGAGAGTGTGTAGCAGGTGAACAAAGTGGTTTGACTGGGTTGGCTAAGGATACTTTTGCAGGGGTAAAGTCACCTCAGCTCTATCCAGGGGACTTTACTGGCTACTTAAAGAGCTTTGCTGCCTCCCCTATCCCATGACTACCTCACTTGACAATTTTTCTCTGAATAGGTTTTGCCTGTAGAACTGTGCTGTGTGGGCATACAGGCATGGTAACAGCACTCACGTTGGTAGACAGTGACAGCACCATTTGCTCCCCCTACCTTGTAAGTGAACAAGAGGACAAATTTTTAGGGATGCCAGGAGACAATTCCATTTCTGTCCTTGGGCAGAAGTAATAGACGGGAGAGTGCAAATTGAAGGCCCCACGCACAGGGACAGCCTTCATAATCCATGTTGTGGACAGAGGATGTGGGTGGGCAAGATAAACAGCTTTGGGGAGGGAAGGCAATGCTGAAAGGCAGCCTCACCTTGTTGCTTTTCATTGTAGCTCAGTGGGGGATGGGATGGAAAGCTGTGTCTCTGGGATCTGCAGAACCGCTCCTTGCAACATGAGTTTTCTAGCATACCTGGGAACAGTGGGCCCATCCTTGACATGGCCTACTCCCCAAAGAGGTGGGTGAGTCTTTCTGCCTCTGACGTGGCACAGCTGCAGAGTGCTCATGAGCTGTAGTTTTATCCTTTGAAGGCCCCTAGTGAGAATATAACAAAATCTGCCTCTTGGCTCAGGGGTAATATCAAGCTCAAAAACCTCTATTGTTGGGTTTGGGCTTAGGACTTTTCGCCTCCATTACCATTCTTACATCCACAATCCACACTCTCCTGACCCTATCAGGAGAGAATTTGCTTTGTCTTCTAGCACTGGCAGAATTTTTATCTGTGCTTTCAATCCTTACTGTGCCAATCTGATACTCCTGGCTGAACTTGGGCACCAAGTTAGTGTTGTAGCCTTGGTCTGGCATCCATTAGAGGACAAGTGGGTCAGCGGTTCTGAAGATGGCTGCATTCGACTCTGGGTAAGGGCTTCATCAAATAGAGGCTTCATCACATTTTTCATATGCTGAGTATGTGTGTGGAGTAGAGAGTTGGGCCAGGATTGCAAAGACCTGGTTTCCAACTGCCTCTCAGCCATGATGCTCTTTGGGCCATTCTCTGTTAGCTTAACCTATTTGACAGGATAAAATGAAGAAAGGAATTTACATTTATGCTACTCTGAGCATCTTGGAAGAAAGGCAGTATAAAAGTGTAATAGATACTGCTAAGCTGTCTGGGAAGTAAGAAAATAATTTTTCCTCAACCACTGATAAACTGGGATGAATTCCTGACCATATTTGGCTGAATCTGAGGTGTAGTAAGTAGGTCTGTCACAGAACAGTTAGAAAAACAATGTCTGGAACAGATTGTTACAAAGGTCCTTGCTCGGAACTGACTAGAAAGTATTGCTTGCTAGTGGTATGGATGATAGAAGTTCTGTCTATGGTGCATACAGAGTGAAGATGGAGGATGCTGCATGAAGGAGCTGAGAACCCCCAGAGGCATCACCTGCCTTGGCATTGATCAGGTCAATGGCTGCATTGTTGCAGGGGTCCATGACACCATCAGGTAAACAATTCAACTGGGGAAGGGAGGTTGAGAGGACAGGAGATCTGTGTACGGGTTTATGGCTCTGTGCTCTTTCTTTTGCAGGGTTTATGACACTAAGTCTGGGGTGCAAGTACAAAGTCACACAGGGCATCAAGACTCCATCAAGGGCCTCATCCATGTCCCAGAAATGGAACAGGTAAAAGGGACAGTGGCACCACCCTGTATGGAAAAAGATCAGTGAATATGAGGTTGGGAGTTTTATCATTATTAGCACAGAGGACTGTTTAAAAGTAGTTGCCCTGACCACATTCAGGCCAAGTGGTGTGCTCAGTCTGTATCTATCAGTCCCCTCCCCCATCAGAGGGCTGGGTGCAAGTTGGTATTTCATTGCAAAGTGAGGTCATGCCCACTTTACTGAGTATAGTTGCACTGGCACAAGATCATCCTACACCAAACTATTCCAGTATAAACAGAGATATTTTTTCATGCTGCCACTCCAGTCCTTTCACAACCAAGGTGATAATGCAGACATGGGTCACACTTAACTGATCATTTTCTGTTTTCTGGGTTGGTTGTCAGTTGTGGCCTTCTGGGGAGGAAACATTTCTGTTGCCCACCCTAGTCTGTATCTAAGCTGCTACAGCTGGTTCATGCTTTTTTCTTTAAAAATATACCCTAGGAAACCAAGAATGTGCCCAAGAACTTTCCATGGCTGGTGGGAGCATTCCCAGTGTGTTGCATGAATGCATCCAGTCTTTGAAAGAAACTATATGCCTAGACCCTTGATTTTATCACCTCTCTGTTTCTCTGCAGTATGTGTCAGTCTCACTGGATGGCACAGTGTGCATGTGGAAGGCCTATCATCAGGGGGACTAGCCAATCACCTTCATCAGCTGGTGACATATTCTCATGCTGCATATTAGCACACCTGGTCGTTGGAAGTGCCCACTTTGTTACTACACCAGAAAGCTCAAAAATATATGAGCAGTCTGTGCAAAATGTTCAGAAACTAAGAAATATCTGGGTGTCCAGATATTTCAGTGTCCTTTCCAGTGGTCAATGGTGTGGTTTGTTTGCTGTGATGCTTTCAAAAGTGTGGCTTCTTTACTTTGATGCTTCTGCATAGCTACTAGCCCCTGTCCATCTGCCTCTCCTTCCTTTTTCTGAAAGCTATATTTTATGAAAATCCAAACTTTGGAGCGAGAACAATTTATACATACTGAATAGTTTCAGCAAGTGTTTCTGCTGCTTGTTTATTCAGCCTATGAGTGGCCAGAGTATGCTGCCAGGTGCCTCCCTGAAGAAACTAGCAGGTTAGAGTTGCCAACCTATAGATGGCGTCTGTCATTGTCTCAGAATTACAACTGATGTCTATCGATAGAGATCAGTTGTCCTGGAGAAAATGGCAGTTTTGGAGGGTGGACTCTGTGGCATCACATCCTTACCCAACCGACAACTGCACCCTTCCCAGGCACCACTTCCAAATCTCCAGTAATGTATGTGAAATGAAAGCTGGAAAGAGAAGACCCAATGGAAGAAAGGACCACACTCAGAGTGGTCTCCTGGCATCGACCACAGCCCAGACCTTTTCTTTACAGTTCCTAATCCATGGAATGGGCTCCCTGAAGAAGTATGGGGAACCCACTGATTGCATCTTTAAACAGTGATGCAAAGCTTTCTTCTTTGTCAAGATTTCTGGGAAAGGAGCAGCAGACATTTATTGAGGAGGGAGAGGAGTATCTGAGGTTTTAACTTGTAATTTGGTTACAAGTTAAAACCGGAGTATTTGGTTTTAACTTGTAATTTGTTCATTATTGCATGTATGACTCACTGAACCAAGAAAAAAGGTGGAATATAAATATTTTAATAATTAATAAATACATTTCCTCTGGCAAAGGAAGAGAAAAAAAATCTGGAATTGGCTGGCAGAAAAATTACCTGGGCAAGTGCTCTTGGTTTTGTACTGATGTTATTCTGCCTCAGATGCTGTGTGTCCAATTGTATAACTGCAAATAAACAGTATTAGATATAACTCTTCAAGTCTTTGCCAATTTCTTTCAAAAGGAAATTGATCCTTTAATGCTGCCCTCAAACTACTTGGAAAGCATGAAACCATATATTCTGATCACCAGACATTAAATATTTCGCTGTAGGGTTTCTAATGAAGAGGGAAACAGTCTGTTCACCAGAAGTTCAGGATGTCATCCAAAGAATTGCTTTGTAACTGTCGGGGCGGGGGGGGGGGGGCGGGCTGAACAGAATAGCTCTGAAGAACCAGACCTACATGCACATGAAAGATGTAGGCATGTTATAACAACACCTTTCCCTGAGATATGGAATGTCTGAAATGTTTGCAGCTGAAAGCTACAGAGTATGTGACTGTGGTAACTATAGTTTGGAAATTGTTTATGACTCTTTCAAATATTACTATGCTTGCCTCCAAAGTATCCCTGGGATAGCACAGGCCAGCCCTGCTGTTATCAGATCTCGCAGGCTAAGTAGGGTTGGCCCCGATTACCATTTGGATGGGAGACCACCGAGGACGTCCACTGTTGCTTTGCAGGGGCAAACTACCTCCCAATGACTCTTGCCTTGAAAACTCTATATAAATCAGCTTTGAGTTACTGGCAAAAAAGTGCGTCTTTGTAGAATCATATGTCAATCTGTCCTTGGGCTGCATGAAATAGGTGCTGTTACTAATGCCTATTGAAAGCACACCATCTTTGATTAGGCAGTGATAAAAGCTTCATGACCAAACTAAAAACTGTGTTGTGGCAGACAAAGCTAAAGAGAGGGCAGTTCTCTCTGTGAAGCCTATTTTAGTTCCCTCTTGGTTGCCAGGCAGTGGTATAAATAGCGGAAAACATCTTGTGTGTGACAGAATGGGCCCTGGGTGGGTTGAATAGGCAAAATTGGCATTTATAAACACACAGGCCTGAGAAGCAAAGGCAGAAAGAGCTTTACACTCTTTCCCAAAGCGTCATTGTGTGAATGTGTTGCAGCAGAAACAAAGATTAACCATTTATTGTGGCATGCACTTTCAAGGATCAAATGCATGAAGTATGTTCTCAGTTGCCTCCCCCTCTCTCTCATACACACACATTTGAAGGGGAATTTATGCGTATAGTTTTTTTAAAAGGATTTATTCAATATATATGTATTATTTTTTTCATTAAGCAGTTCTTTTTACCTTAATAGAAACCTTCTCCTAAGAATATGATGCCCTAGTGAGTGAGAGAGTTTACTTTTTCTTATCTTTCCTAGCAACTACTCTGCAGTTGCAGTTATTTTCCTTGCTTTGTTATGGTTAGTGCCCATTTTATCTTGTTTCTTCATTAAAGGATGTCTTCTTTTCAGGCATCTGTGCTGTTTATGAAGATGCCAAAACCCCACTGGGCTGAGTTTTGGGAGGGATGAGACTTCTTTCACTGATATGCTCATCTTGATTAATGGTTATTGGTTATATATAAACTGGCAGGAAAGTTCACTGCCGGGGAGGTGCAATGGGCTCTAGCAAAGGATCTAAGAGGAAGCATCTCCCCCGCAGTGGGCTTTACTGGGGTTGGAGCTGCACTCTTCCTCGTGGTGCACCACTTATCTGGGTATGGTTCTGTGGCTCGGAGGTGGGAGAGGTGTGACTTGGGATGGGGGGAAGTTGAGGATAGGGGGAGGGTAGAGAAGATTGGCTTGGGGTGGGGGAAGGCAGAAAGGTGAGGGTTGGGTGGGGGAAGGGTGGCAAGGTAAGCGTTGGAGTCGGGGTTGAAAGGTATGGCTAGGGGTGGAGGAGGGTTGGATAGTGTGGAAGGAAGGTTGGATGGTTAGTTTTGGGGTGGGGGAGGGTGTCAAGGTGAAGCTTGGGTGGGGGGAGAATTGGGATTAAATTAAAGGTAAGACTTGGGATAGGAGAGGGTTGGGAGGTGAGGCTTGGAGTGGGGGAAGGATTGATAGGTGAATATTAGAGTGGGAAGGGTTGAAAGATTAGCATTGGAATGGGAGAGGATGGCAAAGTGTGGCCTGGGGTGGGGTGAGGGTTGGAAGGGGTGACTAGGGGTGGATGGAGGGTTGGAAGGTATGGTAGCAAGGTGGGAGGGTGGAATGTGGATGATTGGGTTGGGGGGGCTGCTTCGCCACCCGCCCTAGATGGTTGGGGAGACAGGAGGCCAGCTGTTCTGTGCAACCGCTGCTCTGTGTCAGGACGATGCCCAATCAAATGTCAGGACGATGCCCACCAACGAGAGAGCAGGACTTTGTGAGTCCTGCTCCCTCATTTGTGGAGGGTTCATCTTTCCAACATTCTATTCCTTAGCATTTTACTGTTTAGGATATACATAACTAGTCCCTATGTCATCATGACGTCAGAATTTCTGTAATTCCCTAAATTGTTCTTTGAATCTTTGCAACTGCTGTGGATTCCTTTGGGGTATCAGGTATTTGCCTTAATGCATCAATAAATTCTTTTTCTAGATGGAAGACTTGGCACCCGCTTATTATAACTGAGCTCAGGCTGCCTTTGCTTCATTAATTTTTCCCAATCATTTACAAGGTCATAGAAAAGCATACACTGTGAACAGTGGAGTCAGAAGACAATAACATGGAAGAGTGCAACATATTATATTTCTTTGTAAAGCTCAGTCTGATTACCTCTGCTGTGAACATTCACTATGCTTACCTTGAAAACATCTGAGCTTTGTTTAAAATGTAATAGTGTGTCTTTTGCATTTCTTTACTTCCAACCCCACTGTTTACAGTTTTTCCTCTAAGCCCATGAATACGTCTTTTCTAACTAAGGGCACACTTAATGCATCTGATTAAATAAATTGTCACAAAAGTTTACAGCACAATAAAGTTATTAACTGCAAGACTCACTGCAGGACTGAAAAGCTGAAAATAGCTCTGCAAGACTGAAAAAAGCTCTGGCCTTAAGCTACATAGATACCATTGTGTTATTGTTTGAGAACTATTTATTTATTTTATTCTTTACCTAATTTGTATCCCACCACTCTGCCTTCACCAGGGTCACCAAAGCAGCTTATAAATTAAAACATAATTAATAAAATCACATTTTAAAACCATTAAAAACCCTGAATCACTGGAACAATCAAATCAGAGCTAAAATAAATACCAAGTATAACAACAGCTATTACAATATTGTGTAAGAAGGAGAGATCACTGAGGCAATGCCAAACAAAATAAAAATGCTTCACTTGCTGGAGGTGTTGGAAATTGAAGTGTGCAAAGAAACTGAGGGAAGCAGTCAACTAGATTGGGCTGTAAGGTTAGTGACTGCTCTGTCCTATTGTATCACCTCTTGTCTGTCATCAGATTGATATTTTCAGATTTAATATCCTGCTTCTTCTCGGACATTAAGTAGACACCTTCTTCCCTAGCTGGCAAGGTAGCTGCATACTATCTCTGTCCTCTCCTTTTGTATCTGAAATGTCATTCTCTAATAAAAATTTAACGTTTATCCATTCAGTCAGTGTGTTGCTGCTTCTGTGTGCACTAATCTGCCAGCATTATTGGTTATGTGGCCCAGGATCAATTACACTGATTGAAAAGTTTGCCCTGAAGCTCTGAACAGCAAGTGGACAAAGACAAAAGACGGCCTCGACTCGTGATGATGGCTGCGGGCTCCAACCTGAACCATTAACAGAGTTGAACTTTCGCATGTGGCAATGACGAGTGAAAGGGATGTTTCAACAGGAAATGTTATGGAGATTTCTTTCAACTGACAAACCATCTCAGCAGGCCCAGCAAGCAGTGTGGGATGACAAAAGGACCAAGCCAGAAATATTATAGTTTCAACTCTATTTGATGTCTTGCTAATGAAAGTAGATGATTTTGAAAAAGCCAAAGAAATTTGGGATGAGTTGGGGAAGAACTCCGCACACGCAAAATAATGCATTTTCAAACCACTTTCACAACTGTTTGCAAGTGGATTTTGCTATTCCGCACAGCTCCAAAGAGCACTGAAAGCAGTTTGAAAGTGCATTATTCTGCATGTGCGGAATGAGCCAAAGTGTTGGGGAAAAGAAATCAAAGAAGATAGTAATTGGGGGAAAAATCAAAGTGTGGAGGAAAAGAAATCAAAGGGGACAGTGATGTTCCTCCAGCGAGAATTGTTTACAAAGCGATTGCTCATGGAGGGTATTTTGAATCAAAATTTAAACAAAATGCTAAAATTGGTTGGTCAGCTCAAAATGGGCGGGAAGACTTTGGATTATGATAATGTAATATTACTGTTGCTGATTTTACTTCCCAAGAGTTATGACAACAGAGCAAGGAACATCTACTTTTGGCAAAAGGTATTAAAGAATTAAAAGAGGAGCATATCTGGAGAGAGTTTATTCAGGGCACAAGTAATTTACAAGCCTTGACCATACCAGACAAAAGGCAGTTAACATGCCATGCTTGTGGAAAGATTGGTCACTTTGCAACTGAATCCAAACATAAACAAGGAGACCACATTGATGGTCAGTGAGGATTGACAGGCGAGCACAATGAAAGGATGACTGTATCACCTTGATTTATATGTGGAGAAAGCAAATATTGTTCAAAACTGTGCTCAGAGACAATGCATACATTTTTGGCACAGGCACTTTGGACACCAAGATGTTGCTGCAATTAAACAAATTGAAAGCCAGGATTTAACTAAGAATATGCAGATTGTTGAGTGCACTCAGCAGAAAGAGAGGTGTGAAACTTGCATATAAGGAAATGGCCTGAAACTGTCTTTTGTAACTGGTAGTGGTGGGTTTTCCAGGCTGTGTGGCCATGGTCTGGTGGATCTTGTTCCTAATGTTTCGCCTGCATCTGTGGCTGGCATCTTCAGAGGTGTATCGCAGAGTGAAGTCTGTTACATACTGTGTCTTTTGTAAAATTCTCCAGCAGAGGGAGCACTCAGCCTCCTCTGGAATTTATACATAGTGATGACTGTGTACCATTTAAAATGCCAAGGCCATCTAGGAGCAGGTATTTGCTAATCTTTACAGTATATCTTGAAAAATAATTTATAACCTATTTCCTCCTACACAAAAGCCAAGTGCTGGACAAATATAAGGCTTATTATACTGCACTGGTTAATAACCAATTCCAGAAAGTCCCATTGGCCATCTGCATAGACAATGGTGGTGACTATGTTGGGAATGAAATTAATGCTTAGGCTCAGTATGGAATAGAGTACCAGTGTCTTACTACCCTAAGATGAATGGTTGTGGCAAAAGGGAAAATAGATTACTGACTGAGATGGTTAGATGCATGTTGCATGAGGCAGCATTGCCAGAAAAGTACTGGGCAGAAGCTATTAATACAAAACAGACTGCCCACAAAGGGTGCAAGTAGCTGCATGCCATATGAACTTTGGTATGGGCACAAAGACCATGTGAGCCATTTGAGAGCTTTTAGATCAAAGCATATGTTTGCATTCCTCGGGAAGAGCGCTCCAAGATGGATGAACAATGGGTGCCAAAAGAGGCAAGAGCAGAAGAGGAGAGGGATGCCCTGGGCACTTTCTCCTCATGGCCCCTCAAAAGTAGGAGCCAGCCCTGATTTGACTAACACTGCTCTGCTGACCCTGCTGTCCTAACAGGTTAAGAACACTGCTGAGAAGCGCTTACTTTATCCAAGCAGTAAATAGGAAGCAATGGTCACAATTAAGAGGCAGAAGCTGAAGCAACAGAAACACAACCAGCTCAAAGAGAGCAGGTAGTCTAATAGTACATGCACCAAACTGTTTGGGGAGAAAGTCAGATGCCATTCATTTTTATTGGTAGCTTTATATGGTTACCCCCAATTGTTGATTTTATACTACATGTAGACACCATACCAGAGAGAAATAATAGAAATTATCTCTTCTATATGGAAATTGGAACTGCCAAGTAAGGAAATCTCACAAATTGCAAGCATTCCAAGAAGTGGGATGAGACCTGAAATTGGGCAAAAGGGTCACTCTGAACTCCTTGGAGAAAGGAAAAGGTAGTAAATAAACTGACTAAATCCAGGAGAAGAGTGAGTTGTTCTGACAGAATTCCTAAATAAGTTTCTGAACCTGGATTCCACCTGATTGTTTTGTTCTATAGCAGGATCTTCTATCCCTTTCATTTTTGGCAAGGACCGTAGCCAACCTGGAGAGATGTTATTTTCACTTAAACTGTTCTCGAGAAGCGATTCCAGTCTTCATTGAATGACTATAGCTATGTAAGCAAAATCTCTACAGTTCTCAGGTATGTGTATAACATTGGCTGGGCAGACATGGCTTTTTATCTTATAGATTCAGCAGGGAGGCCTGATCAGGCTGAGGTGACAGCTGGCAGCAGGGAATTACATAGGGTATTACTAAATAGCCTAGGTAAATGGAGAAACACAAGCTAATCCTGGGGTCATAATCCTCTTCCTCCCGTAGCTGGAGCCGGGCATGTCAGTCACACAGCAGGGATCCAGCCACTGGTACTGGCAGTTTCATCTCTGGATCGGCAGAGGATGTAGAGGGCCTGATCATGGGTGAAGCAAAGAAGGTAAGTAGGTTCTTCAGATCTGCAGCAAATAGCATGGGATAGCAAAGAGCCTTTTTTACAGTGTGGCTCAGTGTGGCTAGTTAGCCGCTGATGCTTGCAGCCAACTTGTTCCTTGGAACAAATTTATGTCCTCTGTTTCAGAGACATGTCCTGTTGGCATTATGGGGTAATCTGTAATATACAACCAAAAGTAATAGAAAGGAACCCTGGGGCTGGTGAGGCAGGTTGGTACAATTGTGAGTAGAGCAAATATATATATGGGTCAGAACAACGTAGTCACAAAAGTAGAGCTAAAATTGTATGTATTTTGCTATGGCCTAGGAGCTCAGGGTCAACTCTGAGGTCTTTGGAATCAAATGACAGTTCAGAAGAAGGTTCTAAAAGGCCAGCTTGACCCTCTAGTATGACCCCATCCATACAGCAAACCCAGGAGCACCCCATTGCGCTTCCATAGAATCCTTGCCCTCTTGCTTTTTTCTTGGCATGGATACAGGGCCCTATCCATGAACACTTTCTTCACACCCCAGGGGCTTCTGTCAGTCATCCAAAAGCTTAAAGGCTCCGAAGAGCAAAACTTGCGGATTGTTCTACTGGGGCTGGACAATGCTGGCAAGACCACATTGCTGAAGTGTCTGGCATCTGAAGAGGTGGACACCATCACCCCCACACAGGTAAGCACTGCAGCAGAGAGGATCTCCCTTGAGGGGGTGGGATGGGACATTTAGCTCTTGGGTAATTAATTACATAGAGACTTAAAGAAGCTGGTTTGTGAGCAGGAGGATCCAAACCACCACCCTTGCTACAGCAGTTACACTATGCCCATCTCCAACAAGTAGAACTGAAACACTCCCCAAACAATATGCCAGCAAAAACACTCAAGTGTCCTCAGCATTCTGCCCATGGTCACCATGGTGCCCACTGACACCTTTTGTGGTACCTGCCAAGTATTTTTAGGAGCTGGGTGAAGCCAGGTAGGGCTTTTGCCCATCAGACTTCTGGTTGATTATTGGAGAATTGTTTGGCTGTGCAAATTTTTTTAATGTTGCTTTCACAGGAGCTGCCATCACAGCACAAGGTTGAGCCATTTTGTTGCTGCACCGACCATGTCACGTCAGAATTCCAAATGTGCCTGCAGGCTCAAAAATGTTAGAGTATTCTGCCTTAGCCATTATATTCCCAGCCCACCAACCCCTACCCCTATGCTGTAGTGGCTCTAAGGTTTGGTAATGATAGATCTGTAGCTCAGGCATTTAGACAGGAAAGCTGGAAAGACTGATTTTTTTAAAAAAAATCATATAATTTATTTAAAAATTCTCATCTGAATTCTCAAGCATCTTTAGACCCATATTACAATTTATATGCTAGTTTTCTCTAAGTTGCAATGAGGAAGTGGAACAGTGTTGTGTTTTAAAAACTACTTTGGCGGTTTTTAAATGGAGGCCTGGATGACCATCTGTCAGCAGGGGTTTGGTTGTGTCTTCCTGCATGGCAGGGTGTTGGACTTGATGGATCTTGTGGCCTCTTGAAACTCTATGATTCTCTCTCTCTCTCTCTCTCTCTCTCTCTCTCTCTGTGTGTGTGTGTGTGTGTGTGTGTGTGTGTGTGTGTGTGTGTGTGTGTGTGTGTGTGTGTGTGTGTGTGTGTACAATTGCTTGTAATGCGTAGTTTGTTCCTGAGTGCTCAAATGTCCAGACTACGGATGATATGCATGCACCTATAAACAGTTCTTTGATTATCATTTTAGATCCAAACAATGTATTTCTGATAAGGATGACTGGAAACAAAGAAGCAGCCAGGACTGCCAACCTGAAGGCAGGGCCTGGAGCAGAGATGGAGCAAGGGGAAACTGCACCTGGGGCGCGCCTCCACCTGTGCCCCTGCTGTGGCACACCCGCCCTGCCCCGGAATGCCCCCAAAATGCCTTGCAACACCCCCTCCACTGCTGCTCTGCCCGGGGCATCATGCATGCCCCCCCCTCCCAGCCCCGTTGGCACTATGCTACTGGCCTGGAGTTCTCCCAGAATTACAGCTGACCTCCTGACTATAGAGATCAATTCCCTTGGAAGAAATGCCACCTTCAGAGGGTGGATTCTATGGCATCCCATCGCTGCTGAACTTCCTGGCCAAACTCTGTGCCTCCAGACATTACTTTCAAAGTTTCAGGAATTTCTCAAGCTGCAGTTGGCACAAGCTGCCCCAATCAGAGGAGACAATGCCTTCATATATTCTTCTTCGCTTTGAATGCCTTAGGGCACGGGTGTCCAACTCTGGCACCCCAGACGTTCATGGACTACAATTGGCCATGCTGGCAGGGGCTGATGGGAATCATGGTCCATGAACATCTGGGGCACGAGAGTTGGACACCCCTGCCTTAGGTTTTCCAGGTACCCTTTGGCACCTGGGGGAATAGGGCACAAGCAATTTACAAGCCTTGTAAATGTAGGGTTGCCAGATCTAGATTGGGAAATTACTGGAGATTTGGAGATGGAGCCAGAGGAAGACAGAGATCTCAGTGGGCTACCATGCCATTGTGTCCACACTCCAAAAATCCATTTTCTTCAGGGCAGCTGATCACTGTAGTCTGTAAATCTGCTGTAATTCTGGGGGATCCCTAAATTGCCTTTACCAGAAGTAGCTTTCCCAACCACAGAAGGCTATCAAGCCATTATTATACTCATTCAGGTCTTAGACAGTTGGTGTCTTAGACAGACTCACTGACTGTCATGTCTTGCTGCTTATCTTTTCCCATTTTGCCTTCACAGGGGTTCAACATTAAGAATGTCCACTCTCATGGTTTCAAGCTCAGTGTTTGGGACATAGGGGGACAACGGGCCATCCGGAACTACTGGAAGAAGTACCTGGCCAGCACGGATGTATTGGTGAGCATGGGGACCATCCCCCTACCTTGACTGCCTCTGAAGTACAAAGGAATCTAGGATAAGGTCAATCCCCAGCAAATGAGGCTTCATGTGGCAGACTATGAGATACCATTATAGGACAGTGTATAGTCAGTTCTTTATTTTAATATTCTGCGTGGATTATTATCCTACTTGGATTCTCTCACTTAGGCAACAAAATGTCTTGGAGTCAAGTGAACCATGTATGAGATGCTTTAACCCCCAGTAGTACTGTTTTTGGATAGGAGCTGATACAGAAGACCTGGGACCAATAAGGATAAAGGTAGACAGTAGATTACTCTCCTTTTTCTGATTGCAGATCTATGTTATTGACAGTGCTGACCAAAAACGCTTTGAGGAGACTGGGCAGGTAGGATATCCAGGCTTTTTCAAACAGTCTCATAACTCCATCCTATAGCAGAATCTTTGGCAGGCTTTGCCCCCATCAGTTTGACTGTATAGAACTGTACAACCATGGTTATAAACGAAAAACACTGAAGGTAAAAAAATTCTATCTGGAGTTACACAGCCTAACAGTAGAACTAGGTTTTCAGAGTTCTTACTTAGTGCTTTATTCTTACATTTATTTTACTCTGTTTTGGTACAGTAAATAAGATATGAGGCCCTTTCAGATCTTGCCCTGACTATAGATGCCCAAGTGGCATCCATGGTTTGGAATGCCTTTCATCAACTTCATTTCATGAACTTCACTTGAGGCAGCAGCTGTTTCTCCTCTTGGAAGAGGGTAAACTTACCAGTTACCCATCTTTTGGTCACATCCAGGTTGGATTATTACCATGGGGCAGCTGCATTTCAAGAGTATTCAAAACCCCAGACTAGTTTGGAATTTTGTTAACTGGAACTTCCTGTACTGAGTATACCTCATTGATGCCAAAAGAGCTGCACTAGCTTCTGGTGTATAATGGCCTGTTAACCTTAAGGAGTTTGGGACTAGACTACACGAAGGACAAACTTCTTCTGTATGAATATTCCTCTTCACAGAAGTCGTAACCTGAGGCTTGTTCCAGGTGCCCCTGACTTTGGAAGACTGGTGAGAGGCAACCTGGAGTAAGGCCTTTATTGTAGTGACACCCTAAATACCCTCCCGGGAAACACTTTTTGGTGCCTATTCTCTTCTATTTTCATCACCAATGTAAAACAGTTTTATTTCATAGTGGTTTGATTAGATAATTTTGCCATTTGTCGCCTGCTTGTTTTGCTGCTGTTGATTTTCTTACCATCTTATGTGTATTTTAAACATTTGTTTGATTGTTTTAATTTATATGACTTTTCTAATGTCACTGGTGTATATCCTACCTGTGGGAAGTTCTCCAGTTTAAGGAGCCTTCCTCCAACTTTAGTGGCTCTTTCATTGAAGGAAAAACCACTTAAATTGGAGGAAGTTCTGGTGGAAGAGTTCAAACTTTGCATAGTGGAGTGGTAGGATATATGCCATTGCGCTTTGGGCTGGAAACCTTGAAGATTGTATGTTTTAAGTGGGCTTTTAATTCCATTATGTAAGCTGCCCTGGGGCTTCAGTGTAGGGTGGGGTATAAATAAACAAATAAATAAGAACATTGTGTGTGTTTACCAGGAGCTGTCTGAACTAGTGGAAGAGGACAATCTCATTGGTGTCCCTTTGCTGGTATTTGCTAACAAGCAAGACCTGGCAACAGCATCCCTTGCAGCAGACATTGCTGAAGGGCTGAGCCTGCACACATATCGAGACCGGCCATGGCAAATCCAACCGTGTTCAGCCATATCAGGTGAAGGAGTCCAGGTACAAAGATTTCTGTGTATATATGCACATAAGGAGATCTCAAAGTGTAAATTAGAGCCCACGCAGCGGTCGAAGCGTGGAAGCGAAGACGAGGCGGGAGATATGCATCTGGTGAGCTCCTTCAGCAGCAGCCGGGGGCCGGAGGTCCGTGTTCCTAAATCTCCCGTCTGCGGTTCCTGGCACCTTTTATTGTTATCTATTGGGGAGAGGGAGGACGGGGGGGGAGTTCGGGGAGGCGGGAGATGGGAGATGTGATGCATGATCTCATCTGGCTCACGTCGCGGCGGAGGAAGGGCGTGGCGTCTGAGCCTGAAAATAATCCTCTACCTGGGGGGCAAGACCATTGTCCTCGCCGGTGATGGAGTCAGACATGGTTATGACCGTGACTCATGGGGGGATGAGGAGTAGAAGTGCGATCGACCGGCGGCAAGGCAGCGGGTCAAGTTGCTAGCACGTTCTACCCGCAGCTGCTGAATTAGGCAGTGCACTACCATCAAAAGTGTAGTGGAGCCGCAGCGGTCAAAGTAGAAGAGCGAGCGAGCCGGAGATAACATCTGGTGGAGATCGCCAGGCGGGAGACCAGTCCATTGTTCCTACTAGCGAGTCTCCACTCTGCCGGTTCACAGCACCTTTTATTGTTATCTATTGAAGTGTAGGAGGGAGGACGGGGAGTTCGGAAGGCGGGAAGTCGAGGAGATCATCATATGATGCATGATCTCATCTATTTCGATCTTGAGGAAGGAAGCGTAAGCGTCTGAGCCTAATCCTCACCTGGGGGCAAGACCATTGTCCCTGCGCCCGGTGATTGAGTCAGACAGTTCATGACCCGTGACTCATGGGGGGGATGAGAGGAGTGAAGAGTGCGTCATTTGCCCGGCAAGGCCAGCGAGGTCCGTTAGCGTCCCCAACGTTCTACCGCACTGGCTGCTGGAGTGCGAAGCGAAGTGCACTACTACATCAAAGAAGTCTGTGGAGGTTTTAAAGCTGGCAATGATAAATGGAAATGCTTGGTGCTGGAATCAGGGCCCAATAATGGCTGTTGCTCACTTTTATCTTTCTAGGATGGGATGAACTGGATGTGTAACCAGATCTCAAGTCGGAAGAAGTAATACTGCTGAGTACAGGAATGGAGTTGTGGCTCTACAGAATCTGTAGGCCTCAGCATCAGTCCCAGAGGTGCACAACATTTACAGGAAATGTACCATCCAGCACTGATTCCAGGGTAGAAAAAGAAGTTGCCTTTACAACATCTCAGAACTCACTGGAGCTTCTCAATTTAAGTTACATTCTCCAGTTAAATTCCATGAAACAGTTCCTCAAGTTTTCTGAAATGGCTAAACCCACCAGTGAATAACCATCCCATCCTTCATGGTTAATGCACCTAAGAGATTGAATGTACTACAGGGGCACAAAGGCCTATTTGAGCCACTTAATTACCAGACAATTTGTCGGATGACTCTGAAAAGACAGGTCTCCTCCAAAAGGAATGCCCAATCTGGGAAGAAAGGCTGGAATTAATTTAGGAACAAACTAGGAACTGTGATTGTGACCAAATTCCTACATGAAGAGATGAAAATCCAGAGCAAACAGGAAGCATAAAGGGAATATTGTCATAGCACATATAGTGAATGTTGACTTTGCAATCATCTTCATAGTATCAGCTGATCTACCAGAATCCAGGACTCATCTTGGATGTTCCCTTTTTTCCTGGAGCCAGCAGTCAAAGGACTGGACTACGACTGGGAAGGCCTAGAGTCAAATCAGTACTCTGCTGTAAAGTCTAGTGAGTGATCTTGGGCCATTCACAACCTTTCCATCTGATTTTTCTCACATGATTTTTGTCAAGATGAAGTGGGAAAGAGAACCCTGTATACATAAAAAGAAAGAAGGACCCATTAATGTTATCCTAAGCTGTCTGGGGGAAGGGCAAGATAAAAATGTAATAAATAAATAAATCTGCTTTAAACAACAATTGCATTGTCATGAAGATCTCTGGACCACTAGGACTGAATTTTAAAACTCCTGGCCTTTGCTATTTCCATTCCCAATTCCTTTTTAATTAATTGATTATAAATTAATCTAGTGACACTAAGAAGTCTCTAAACAGCTGTGTGTTCCTTCCAATATCCTAAACTTTACCAGAAAAACAAAAAGAAAATAAACAAGAAAATACTTCATAATGTGCTTAATTGCTGCTATTGCGTGATTGACTGATGCAAGAATCCCTGAAAATTAGGGGAGTATATACATTCATTCTTGCACTTCTAGGAGCTTGCTGGGTGACCTTGGCCCAGCCATGCACTCTCTGCCTAACCTTTCAAGGATGTTCTGAGGATAAAAGGCAGGAGAGGAGGACAATGCAACTTTTTTTAGATTCCCAAAGGGAGGAAGATGAGATATAGACAGAGTAAATAAACACATGACCTGTTGAGCTCCATGAATTTCCAAGAAGACAGGAACTCCTGGAATTCTCATTTCATTTATTTGGGGAAGAGCTCAGGGTGGTGAACAACAACAAATATAAAATATAACTTTAAACACAGTATAAAATAACTTTAAAATATAATATAAAACCAGCTCAAACCCCACTTAATAAAACCAGGAACCACGTAACATCAGATGGCGGCATTTTCTTCCCCCCTCCCCACCCTCTGCACCTACAGGAGGCCAGATGGAACTGGAGCAGTGTACTTAACCAGGCTGGCCAAATGCCTGGTGGAACAGGTCCGCCTTGCAGGCCCTGCGGAAACTCTGCAAGTCTCCCTTGGGAGCCTGTTCTACCAGGCGGGGCCAGGGGAGTAAAGGAATCTATTTTGTCCCCTTAGCTCTCCCATCTTGGCAGCACTGCCTCCAACGTAGCATGTCCTTGCTGATCAAGGATCTCCTACTAAGGCGAGTCCTGAAACACAGTAGAGGCAGATTTCTTCCTGAAACACAATAGAGGCACATTTCTGGGCTATAGTCTCCAGACTGGTATCCATTTTTGAGCTGCTACTAGTGAGGAAAAAGTATGGTTTGATAAGCTGTCCTCTAGGCTCTGATGACAACAGCATGACAAGTTCAAATGAGGGACATTGCCTGAGAATAGAATAATCCACTTAAGGGCTGGTGGTGAGTTAAGAGAATTCAAGGTCACTCCAAGGAGAGAAACATAAGATCTTGTACTGGAAAAAGATACCAACAACATTTGTCTCATCAGTGTCAGATGCAAAACAATATTATTTGGATTAAAACGGCAAATAGCTGTGCTGGTCCCTTGGGAGGGGCGGGGAATCAGAAAGCAACAGTAGTGAAACAACTGTTCAGCTCAATTTAAAATGTTAGAAAGTAGCAAGTAAACATTTGATTTCCCCCAGAGCTCTTCTTCAGGCTAATGGTTACAAACTAATTTAAATGTGTAAATATTTTCATTATAGGAAATTCTTAGATTTGTTCCCCGAGAATACAAACACCATGCTTATATCAAACACAGTCCTCTTCAGTAACCAGATTGCACAACAAATTTGCACTTCAAGAAGAGACACATAACTGATTTTGCCCCTTTCCACCCACCCTCCCAAGAGGACAATAATAAAATAAGGAGAAAGGAAAAGAAAGAATGAGGGGGAGCAAACGGAGTACTGGTTGTGAGAGTAAATTAAGCCATTACACCCTTCTTGGTACATCAAAGTAAAAAAGCTTAAAAGAGTGTAACCCTCTTTAGGATTCCACAGTCTCATTAGTCATTTTATGAACTCCCAGGAATAGGACCTGCTCAGTCTCCCTAAAAGTCTAGAAAAGTCTGCCAGATTGCCTGCAATCTTTCTAAGTTCTCTCTCTTGATGTAATTCTATCATATAGAAATATGAGCAAGTACGTAGGCTGGGATGGGTTATAGCTCAGCAGGAATTCTCCAGGTTCACCCAATTAACCAAAGTCACATTTCTTGCCAACTTTTATAAACTGTCTTGGCACAAAGTGCATAGGGCAAAACCCAGGTATTGAAACTGGGGAGAAAAAAACCCTTCATTATGAGGAAGTGAGCTCTCAGCCTTATGAAAGTTTATGGCAAAATAAATGAACTGTAAATTCCTTGGCGCAGGCATCTCCTTTATTTAGGATACTGTTTGTAAAGCAATGCACATTCTATACCCAGTAACGATTTGTATTCCCACACTCAGCCTAGTAGTCCTAATTATTTTGTCTGCAGATCACTTTTCCTGGTTATTTTTATTTTTCAAATACTGACAGTGGAGAGAACAGCAAGAACAGCAAAAAGACATCCGTGATTACATCGCAGCAATGAATTAGGTCCATCGTGTTCTTCAGTTCCCCCGCCCCCGCCCCCGAGCAAGCTTCTTTCTTTCGGATCACAGCGATGAACTGTGCGGTATATTTCCAACTATTTAACATTTTTTAAAATTTTCATAATGGATTGATAAGGCTAAGAAGTTGGTGGTAAACGAAACTAACATTCTAAATACTGCAGACTTGAGGGGGCGGAATGGCAGAAACGCTGGATTTGCTTTAATGAAAACCTGGCTATTTCCTCCCGTTCAGCGATTTGTGGAAACCCTATCCCGGCCTGCCACTTGCAAGCATCCACATGTTACGCCTTTTACCAAAGCTCTGCGAGACTTTCCACGACGCCGGAAGTAAAGGAGGCGTGTGTCATTTTATCCTGTCTCTGTAGCGTCGGAGGCGACTTTTCCGCTATAGAGACAAACAGACAAGCTTTCTTGAGTCTCTGGTTGCCGCTTGCTTCAGGTTTACATCCGGGTCAAGGGCTAACCGGAAGCAGGAAGAAGAGAGGCAGGAGGGAGTAGGATGGTGGTAGGTCCGGGAGGTGGTGGTGGATCCGCTCGAAGTCCAGCGGCCAGGATGGTGCCGCCGCGGTTGTCGCTCCTGCTGCTTGTTCTCCTCCTCTTCCTCCTGGCCTTGTCGGCGCTGCCAGGAACCGCGGAGCTCACAGACGGGAATAGCGAGCATCTGAAACGGGAGCATTCACTCATCAAGCCCTACCAGGGTGCGTGCGGTGGGGCCAGGCGCTGACCCTGGTGATCCCTCCTCCCTTCTCTTGACCTAGTTCGCGTTCCTTCTTAAAGTCCAGTCTGTTTTGAGCCAGCGGGAACGTGCCATTTTAGTCAGTAGGGAGAACAACCCTTTGGCCACGGAGGAGACTACTGGCCATCTTATGCACCTTTCTTCCCAAGGAAGTTCAAGACAAACCTAGAAACTTGGTTTAAATCTTCAGGACAGTCTGTTCCAGAAAATAAAGTCTTTGCCAAGACCAATCAAAATGATACAATGTAGTGTACAGTCTTTTGAGTTCTCCAGAGTTCATCATTGGGCTTCCTGTAAAATGATGGGGCAGGGGACTTGTTTCAGACTGTAATCCTGATCTTGTGTGAAGAGTCCTGCAGTGTTAGTAGCAGGAGTTCTTGGCTTTGTGGGGAAAAAGATTATGATAATGATAGGTTGCATCATGAATACGAAAACTCAGTATTGATTAAATGAGTGCCAGTAAAAAGGAATAGGGAAGAGTCTCTAACTTTATTATTTACTTAAGTAGTTATATGCCTATTGTTCTCTGGAGCGAAGGCCAATTTTTGTCTATTGTAGACAGAGGTAGATTCAAAGCTTATTAAGAGTCAGAAAAAAGTTTGTTGCTCAGTAAAATAACTTGTTATAAGCTTGTTAGTTCCAAATTCCCATCAAGTTTACAAAATATTTACTTCTGCTAAAGAGAATACTGTCAGAAGGAAAATCCTGGCTATCTGTGTCGTTTTAATGATAAATATGTCCTTCTCCAAAGCAAAGCCTCAGTAGCATCCTCTGTGTTTTAGGAGTTGGCTCCAGTTCAATGCCTCTGTGGGATTTTCAAGGGAGCACAATGCTGACTAGCCAGTACGTTCGACTGACTCCTGATGAACGCAGCAAGGAGGGTTCTATCTGGAACCGAGTGGTAAGTGTAGTTGCTTCCTGGAAGGAAATGGTAGAGTGTAACCAGAAGAGAAGCCTATCTCCCTATTTTAGCTGTCTAGTTGAAATAAAACTGTGTACAGTTACTAAAAGTATGTGAGTCTTCCATTTAAGGGATTTTGGGACACTTTCTCCAAGAGCTGCTATATTTTGCCTTTCAGCCCTGCTTCTTGAAAGATTGGGAGCTCCATGTCCAGTTCAAGATCCATGGAACAGGAAAGAAGAATCTACATGGGGATGGATTTGCTCTGTGGTACACCCGGGAGCGCCTTACTCCAGGTACTTTGCTGAAACCACAATAGCACAGTGATTTAAACTTTTCCCCAGATGTTTAGGGTATTTCTAAATGTGGAAAGATTTTTTATATGTAAGAACTTTCCATGAGCTCACATTACCATTTGATGTAATATAGCCTAGACAAGGGATTTGTAGCAAGTTAAGAAACTTGGGTGGAAAGTGTTGCTAAAGTATTCAAAACTTGCTTGTCAGTTGTTTGGTTATCTTTATCCATGGTGCATATTGGTGATAGCTAAAGAAAATGCAGCATATGACCCCTCTATTTTTATTTCCTTTGTTCTAACAAAAACTTTTGAGATTTATATTCTTGTTTTGCTGGTGAAATGGAAGTTGTCATAATAACTTACTTCTATGGCCACTTAGTACATTCACAAATGAGCAGATACTTGAACTGTATATCCATATATATTAGATGATATCAACTCTTTCCTGCAGCAGATAATTTGTATGCCTCTCCACAGCCGTTGCTGTTCCCAAGTTCCATGCCAGTTATTTCCTCTGCATGTTTGAAATATGAAATGTTATTTCTATAAAAGATTAAATATCCAAGTGCTTTTAACTGGTGGGCTAATTTATATGGTTTTATCAGTGGTGGACCAGACCATCATGGGGCAATAATGTTGCAGGCTGGAAGGATAACCGAGTATTTTGTGGAGGCCTCAGAATTGAAGTACAGCAGGGTTCATCATTTTTCCAGGCCACACCATTGCCCTTTCCAACCTAGTTGCAAAATGATAGGCAAAAAATAGTTCATTGGCTGTCCTTTAACTCCTCTGACCAGGAAGGCCCAGTGTTTTTCCCCAAACTCCCCCAAGAATTATAAGAGTTCTAATCAGCTACCTGTTTTCTGACAGCTCCTGCATTGTGCTGGGTGTAGGCTACTGGCTCCTGAGTAATGTACCCCAGCAGTGGCCACTCAGAAGGGCAGGAATCCATGCTTCTGGACATTATTGAATTTTGCCTTGCTTGTAAAAGTAGATTAGAGGAAATATGTTCACCATGTCCAGACTTTGGATTGTCAATCCATGATGCAGACAAACAGCAAGGATGTGACCTTTAGGCAAATCTGGATGTCTGAAGGCCTAAGAATATAATTTCCATCTTACTCTGCTTTGCCTCTCTCAGGCCCTGTGTTTGGCAGCAAAGATAACTTCCATGGCTTGGCTATCTTCCTGGACACATATCCAAACAATGAGGCTACAGAGGTGAGAAGTGCTGTCATGAGAACTATTTCTACGTAAGCTAAGTTCTATAGTAGTAGGAATGTGCAGGTGGAGTGCACACATAAGCTTCTGTATGTAAATTTCTGAAATTTCTGAAATATTTAGGATACATACATCATGGTAAAGATACTGATCTACAATTTCTTATACAGCGAGTATTCCCGTACATTTCTGCCATGGTAAACAATGGATCCCTAACCTATGATCACAGTAAAGATGGCCGCTGGACAGAGTTGGCAGGCTGCACGGCTGATCTTCGTAATCAGAATCATGACACGTTTTTGGCTGTGCGCTATTCTCGGGGCCGCCTGACAGTAAGTTGTCATTTATGTCTGTGAGTTGCTTTAGCTGTATGCGAACAAGGTTTTACAATGAGTGTGTGTGACCAAGCTGATTCATTATTACAGCTTTTGCAATCACTGAGGGGTGGAAAGTGGAGTGAGTAGTATTGAATTTCCAAGCCTAGTTTATCCAATATTGTTGACTTGATCCATTTTATTTTGAAGTGTGTTGATCTTTTTTTAGGTGGCTGAGAGCTTCATTGACACTCATATCCAAAATTACATTTACTTTGTAGGTGATGACTGATGTGGAAGACAAAAATGAATGGAAAAACTGCTTTGATGTTGCAGGAGTCCGACTACCCACTGGCTACTTTTTTGGGGCTTCTGCTGGTACAGGAGATCTGTCTGGTGAGAGGTTTTTTTGGCTGCTAACATGGACTTAGCCACATTGCCTGGATGTGGGATTCTAGATAGAGTGTTCAGATAGAGTGTTCTGTGCTATTGTGGTGGCCCCACTCTGACCAGCAGGCCCTGTTTCAATAGCATGCCCAGAGCAATGGAGTTCTACCAGAATTGAAAAGTATTTATTAAGAAGAAATGTCTCCATGCATACCCTCTGCATGGCAACAGATTGAGCAAGGGATCCAAAAGAAAAGTGTAAAATGCCATTCCCTCCCTCTGTATGCCAGGCTCTTTAGCTTAAAACATTGCAACAGTTTTAAGGGTGCCTATTACCTTGAAGCCTGCAATCCCGCACATGGAAATGGTCCTCACCAATAGACCCCAGGTGAGAACTCTGACTGCCTTGGTGGACCCTCCTCCTCCTACCCAAGAACTGTTTCAGCTCTTTCCCCTCCCACTGGCCAGATTAGGCCAGGTCAAATAAGCTTTTCCTGAAGTGTTTCTAGTCCTTAAGACTTCCAAATCTCTTTCCTGCAGGGTGTTGCCTTACTATCTGAAGGTGTGTGTGTGACTTGACCACCTTATTGTATTTAGCCAGGCTAGAAAGAGCGGGAAGGCTTCCAATAGTTAAGGGTTAGGTGGTGGCGAACCTGTGGCACTCCAGATGTTCATGGACTACAGTTCCCATCAGCCCCTGCCAGTGTGGCCAATTGACTGGCAGGGGCTGATGGGAATTGTAGTCCATGAACATCTGGAGTGCCATATGTTCGCCACCATGGGGTTAGGCTGATGATCTGCTCTAGCTCCAACCATCATACTCAGAACTGAAGCATGAGACAAATGTTTAACTGCAGTTTTGCAACTTGACTTTTTGTTTTCTAGACAATCATGACATCATCTCAATGAAGTTGTTCCAGCTGATGGTGGAACATCCACCAGAAGAAGAGAATATTGATTGGACAAAGATTGAACCCAGTGTCAGCCTCCTCAAGTCACCCAAAGGTGAGTTCTAGGATCTCTCGATGCTCTGTGAATCATTTATGAAATCACCCTCCAATACAAGTGAGCATCCCCTGTCTGTTCAATAAGTGCTAAATAGTCAGGATGAATTTTCAATGCTTGGCATGAAAGACTGAAATGAAAATATGGCTGCCTTCTGCTAGGCAGTCCTCTTTGAAGTCCAGGGTAACAGTTGTAGTCCTAACCATAGTTTCCATTAACTCTGCCCTATTGAATTCAGTCAAGCTGTTGTAACAGATCATGTCATGAAACATGAGCCTGGATACATGAGGGTCCAAGGCCACGAAGGGCTTAATATGTAATAGCTAGTACAGATGTGAACCCAGTAACTGACTGGTAGCCAATGGAATGCCTGCAGAATAGTTGCAATATGCATATTTCACCTAGCTCCCAGTCACAACTGAGCTATGTCGTTCTGTACCTGCTAGAGTGCATTACTGCAGCCTAGTCTCAAGACTGCCATGGCAGGAATCCAAACAGCCAAACTGGGCAAGTTGAAGTAGGGAGCCATCCTCCCTACTTTAGTAAATCAAGGTGTAAAGAAATCTTTTTTTTTGGCAGCAGCACTGTAGCAATATGGTGGAATTTAAACACTTTACTGCATCAGCAAGGATCAGGTGAACCTCATCACCGAACCCCATCATCATGGTTTTTCGGCTTCTTTATGGCTTAAAAATGTCTTAGATCATTTCCTGTTGAGCATATGTGTTGGAAATGCTTTCCTAAGTTCTCCCCCCTTCCCCCCCCTCTTTAGATAATGTGGATGATCCAACAGGAAACTTCCGTAGTGGACCTTTGACGGGCTGGAAGGTGTTCCTATTACTACTCTGTGCTCTCCTTGGCATCATTGTGTGTGCTGTGGTGGGTGCTGTGGTCTTCCAGAAACGGCAGGAACGGAACAAAAGGTTTTACTAGTGGGGAGCTGGGCTACATTCTGGGCACTTTGGAGCATTTTTTTACAGGGGAGGGTGGAAGGGGGAATTGTATAGACTCTAATTTCTAAAAGGCTCTTTTCGGAGAAATATATGGATTATTTTCATATCTTGTTTTGTTTTTTCCTGGCCACATGAGCCAGACAACCTGTGGCAAACAATCAAGAATGCAGTGTGGAGCCCATTTTCCTCCTCTTTTAGATTGCTGTTCAAAACATCAGACCCACTTTAAAAAAAACAAAGACTACAGTCCTGTGATTAGGGCTTGGAAGTGGCAAATGTTCCTTCTCCTTGGGGCATGGTTCTGCTTGACAGGTAGAATCTACTGGATGTTTCACTGATGGAGGTAGTAGTATTTGTCTAGTCCGGCCTAGGTGCTGAGGAAATTCAGTTGCCTGGCCTAGGCCCAAGGTGGGTGTTTTGAAGTGAATGTATTTTGTTGTCTCATTGGCCCTGGAACTTGTATTTAATGTTGGCCATTTCTGTATAGCAGAGAGTGAGACTAATTTACGCCAAAACAACTGGTGACCATCCAATTTGATAATTCCCTTTTGGTGATGGAAACTGATGCCTTTGGAAAGGGAGAGAAGGGGCTTAAGTTTTCCCAGTCACTGTGAAATATGTGCCACAACTTGTTCACAGAGGTTCAGACCCTGCTCTGATCTCTCCCACTAAGCATTGTTGTGATTCCAGTGATAGGATTGTGCTCTGCGTCAGAGGTGTGTATGCAGGGTGATCGGTGGATGAAAGGCTGTGTGAATAAAGTGGAAAATTTACTTGAGCTGCTGGTCTGTCATAATTTGGGAGATGAAAGGGGGGAATGGGGGCATCAGTTATAGAGGCCTTTCGTAGAGCTTTTGATGTAATATAGTTAAGGAGCTTAGGCTGGGTTTTAGCAAATTGCAAACTTGTGTTCATGGATGGAATTCAATCAAGAAATGCCTCAATTCACTGCTCTTGTATGCTAATGCACTTTCTCGCACTTCACAACAACAAATTTACTGAGGTGCTGTGTGGTTTTCGGGCTGTATGGCTGTGTTCTAGCAGCATTCTCTCCTGACATTTCGCCTGCATCTGTGGCTGGCATCTTCAGAGGATCTGACAGTAGGAAAGGAAAGCAAGTGGAGTATAAACAATATACAATCAAAGGGAACAAAGGTCAGGCTACTTCTATTCAGATGCCCTCACCTTTTGACTTTGCTATCTTCATTGTTACTCACAGGTATATATACTCCACTTGCTTACCTTTTCTACTATCAGATCCTCTGAAGATGCCATCCACAGATGCAGGTGAAACATCAGGAGAGACTGTTGCTAGAACATGGCTATACAGCCCAGAAACCACACAGCACCTCAGTGATTCTGGCCGTGAAAGCCTTCGACAATACAACATATTTACTGTTCTTCACATTCCTGGAAAACAGAGACGTTAGCTTTGGCTCTAAATTTCCTCTTGAGTAGTATGATTCTCAAACTGTGGCATAATATAAAACATACTTGTAGTAGTACAGAATAGCTCCACCAAGTCTAATGGCATCAGCTTTTACCAGAGAGATTGAAAAAAAAATGTAACAAAGTGGTCTACTTTAAAGCTTAGAAGCCATAGGACCAGCTATAAATTAATTCTACTGAACTTCAAGCAAATGTACAAAATGAGGAGCAAAGGCAACTAGCCATCTGATTCGAATTGAATTAGAATACAGGGATAGAGAAAAATTAAGAGGGAGGAAAAAATTAGGCTACAGTGTTCCCCCAGTCTAGGCTATTCATCCTCAAAGATGTCATCCACAAGTTTTCTGTAGGGTTCCCATTTGCCCACTGAAGGCAGGTGACCTCCAGACAATTGCAGCCCATGTCCACCAACACTCAATGGGCAGAAACTGGGGTGATTTTCCTGGGAAGAAAAACTTAAAAAGAAAATAAGGGCTTTATCTGTTTACTGGAAATTCTGGCCATGAAGTTCCTGACAATTCTGAAGTTGGGTGCTGTGTGGTTTCCAGGCTGTATGGCCGTGTTCTAGCAGCATTCTCTCCTGACGTTTCGCCTGCATCTGTGGCTGGCATCTTCAGAGGATCATGCCAGCCACAGATGCAGGCGAAACATCGGGAGAGAATGCTGCTAGAACACGGCCATACAGCCTGGAAACCACACAGCACCCAAGTGATTCCGGCCGTGAAAGCCTTCGACAATTCTGAAGTTATCCAGAAGTGACAAAGGTTGTTCTAGCAAGGATTGCTAGAGATATCCTTGTCACTTCCAGACAAGGTTTTGGAATTGCTAGGAACTCTATAGTCAAAATTTCCTGGAAAAAGGAAATTTCTCCCTGGATGTTGCCCCCACCACACAATCCTAGTTATCTGCACTGTTCATTCTTTTGAGAAAACCTTTTTTCCTGCTTCCCCACAGTATTATGATGCATTCATTCACCTCTACAAAATTACTTGGCTTTTCTCCAGTCTTTTTCAAACCTGCTCTCTGCTCCAGAGTTCTGGGGAAAGGCTGCGGTACAGCCTAGATGGCTGCTGTTCAGATTTTCTGTTTCACATGATAGCCATTTTCCCTGATCAATATCCATAGGGCAGCCATTTTTTCTCACCCCCACCAGAGGAGTTTCTACTTTTTGTTAAACTCTACACTAGAATATTATATTATGTTATTGTAGTAATAGCTTCCATTTAAAAAGTCTCTAGCTTGTTGCCTTGAGGTATATTTTCACAAGTGAAGTGGGTAGAGGTTTTTTTAAAGCCAAAACCGGCAATTCAGAAAATCTGCTACACCTATTGTTGCAACAGTATAACAATATTGATATTCCACAGCTGATTTTTTTTAATGCAAAAGAAGAAGAATTTGGATTTATATCCCCCCTTTCTCGCCTGCAGGAGACTCAAAGGGGCTTACAATCTCCTTGCCCTTCCCCCCTCACAACAAACACCCTGTGAGGTAGGTGGGGCTGTCTACAAAATTACAGTCTACCAAAAAAAGCCAGTCACCCGGGGATGGGCACTCTTGGGACTGGGGTAGGGACATCTGTCATGTGAAAGCTTTGTAGCTCCTACTGCACTTTATTTGCAGGCAAAGCTGCCCAAGAAACGGAGGAATCACAAACCTGCGCTAGAAACGGAGGAATCACAAAATCCACTACACTACCGATAATCCTCTTGTAGCCGCGGGGTTTTTCATTTCCTATACTTCGTACTTATACATGAAGGGTTTAAAAATAAACAAGGGAAATACTAACTCGTGCAGAATCATAATAATTTCTAATACCAGACAGCAGCTGCTCCAGAGGATAGTGAAGCTTGATTGGCAGTTTGGTTGGAAGCGGGCGTAATGCACTGCAGACGGGGCTGGCGCGGCGTACCTGCACTTGCCCTCTGCTTTCACGCTCCGGCTCCTACACCTATCACGCGGTCCTGCCTCTGTTTGAGCCGTCCCGCTTCCTGTTGTCTGCGTCATTTCCGTTCAGAGGGCTGCTGGGCTTTGTAGTTTCTCTCGGCGAGGGCAAGCCTTTTGCTCTAGCAATTACGTGGCTTGAGGGTGTACGAAGGCGCGGTGCGATGGCGGCTGTGGAGTGCTGGTCGCGGGTGCTGTTGCAGCTCCTGGTGGTGTTCGGGATTGCATCGCCTGGGTGGGGTCTCTATTTCCACTTGGGCGAGACCGAACGCAAGTGTTTCATCGAGGAGATCCCGGACGAGACCATGGTCATCGGTGCGCAGGGAGCATATGGCCCAAAAACAATGGGGTTGATTGTGCGGGGTGGGGGTGTCCTGGGAAGTCCCCTTATATAGGATGCTTGCATCAAGTTGGGGGATTAAGCTTTAGGGGGCTGCTTAATATAAAGTGTCCGCTGAAGTCCTGGTTGAGATGGGAAAGTATGTATCGAAAGCGCTGCGGGGTATTAGTCCCGCACAGAAATCCATGTGGGTACTTCTTACCTGTCCTCTCATTTTGCTTCCTTCTGCATCACAGGGAATTACCGGACACAGCTGTATGATAAGCAAAGGGAGGAATACCTGCCTGCAACTCCGGGACTAGGCATGTTTGTGGAAGTGAAGGATCCTGATAAAAAGGTTTGTGAGCACAAGGGTTTGTCCTGGGGCATTTTCCAGTCTAGGGGCTATTGTGTACTTCAGAGGAGAACAGAACGTTCTACGTGTCCTCTTGGAGTTTCTTTGCTGTAAAGTGAAAGTCCTTGTTTTGGTTACCTTTAACTGGGGTGAAGAGGCAACACTAAATCTGAAGTACTTTGTCACTCTTTGTGGAAGCAATATATTAGAATCACTTCATAGATACATGTGATGGCTGACTAAGGATAATCAGAGACTTCCTTTCAATTATAATCTGTACTATATATCAGAAATCCTCTTTGCAGTCTTCAGCTTGTGTTCTGCCCCAGGATAAGCTTCCACTTATGACTGTGGATACACAGCTAGCTATTCTGGAGGCTATTTCTTTTGTTCTTAAAGAAGCATAGCTTCTGAGGTAAAAATGTAATGATATGTAGTCAACTCTGTCACAAATGTGTACGTTTATTATAGAATTTCGTGATAAGCCTGAAATGCTAACCTTTTGATACTTTATATCTGTTATGTAGTCCCTTAGAGTTCTAGAGCAGTGCTGTTCAGCCTTTCCAGAGACTCAAGCAGATCACCTTTAACCTCCAGACAGCAGCATAGGTCCCACTGAGCTGCAAGCACATAACGGAAGTCACCTCACTTGACAGGAAGTGTGGGGTAGAACTACGACCTTCTGTGTCAAGGCCACAATTTTCCATCAAATTGAACATAACAGTTCTGTTCAGTTAAATCAGTGGCCCATCTGTTCTGGTATACTGTTTCACGCAGCCAGCAAATTGCTATGGAGTGCCAAGAGTGTGTAGAAGCTAAGGCCTTCCCCTGATGTTGTCTCTTAGCAGTGATATTCAGAGGTTTGCTGCCTCTGAATATGGAGGCTTCCTATAATCATCATGGCTAGTAAGCCATTAATGGACCTATGCTGTCTGAATCAGTCTGATTCTCTTTTAAAGCCATGTATGCTCATGACCATCTATATATTTGCTGGCAGTGCATTCCATAATTTAATCAATTGTTGAGTAAAGAAATATTTCCTTTTGACTGTCCTGAATTTATTAAATGCCCTCAGAAAACTGCTTCTCCTCCTAACGTGTGTGAAGAGAGGCAGGAGGCATAACACCCTTATTGTCTACATATGTGTTGTAGGAACATCTCTTTCCGAAAAGCAACTTTAAAAAGCTACTCCAGAAGGATCTGCAGCTCAGTAATTGGCTTTTGCAACCTTCCTACGGGTCTTGACTGATTTATTGAAGGCCATTGGTTGTGAGGGTTTGTACTGTTTGAAAGACAAGCCACAATGTTGTTGACTGAGTATCAGGATCTGGGCCAGATATGACCTGAATGTAACCTGAAACTGAATGTCTGTAACCAGCTTTGATATCTGTAACCACTGATATATGTAACCACTGCCATCTATGCATTCTTTCCTTGTCCTGAGTTTTATGGCTTTGCTACGCTTGTTAGAGAAGTAGACCTCCCCGGAATGTCTGACCCAAGGGAAGGAATTATTGTGGTTATCTTGTCGGGCGTGGACAACCAGGTGACTCCAGTGTTATTGCTGCTGACCTTGGTGCCGGACACAATAGTAATCTAGGCACCAGATGCTTGCTCTGGGAAATTGGGAGGGATAAACCTAGGGGGCTAACTTGCCAATTCATATAGAACTGGGTTTCTTCAAGTTATACCTGATCTGCCTCTACAATAAAGGCTGCTGAGAAATATACCAGAGTCCGTTGAGCAAAGATCCAGGGAGCAAAGATCCAGGGATCTAACATTGAGCTAGACTGTAATCTTTAACTAGCCCTAAGCATGGGCTGTAAGGTGGGACTTCAACAGGTTTTATTTATTTGTGTACTTTTATCTCACTTTTCTCCAAAATGAAGACTCAGAACAGGTTGCAACAAGCCTCTGTCAATCAGAACAGGTCTACTTGTCATCTACAAGAAAGGGGGGGTGCAGGGCAAATCATAAAGGCTTTGTCCTCAGTAGAAACAGTTTCTGTTCAAATGCTTCCTTCCAGGAGATAGCTTCTTTTTAAGCTTCAAGAGTCAGAGGGAAGTAGCTGGTAACAGCATTGCCCATGATATAAATAAAATTTGAAGAGAATTAATAGGAGATGAAATGGAGAGCTTGTAAATTCCTAAGATTTTCTAACTGTGTAAACTATCGTGAAAATATTATGCTCACTCTGTTTGCAGGTGGTGCTGTCCCGACAATATGGCTCAGAGGGCCGGTTCACCTTCACGTCACACACACCTGGAGACCATCAGATCTGCCTGCATTCCAATTCCACCAAGTTTTCTCTCTTTGCAGGGGGCATGCTGGTAAGAGGCTCTGTGCAATTGTTTGGGTGGTATGTACTCAGTTTTGCTTTCCAAAAAGCTCATGGGGCATCTTGCCCAGATGTGTATGTGCATACCAAAAATGTTTACTATTCTTTCTTATCTAATCTCACTGCAGCGGGTCCACCTTGACATCCAGGTTGGTGAACATGCCAATGACTATGCTGAGATTGCAGCCAAGGACAAGCTAAGTGAACTGCAGTTGCGTGTGCGCCAGCTTCTGGAGCAGATAGAACAGATCCAAAAAGAACAGAACTACCAAAGGGTAAGAGGCCTTGGGCAGACCACCAATGGTTTCTTTGTACTGTAATGTAAAGCTAGGATAAGAAATGGGAAATGCACGTTTCATTGCGTCATTCTGCTTGTTCAGGAAATGTGGGAAACCACCTTTAAACATCTGCCTTGAAAATCCTATAGGGTTGTCATAAATCTGATGTGGCTTGACAGCAAAAAATAAGTAAATAAAAACTGCAGCACTGGTTCTTGAACAAAGGCAGTGCTGGGCCTCTTTTGTTTATATGTGTCACTGAGTCAGGCCATGGTGGGAAAATACCCATTTGTTGCTATTATTACCATCATCATACCACTCTTCCTCCAGTGAGAGTGTCATCCATGGTCTTTCTTCTCCCTCTGCTTTTCATCACAATAACCTAGGGGGGAGGGTAAAATAAGCTGAGAAACAATCAATGCTTCAGGGTCACCCAATGAGTTGCATGTCTGAGGGATCTGAAATTAGGTCTCCATATTCCATGCCCAACGCATGTCCAATGCACGATGCTGGCTTTTGGTCATGAGGAGAATCCTGAACTATTATTTTTTCTTTGTTCAGTGGCGAGAGGAGCGCTTCCGGCAAACCAGTGAGAGCACGAACCAGCGGGTTCTGTGGTGGTCCATTGTCCAGACCCTCATCCTTGTCGCCATTGGAGTCTGGCAGATGAGGCATCTCAAAAGTTTCTTTGAGGCCAAGAAGCTGGTGTAAAAGGGTGGTGATGTCAGCAAAGGGCCTGCATCTTCCCCAGGAGCAGTTCCTGGCGCTTCAGGTGGTTGCACTGGTCCTCCTTCTCGCCTCAATCAGCCTTTCCTCAAGACAATTGTTGTCCAAGATCTGTGTCATCTACCTCTCTCTGCCTGTCTCCCTCCCACCACTTCCTCATCTCAGCCTGCTGTGATTCCAACACAGTGTTGCCCCTTGCAAAGCGTTATTCTCTCCAGACAGTTGGGGATTATTTGCTGCTGAGGCACCTTCAGTTTTTTAATACTATGTGAGAAATTCTTGGGAAGGACCCTATGTGCAGCATTTCCTTTTGCTGAAAAAGGGTCACTTGTCCAAGCTGAGGTCTGACCTGGATGGCCCAGCCTAGCTGAATCTGTCAAATCTCAGAAACTGAGGAGGACTTTGGGTGGGAAACCACTGAGGAAGTCTAGGGGTGCTATGCAGAGTCAGGCAATGACAAACTATCTCTGTTCATCTCTTGCCTTGAAAACCCTTTGGGGCTGTCATTAGTTAGGTACAATTTGATGGCAACTTCTGCCACCGTCACCCAAGTTAGACTCCACTGTATAGGGCACTTGGGATACCTTCTTTAGCCAGCATTTCAAATATCATAAGCCAAGAAAATGATGCCAGTTTTGTGTCCTGCTGAACTTTTACTGGCTGTGATTTCTTGCCACTACCAGCCTGCAGCTCCAAGAGAAAGCGCTAAATGAAGATATCTGGACTTTCTGTTCACAGTCTTCTTCTGCCCAGTGTATTCATAATGTGAATAGAATGCAAATTATTTTGTGATTGCCTGCTATGCTAAGAGGCAATATTGGGATTATTTCTAAAATACTGTTTGTGTGTGTATGTGTGTGTGTTGGGAATGGAGGGAGAGAGGCAAATGTGATAACCACTGAGATATTCATCAGGAGCTAAGTATTAAAATTTACTTGATTTTCTTTATGTCTTCCTCCTGTTGTTTGACAGAATTAAATGAGTTTTTCTTGTTAAAGTGTAGCTAGTTCTTTTGGCAGATTTGGTACTCCATTTCTACACTAATACAAGCTTACTAAATAGTTGTAAGTTTTGTTTCACAAAATGCTACTTTTACAGTCAGAACATTTGATATTTTGCTATTGTTTCAACAATTCAATCCTAATCGTACATACTTGGAATTAATGCCTGCTGATTTCAGTGGAACTCACTTCCTTCCAAGTAAGCTTGCTTTATATTGCAGTTTAAGACTCTTGGGATTCATTTCTTTAAATTAATTTTTAAGCACTCCGCAAATTGGTGTTGTATAGATGACATTTCCTGATTATTCCAAGGATTCTCATTAATTGCTCCTCTCCAAAACTTGTGACTGTAGTGGGGAAGAGAAGGAGAGCAAAAGTACTATATTTAAAAGAGTGAAGTGAAGGACTTGTTTGTGATTTCCATTGTTCTAAGCATTAGCCATTTGGTGAAGAGCTTCCCTGGCCTGTTGTTGTCAGGTTGTGTGAAACTGACACACTCATAAGGAAAGGACAAGCAAATGATATGATGAAAGCCTTTTCCATCTATCTTTGTCATACAGACCTCAGACTTTTTCATTTACATTTCTTGAGACTAGTGGTAACAGATGAGAGGATAATATGTTGTTTGCTCAGCATTAGTTTCACACACTATATAAATTGATACCATTTATAAGCAGGTCCTTGAGCCAGCACGGTGTAGTGGTTAAGAGCAGCAGATTCTAATCTGGAGAACCAGGTTTTATTCTCCACATGAGTGGTAGACTGTAATCTGGTGAACCGGGTTTGTTTTCCCTGGTCCTCAACAAGAAACCTGCTGGGTGATCTTGGGCTAGTCACAGTTGTCTCAGGACTCTGCCATCTATTTCACAAGGGGTCTGTTGTGGTGAGGGGAAGGTAAGGCAATTGTAAGATGCTTTGAAACTCCTTAAAGGCAGAGAAAAATCAGGGTTTAAAAAGCCAACTCTTCTTCTCTGGACTGGATGCAAGAAAGAAATGTGTTTTGATGCCCAAGTATAATGCACAATAGTTTAGTAAAGGCAGGGATTACCTGTAAGAAGGAAATGCAGTCATTTGTATAGTTCAAATTATGCACTTGAGATTCAGATGAATAAGGTTTGAGCTACACTCACTGGGGAATACAACATATTGAATACCATGAATCTAATTTAGCTGGTGAAACTTCCCATGTTTTCAGTATCTGAGTATTATTTTGAGCATATTAAAATGGGCTTGCTTGTATGACTATTTCTTTCAAATATATTTTGAAATACCGTTTGGTGGCGGTGGGGGTCCTCTTTCTTGCTTGAGGAAAGAAGCTTCCTTTGTTATATGGATTCTCAGTGTTACAGAATCTTTATCAAATTGAAGCATACTGGGATGGGGAATGTTCAGAGTGCACGTGTGTGCATTTTTAAAGTTTTCACAGTACAAAGCATTTGGAATTATTTGAGTCTGTATCCACAAACTACATCATCCAGACTTCCTGTATCCTGGCCATACCGCAAGGACCTTTTTTTTTTGCTCCTGGAGACACAAATCAAGTGGTCTGTCACTCTTGTATGACTAAGCGCAGATAAAGTGTGTGAAAGTGCTGGACAGCAAACTGGGAGTCTGACAACTAAAGAGCTACTGGTAAAGAACCAGTTCAAAGGGTTGTGATATGCTTACTTTATTTTGAGGCCATTTTAGCCTGATTGCACCTGTAATAAAGAATGAAAAAATATTAAAGATGGTCTTTTCTTCAACTATCGAGTAATAGCTTTATTACATTGCAAGTTATTTTCAACTTAGTGTGAAAAAGTATCTGGAATGAAGTTTTGGTAATTTGCACATGTAAATTAATTTAAACAAAAGCCTATTTATTATTATTATTATTATTATTATTATTATTATTATAGTGCACAAGATTACCTGGAGTTTTAATTTACCATTCTACTCAAATTTTTATCCCTTGTTATTTACCACTGCCTCAAAACTCCTTAGAAATCTACGCTGACCAGTACAATTCTAGCATGGCCCTGAATAGGTCCACTTCAGCGGAGTCTGTTGTAGTGAGGATAAACACTCTAGTAGCGCTTTAAAGACAAACGCATTACAGCATAAGCTTTTGTGGATTACTGTCCACGTCTTCAGATGCTCATATCTGACCCAGCGGAACTACTGTTCTCGCCTAAGAATGAGAGCGCAACGGAACAGCCAACGAGGAAAGCGTTTCCGGAGGAACACAATAACTGACGGACTTGGTGTCCCAGCCAGCGTGTCCCTGCAGGGCGGGGAGACCCGCTAAAAAAACCAAAGGATGTTCCCTTCAAGACGCAGGTCTATGTATCGTCGAGCGAGCAGCGGGTAAATATGTCGACAGGGAGGGGATTACAAAAAAGAAAATATACGGGAGATCGAGAAGGTAGAGTGGGAAGAAGTCTGGTGATCCTCTTGTAGATAGATGAGCCAACGGTTCCGTTTCTCTCACGGCTCGACATAGTTTTTTTCAATGCTAATGCTGGACTCTGGAATATTTCAATCGCTGCTCCCCCCGCCTCCTCCATCCAACATCAGAGTGACAAACCAAGAGAAGCAATGTTAGGGCTGCTATGGAAATTGAAACAGCCGTTGGTCATCGGGAACAAGTTTAGCACCTTCTTTAACTGGCTGTGCCTCGAGTGTATCCTTTAGTTTTATCATGCATAAGTAAATGGCTGCCAAGTGCCATTCATTCTTAGGCTGACTCCGCATGGGCCAAAAACAGCAGTGTGAAAACGGTGTGAAAATGGTGTAAAAGGGTTTAAAATGGTATAAAAGGGTTTATACTGTTTTCACACTGTTTTCACACCACTGTTTTTGGCCCATGCGGAATCAGCCTTACAGAAGGAATTAAAACGTTGCATGAGAGTTGAAGAGGGGAAAGGCCAGCGTCAGAGGAGTGTCACAGGGGAGAGAGAAAGCTGGGAAATATTTCCGTGGACAGGGACTAGAACAGAAGAACTGGAACGGGAAAGTGGCTGGAACTTTTCTTTTACCCCAGCCTCTCCTTTAGCATTTATATTTCACTTAATTTGAGCTAAAGAAATTGTAATAGAGATGGTGTTGTCTCTGAGCCTTTCCCTGTCTTCTGAATTAAGCAACAGAAGGGTGGGAGTGAGACATGCAGAGATTGTGAAGACAATGCCTAATGGCTGCAGGATAGGACATATATTACATCATACCTAATGAAGGAAGGTGAAGTGTGAAACATGATACGTAGAACTAATTAGTAGCTGTAGAAAGTGAGTCATACAGAACTATTAGCACTTATGGTGAATGAGGAAACCTTTGTTCAGGCTTGGGCTGAAGAAAGAATGTTGGTTCTCTTGATTACTTCTAATTCAGCACTTTCTCACTGGAATTCTGTTCTGAGTAATCATGGCTACTTACCAAATGTGTGGAGTTAAGAGGAAGAGTTTTCAGATCAGGGGATGTAATTTAGGATCTTTGTATTGCATATACCTGGTATAAGGATTCCATTTCAGTGGAATATGAAGGAGTAAAAGTGGTTAAGAGTGTGAAATTTCATGTTCAAACCTGACTTCAGGCTTAAAGTTAATTTACACTTGTAAATTAACTAAGATGCTGTTTCTTGATTTTAGCCCAACATCCATAGTAAGGGAATAACAATGGATCGTCATCAAGGTTTGTAACAATAATATGTGAAGCAATTTGGCATGTATGGAAGTTTAGTATTGGTATCTTTCCCCATCCGTTTAGTAGTTGCTTCTTATTTGCACACTGCAATAATAGCCTAGTGAAGTTCATGATGCCAAGGAGCAGGCAAAACTAGAGGCTATCAACCACCTTTTCTCTGATATTTTGAGGAAACCTGTAGCAATTTGTTTGTCTCCTCTTGTACTGTTTTGGAGTGGTTTATCTAGTCTCACTGTGCTGTGTTGCCTTGTTCTTAATTTTGCTCCAGGTCCTGCCGGCTGCTGGACATTCTGCCTTGGAAATGCTCCCTCTTCCAGCTTTTCTTTATTGTCCTTTTGCTGGGTTTTCTCTCCCTGTTGTGGCTCCAGCTCAGTTGCTCAGGAGACATGACCAGAAATCGAGACACCCAGGCCACAGTATCTGGGAAATCTTGCACATTTGAGCCTCTACCTCAACTTCCTGATGACCCTTCATGGGGACCCCACCGTCTGGCCGTGTTGGTACCCTTCCGTGAGCGCTTTGAAGAGCTACTAGCCTTTGTACCCCACATGCATCGCTTCCTTAGCAGGAAGAAAATCCGCCATCATATTTTCATACTCAACCAGGTGGATCATTACAGGTACTGTGAGGTATGGGTGAACTTGAACCCTGTATACATGGTATCTTCCCCCATGATTCTTTATCCTAGAATTGGTATGTCAGTTTTTCAGAGCAGTTTAATGCTGGTTGGGAATCCTGAGGTCTTACACTAGATTATTCTTCCCACTTTTGATAGGGTACATCTGACCCTTCCTGACTCTATTAAGAGGCATGGGGTTATACCAGACTCAGCATTATTCTGGAGAAGCAAGTTGATGCAGCTACAAGATCCACAATTGTCCATACATGTGCCTTCTCTAGTGGCCCTCACTAGAGGACCTGTGTGATGAGGTTTGGAAGGTTCCCATGTTCCTCACATTTCACAAACTAAGGAAAACAGTTGTTTGGGAGGGCTTTTTTGTAAAGAAAATAGGGCTACATCACAACAGATTAGCCCTAGAAAATGTACTGTATTGTTCAACGTTTCATGGGTAACACTTATGTATGACATCTCTGTTTCAAATTTCTACAGTTCCTAGCCTTGTTAGATTGCTTACACTGGGTCATCTACTTTGAGTCTCAGTGAGAATGATAGATGATAAATAATGTAAGTAAGACATTCTTGGGTAGGGATAGGAAAAGGAAGATGTGCTTTCACATCTTTTAGTCTGCTGCCTCTGGGAGATGTACAAGATGGATATAGGTCTCTGGTGACTCTTAATGAAGCATTTTCTTGGATTCTTGTAGACATCCCAAAAGAACTAACTTTCCTATGTTCCTTTTCTGTCTTACACAAGTGTAGTTGAAATATTACTCTAATTTTGCTTGTGTTCCTTTCTTTAGATCAAGAGTATTATTTATTGAAACATGTCCTGCCTTTCCTCTTGGTTCAAGGCAGTTTACAATAATAGAACATTCCTAGCTAAAACCATGTTGGTCTGCAGCAGAAGAGCTAGAGTTGAGTTCAATAGCATCTTAGGCTCATTCCACACATGCAGAATAATGCACTTTCAAACTGCTTTCAATGCTCTTTGAAGCTGTGCAGAATGGCAAAATCCACTTGCAAACAGTTGTGAAAGTGGTTTGAAAACACATTATTTTGCGTGTGCGGAAGGGGCCTTAGAGATAAGTAAGATTTTCACGGTGCAAGCTTATATCCTGAAAATCTTTTTTTAAAATTAGATTTCTATATTGCCCCTCCCCTTCCAGTATCAGGGTGGTTCACAACAATTAATAAAACAAGATAAAATATAATAGCCATAAATATAAAACATTGACTCATTTAAAATCTGTACTTTTGAACTAGCTCAGATGGCAAAAATCTCATTGACAATGAGCTCAAAAAGGCCTTCAGATTGTGAGGGGATGAAAACAATTTCCACTTAATAGAGGAAATAGCAAGAGAGATGGTGGATGATGATCAGTGAGGGCCAGGATGGTGACCATTTCTGCTTCAACCATATGCCTGGTGGAACAGCTCCATCTTACAGACCCTGCGGAATTGCATTGGATCCTGCAGGGCCCTAGTCTCATTAGGCAGAGTGTTCCACCAGGCCGAGTGGTCTCCAAGGTGCTGCTGGACTTTAGCTCTTTTTGTACAGTGTTACTTACAGTTCTGCCTCGGGTGATTTGCTGACCTCAGGTTTAATTTGAGCTAGAATTGTTTATAAACCAGCTCCAGTGGTCCTACCAAGGAGTTTCATTTGGTCTGCTTCATTTAGTCTGCGATTCACTGTGTAGCTTTCATTGCCACTGTGAATTCAGAAATTTTCCATGCTGTTTCCTTGCCATCAGAGGGTTTTTTTTTGTTAAGATCAGCAATTGATATATTGCTAGAGCATTATAATGGTGTAACAGTCTTATCTACTAGGTCCTCTGATTTTTTTCATTTTTGTTGTTGTTGCAGAGATAGAAGGGAGCTGGCATATTTATGCAGTGAAAACGACTAAAGACTTTTGAAATGAAAGCTGCCATTCAGAATAACTAGTTGCTAGATTGCTATACCATTATCATGCTTTAGCAATGTGTCCATTGCTAATTTAAGAAAAAGACCCAAAAGCCACTTGGACGGGGGCAGCCACAGGAAGGCTGCCAGTAAGTGTGAGATCTGCAAAAATAAATACCTTTCCACATACATGGCACAGAAACATGATTTGACTGTGATCTTTTTTTAAAAAAAGTCATACCAAACCAGGTTTGGGAAAATTGCAGCAAAGGTGGGGAAAACATGGCCAAGTGATGACTGAGGGATGGCATAGTGTGCATTCTCCAAAAACACCCACTTTGACATGGATGACAAACTTGAGCAAAGAAGTAACCTTCAAAAATCATGAAGGTTGTGAAGAAACCTTCAGTGTGCTTCAAATACATCCCAGAAAGCAAAACCATATCTGGCATTTTCTGCTTCCTTGAATACAGTGTGCCTATCATCACCTTTCCAGTTTTGTTCCTCATTCCATTTTTTCATGCCTGCTTCAGTTGCTTTCATAAAGGTTTCTAGTTGGACTCTTTGCCTCTTCTAGAACTCCAAGTTGTTGTTGTTTTGTAACAAATTGATGCTGAATTTGTGCTGTTGCACTTGGATCCTTGCATGTTCACCTGGCCATTTTTGTTTTTAAATGTCCTACCTGTTTAGAATACCAGAATGAAAGATCAAATGTATATGGCAGTCAAGCAGAATGCTTGCTCTTTAGAGAGAGGGAAGCTTTTGAAGGACAAACCCAGAAAGCAGAACACAAATGGTGACTGTTTGCCCACATCCTGTGCACAGTGCAATCTTCTCATGTTGTTGGCTAGCAGCAGATCATTTGAACATCTATTTGTGTTCTCATGGCCCAAGTAAGCAAAAGCGTAGGGAATTTGGAAATGTTTATAGTTTCAGTTAGATGGGAAGGTGACAAAGTGACTTTATTGAGTGCTCAGTCATGTTGTGGATGATGTTAACATGACCCTGTTTCAGTGATTAACATGCAAAATTGTGAGGAACAAATACTTTAATTCAAAAGCTACTGCTTTGTGTAACTCCCCCCCCTTAATATTGCCCCTTTGTGTTTATCATGTATAACATATGCATTACGTAGAGCTACATTCAGCAATTAACTGTGCTTGGGGGATACGTGAGCTTAAAGATCATGCAGGTTTGTTCCCTGAGGCATTGTGGCTTTGCCAACACTATAATAAAATGTCATGTGCACATAATCTCATATTATTAGCCCTCTGTTTCCCCATATTATAAAATTTGTGTAAAAGTGTTCAGGAGATGGGTGCAAGGTGGAAGCTTTAGGCTATTATTTAAATATAGAGATAAGATTAATTCCTATGCACACTTAACTCCTTCTAGAGATCTCTACTGTTCTTCCAGGTGTGCTTGCTGCTGTTCTTCCATTCTATCTGATCACCCCTAAATCTGATGTCAATTCTCCCCACCCCTTCCAAAACCTAAACACATAGAGTTGGAAGAGGTACAGGAAAAGGTAGCTAAAATGATTAAGCATTTGGGACTCCTTTAATACATGAAAAAAAACCTAACATATTTGGGGACTTTTAATTGGAATTATGTTCCTTTCTCCTAATAACAGAGTTTGGAGTCTCCTAGTGAAAATGACTGTTAGGATCTTCCTTTCAAGGCTCAGCATCATGCCAGTCACAGGGGAAAAAAATTATAAAAGGCATGAGTGGGGAAGAATGGACATTAAACAAGATACATATGTGCCAATAAAGTGATTTCTGACCAGTTGCACAATTTGATCTAATTATTGAATCTGAGAAGTAGCCTGACATTCTAAACTTTTTGCTGTACAGTGGCTGGGTGTGAAGGTGAGCTTTTTTGATGCATAATGATAGTTGGGTATCATTTTGTTCCCAGAACAGTTCAGGGCTAATCTGCTGACGTTGCTGTCTCGGGCAGGTTCAACAGAGCATCTCTGATCAATGTGGGCTTCCTGGAGAGTGGCAATGACACAGACTATATTGCCATGCATGATGTGGACTTGCTGCCTCTCAATGAGGAATTGGACTATAGCTTCCCAGCTGCTGGCCCTTTCCATGTGGCATCACCTGAGCTCCATCCTCTCTACCACTATAGCACCTATGTGGGTGGTATCCTGCTGCTCACCAAGCACCATTACAGAATGGTGAGACTCAAGTTATTTCATTTTTTGGGAGGGAAGGTTCCTGGAATCCTTGCTTCGAAAATGTGTTATTTCTTTCTTTTGCGGGGTGGGCAGAGCAGAGCAGAATGCGAGAGAGTCATCCTGCTCGCTTAGTGTTTATTGGTGTTGGTAACTGGTAATTTAATTTATATACTGCCTTCTCCTGAGAGGCTCAGGGCGGTGTACAACAACATGATACTTAGACCTAATGTTCTATGTTGTCTGTCATCAGTCATAAACAGCACCACCTACTTCTTGAAGAATATTAATATAATTATGCTCGATATGCCTTAGCAAAAAATGACAGTATGTTTGTTGAAGTGAAAGGGTTAACAGCATCTGTCCTATTGTTGCAGTGCAATGGAATGTCCAACCGCTTCTGGGGCTGGGGCCGAGAGGATGATGAATTTTATCGCCGCATCAAAGGGGCTGGACTTCAAGTAAGGATGCTGCATGCCTGTAGCTGGGGGCAGGATAGGACAGCGTTTGGTCCTCAGGGCTCTTTAGACCTTCTATTTCTTCTCAGAGAGGAATGTTGTTTTGTTAAATTTCTGCATATACAGCAAGGATGTCTGTCCTCAGACAAGTGGTACTCGTGAGCTCTACTGTTTTATTTCAGCTTTTCCGGCCCTCAGGGATAACAAGTGGATATAAGACCTTTCAACACATACATGACCCAGCTTGGCGCAAAAGAGACCAGAAGCGCATTGCTTCCCAGAAGCAGGTGAGCATTTCCCTCATGACCCATCTGTGAGTAGAAGATGTGGAATTTGTCAAGGTTTGTTGCAGGCCCTACACTGTTGCCTGAAGACTATTGCTTATATTTCAGCTGTTTGTTTAATTAGAGGTTCTTTTTGTTCAATTATATTCTTTCTTAGCTGTCAGAGGGTACAGGACATTTTTTCTGAAAATTACAGAAGAGACCTACTGTTTCTACAAAATCTAGACAATATTGAACAGTAACTTAAACATACATTTCAGTCCTTTATGGCTAAAAGTAAAAACCAAGCTAGATAAGAAATGAATGCTAGAAACCAGGGAACATATTCTTTGCCAGTAATGCCACTTACAGTTCCTGTCACTTTGCCTCTACAATTTCTTCCTAATATTCTCTGGATACTAGCTTTCTCTCCTTCAGATTTTTTTTTAAATTAAAGGTATTCCATGTATATAAAGTAAGCATATGCAAACTGCAGTTATACCTACAAAGGTTATGCAGACTCTGGGAGTCTTTACTGGGAGTTGGTATTGTTAGTGATCTCAAGGAAATAATTTTGGCACAAAAGAGAGAATAAAAAACTTCCTGAAAGATCTTAAAAGGTTTACCGTTTTCATATCTTGCTGTTCCATTTGGCTGCTGCTTCAGTCCCATTTTTTATTTTACAAAATGTATACCCTGCATTTTTGCCCTTACAATGGTCACCTCATGAAGCTGCCCTATAGTGAGTCAGGTCCTGTCACATTGTCATGGCCTAGCCAGGCTTAGCTGTCCCAGGTAACCCTAAGGATTCCTCAGATGAGGAATTGGACACTGGCATCACACCTTTCCTCAGCAGAGGCACCAGAGGAAGATGAGAAAGTCCACACAGGTCCAGTCTTACAGCCAGGCCCAAACACAGAAGACCCACATTCCTCCACCCCCAAGCCAGATGCAAGGGACCCAACACTGGCCTGCCCTCCCCCCACTTTTGCTGAGCCCCACGAGCAGCACCAGAGAAAGCTGTGCAGTGACTTACATGAAAGGAGACACATCACTCACTTGGCTGCTCAGTGTTGGTCAGGCTTCAGCTGTGATGGTGAGTACTTGTAGGAGTAGGTACATGATACATGAGCTAGGTGCACAGCATCTCTGGTTGCCAGGTGAGCATCTGGCTTAAAAGAGATCAAGGGAAGAGCTGCCATGTGGTAGCAATGACTCTTTCATGCCTATTCCATGGATTTTGCTGTGCTGAACCCTGAGTTTCCCATCCTGACCTCGGCTTGTGCTACGGTTCCTTCTTGCTTGTCTCCCAACCTGACTTCAGCTTGTGCTACGGCTTCTGCCTACTGCTCTTGACTTGACCATGGCTTATGTGCTTGCCATATATGGGTAATCTAGCTAAGTGCCATCCTAAACAGAATTACACCTGTCTTAGCCCGTTCATTGGGCTTAGAAGGATGAAACTTTGTTTAGGATTGTACTGTGTACTACTACTCTTACCAGGATAAAGGTTGATTTGAAGGGGGAAAGGGTGGTTGGTGCTGTGAAGAGGATCATAATGAAATCATTGGCTGGATTCCAGGTACTGGAATGGTCCAGGCAGCCTGAATTGGGGGGCAGAGATCTTCTTTCTGCAGTAACCTCTGAAATAATTTGCCCAAAATCCCCAGGGAATAGCTTGGATTTTTACTGAGGGAGAAAAATTTACAGGAAGTCCATGCACCTTGTGTCCCCACTGTTTTGACTCAAGAGTGTACAAATCTATACACTGATTTATTTATATCATAAAGAAGTTTGCATATTTGCTGTTTTAAAGCAGGAGTGTTGGACAGCTGTGATCATGCAGCCAACTTTTCTACTTATTTTCAGCCAAAACCCTCTTTACCACAGCCCCCACATGCCTGGTGTATAGGCAGGTCCCATGGTCTTCAGCATAACCTTTTTAATGGTTCTTTCTCTTCCCTTTTTCATCAGTGGAAAAGGTAATCTGTTCCATCCCATAGATTGTGGCATTTAACCTGCGATGCAGAATTTTAAGGAGAATCCTAAAAAGCTTTTCCCTCACCCCATTTTTTATTGTTTTGCGTATTTTCAATTTTCAAAAATTGAAAAATTATAGCAGTTTTCCCCCCTGGAAATTATGAAAGTCTGAGAAAGGGTTCCAGTATTCGGAACATCTTAACTCAGTGCAACAACATCAGTGCAATTTCTTCCCTATTAAAATAAACAACCAAACAAGAAAGGGTTCCTAAATTTCCTAAAGGCCCTGCAGAAACCAATTTGTGCAACTCTTTGATTTGTGTGAATCATACTAAGTGAATTTATACAGACTTGACTTGCACAACTCATTCCAATTTGCAATGTGGCAAAATTTTAGATTTTTAAAAGCAGAATTCTCTGGCCTTATGATAACTGCAGACCGCCTCCCCTTTGCCATAGCCATGCTCTGAGCCTGTGCTTTTGTTTTTTATGACACTTTTGTCTCCTCCTGAGCTTGCTCTCCTCCTGGCATTTTTCTTAGCTCTTCCTGTTAGGGTTTTCATAACGATATCCTTTCATCTCCTGCATCAGTTTTGTGAATGATAATGGCATTTTTGTTTTCATTCAGGAGCAGTTCAAGGTGGACCGCAGTGGAGGACTGACCAACCTGCAGTACAGAGTGGAATCACGCACTCTGTTGAGTGTGGCAGGAGCTCCTTGCACAGTCCTCAACATCTTCCTAGAATGTGACCCCAGTGAGACACCCTGGTGTGCATTTGGCTGAGATGCTCGCCACACAGACTTCTTACTACGTTCCTACAGCAGCTGCTGGTTGCCAGGATTGCAGCTGAACCCACGGAAGACAGATTCCCCCACAGAAACTAACAGCTGGGCATGGATGCCTGTGGGTCAGATGATTAAAAAGAAGGCTGAGGAGTCACATCAGGTGACAGGTATATGCAGGGCACTGCCTGTCCTGCAAGGATACTGTAAAGTGACAACGAATGTGAAGTTGCTTGCAAACATCAGTCAGCTGAGTCGCTATGCAGCCTGCCATTAAGAAGGATGCCGGTTCACCTTACCTGAAGATTGTATAGTCTTTGCTGGAAGAATTCACTTGTTTACCTACACTTTAATAAACTGAAGAGTAAGCAGCAGGACGGACTGAATGGCAGGGTGGGGGACAAAGGCTGAAAGCTTGTTTTGGAGACCTTTTTGCTCAGGCTGACACCTAAGGGTGATGCTCTTAGAGAATCTGTATCAGGTTGCTGGAAGGATGCATCTCTTGTGTGCCAAAATCTGCATAGGTTCCTGCTGTGAAACTCCCCTGCAGGATCATTTCTTGACGTCTTCAGTCTGGCTCCAAGAGCATAACCGCCTTCCATCTTACTGAAGCCCATCATGGCCTGGGAACATGCATTTGGGCTGTTAAATGATGTAAACACTGCTGGCTTATTGCAACAAGGGCATTAAAGCAAGTGAACATTGAAAGGACAACATGGGGTGGAATATGTATGAGTGCATGTACGTAAGCATTGTCACATGAATTGTCATATTCTCCTGTCACTTTCCTTTTCTAACAATGCAACTTTCTAATTCTAGAATCCAGAGTCCTAACCTAAACCAGTCTTCTGATCCATGACTAGCCTTGATCTTGCCAGGAGCTCCACAGCATCAAAGAAACCAGCCACACCCCCAGATATTTTTTGAATATGATACATTTGTACATAGCTGCTTCTTCCAATTAGTTTTTCAGCAAGAGAGTTTTGAGACAGATCTGAAACCCCAATATCAGGAACCCAAACCAAAACATCTAAGACAGGAGTGATAGCTCCTATGCAGTCGCAGCTGGCACCTGCGGAAGCGGCTGGTTGTAGAGCTAGTGGTCTGATGAAGGCTCACTGTAGAGAGGTGAAGGGTCTGTGCCTGTGGAGGGATTTCACTGGGTCCTGCAGCACGCAGAAGAAGAGATGGTTGCCAAGGCTCCATAGCAATACCTGCTGCCTCTGGACTCCTCTCTTCTTTCAGAGGCTTAGATTTTTTATTGGGAGGCAAAGTGAAGATGCTACTAAACTGTTCCAGGGTAACTGGGTGCTCTGACTGACTTGAACAGTCTGCCAAGTTCATAGCTTCAGATGAAAGGTCCTTGTAGTTGTGTGACGTGAGCTTTTGCAGCTGTATTGTGGATGCAGGTTTTCTCCCAGCTAGAGCTGCTGTAAGAGAGTAAAGGCACAGGGGATACACAGTTGTGACTTCTTAGCGCGCCCCCCTCCCCCCCGGGTGGTTTCCACTTAAAGCTTTCCCTACCACTGCCTCTACTGCCCTGTAGACCACATTCAAAAGGCAGAGGTATACCAGGGTGCCTATTCTGCTACACAGTGTACATCAGGAACCTAAAACTCACATTTCTGGCCTGATATTATTGGAGGACAGAAATTTTAGAAAACCACACAAGATGGTTGAATATTTGCATTCAAAGTGAGTTTTCAATGTGGTTTTCAATGTTATGTCCGGGTTCTCTCCCACCTTCTAGGCCACTGAGCCTGCTGTACTGTCTCCCACTCCCAGCTAATCTTTCCTTGCCAGTATACTCCCTATTCAAATCTTTCAAATTTTTCTGCTGTTCAACCATACAGTCAAGTAGGTTACTCTGCATGACTTACTGATTGCCAAATCTATGGTCCCTTATCAAAAACCTTGGGTGGGTGGGAGGGGTTAATATAATTATTGGAGTACTTGCAAAGGAGATAAAAATCATATTTCCCCCTTTTCTGACATCACTTTTGATTTCCCTTCTCCCCACTACCACCAAAGGCATTCTTGGGGCATTCCCATACGCATTAGTGAAAAGATCAGGGCAAATGGAGAGAATGTGGAAAAGAACAAGGCATAGTGCAAACAGGACTGCTGCTTTCCTAGTATGTATAGAACTAGCAAACAATGAAATTGAACTGAATGAGACAGTAATGCAAGGGAGCAGAGCAATCCTTTTTCCCAAGCCTCTGCCAGGTGTAGACCATGTCCCTCTGGTAGTGTGAGCTTTCTGATCTCACTGTTCAGCTACAAGGAAGCTATTATAGCAGGTAAGGGCTGGTGATAGCCAATGTAGGAGACTGGCTTAAAAGTCCTACCCTTCAGTTATCTGGTTCTTTGTTCGACCGTATGACAAGCTTATTAAGCAGCTACAGAGCTTGGGAGTCTGATGCTTGTTTGGATGCTGAAGAAGAACATGTAAAAATATTAGGTGGGTTTGATTACAGTGTTGCCATTCTTGGTACTGAGCATGCATTTTATTGGCCTGGAGGCATTCTGGCTTGCTTCCTTCTCCAACCAAGAATGGTACTTCCACCTCAGGTAAACTTCTGCTCCATGTTCTAAAGGTTAATTACTTGACGCTGCTGTTCATTTTCTGACATAAAGATGAAACTATGGGACGACCTCTGATAATCTGCCCCTAGGGTCTGCACCTAAGGGCCATGTGTGTGTGGAGAAATTAACAACAGGAAGAGATTTGTCAACTCACTGTAGCCAGTGAGGTCTTTGTGAAGAGCTGTAACTGTCTAGAGAGGCATTGCAAAGTCACCTGCTACAATGGGCAACGAGTCCCCCAACTTGGGTCCAGACTTTGCTGTTGAGATCTCTAGTTCTGTGTTCACGCTGGAAGAAGATGAATCCTCTTCATTTGTCTGAGAAAGAAAAGCATAATACAATGGCCAACACAGCAGCCTTAGAGATAAACATGCTGTGGTTCAAACACCAATTCTCAAGCAGATCTATTGTCTACTACCTCACTTTATAGCAAGATATTCTATAAAGCTTTCTGTAATGTTTGTGGCCTATGTTGCTTCTCTTCCCCAACATTACTTTGTTTCCCCAACGAAAGTGAGAAAGGGAGTCAGGCTCCTATTTACATGGGGGGCTGCTTTTAAAGGAAGCTGTGTTCTGTAGTATTTGTTCTTAAATAGTGTTTTTTGTTTTTATGGCATGGGAAGCTTGGCACTGCATTAAGTCCAATTATTTTGGATTCAGGCCAAGACTTCAAATGTGATACCAGGAATGGTTTTTGGTCTGGAATATGTCTGTGATAATATGGGGCAGGAAGTAGAAAAGAACTATTCATAAATTGAATGTATGCTCTAACCAGGATAGGTTTCTCATGGAGTGCATTCATGTGGATAATGCAAAGTGAATTCATATGACCCTCATGGAACATGTCCCAAAAGCTTCTGGGTCCTCATGGCTGAATATAAGATCATGGACTTTCTGCAGCATGCGGCTCTTCACAGGAAAAATTAAAGGTCTGGCAATGGGTTTGCCCGGTTCTACATACCATGCTGGATGAGTGGGACTGAGTTTCTTTGTATGCCTTGTACTTGCTTCCCTTTCTGCTATCACAAAATCTGGTGAAGAGAGACCAGCCACCACGAGAGCTGAGTGATGGCCCATTGCTTGGTGAGGAGATCTGCAGAAACTGGATATCAAGCTGTAGCTGTCCTCTCATCTTCTCTTTCTTCCCATGCCTCGATTGCAGCACAAACCACCTGCAGACATAAAAGCATGGCACCTGCCACATGTACTCAGCTCCTGCCAGCTACCATGGCAGAACAAAGGTGACTCTGTAGCAGAACAAGTCTCAGCCTCTGATACCATACACCCAGAAGTGTGATAGCATATGCCTGGATAGTGTGAATGTAACAACAGTGTTAGCTGCTTATCTATAAGGTACTGCTGAACGCTGAAAAGAACTGTACAGTTCCTGTAGAGTTCTGAGTAGGGGAAGATGTCTGATGAAAGTACTCGTCCCCACTTGGCAAGATCCTTTAGGTGATCATCTACTTACTTGGTTGTACAGCTACCACTGTAAGGTACAACTTGGCACAGGATTATCTTTATTCACTACAACAACTGCCTGCCCTTCAGTGCAAACGGTAAAAATAGTGTTGCTGGTACTTTGCTGCAAATGGAACTTGCCAGATTCTGTACCCGGATAGACACTGCCACTTTCATATTACTAAATGACTAGTATGGAGAGCCAGCCTGGTGTAGTGGTTAAGATGTCAAACTATGACCTGGGAAATCCAGGTTCAAATCTCCATTCATGCCATGTAAGCTTGTTGGGTGACCTTGGGCCTGTCACACAGCTTTGACCCTACTTAGTATTTGAATGGGAGACCTCCAAGGAATACTGGGGGTTGTGATGTGAAAATGAGTAATGACAAATCATCTTCCAACATCTCTTGCTTTGAAAAACTACAGGGTCTCCATAAATCAGTTGTGTAAATATTCCCAATAAGCTAAAAGAACAAACCTGCAATCTGGGAATCATTGCCAGCTGAGAAGACAGAATACTCCCCTCTCCAAACTGCAAGTTTCCCATATCCCATACTTAATCCCACTCTGCAGCTTGGATAGGTGACCTCAACTTAACTCGAGAGGATGGATGTCGCACTAGCTGTTTGACTATACTCACTCATTTTTTCTCTTTGTTTTGTCCTGAAAAAGTTGAGCCAAGGGCAGGGAGATTCTGCCCAGGAACTGGCTGAAATGATGCAAGGACTGATGCATGACAGTAAGGACGAGGCTGTGCTCTTTTGAGTCATCCAGCACATTGGGCAGCTGCAGTAAGCATTCCTCATGCCACTCAGGAGTTAGGCTGTGGGATGAAATGGAGGTCCTAAACTTTTGCTTTTGTAGCTGGATCACAACATAGGGGTTGCAAGCAGTTCCCTTTGTGCGCAGGGAGCAGGCACGCAGGACAGTCACACGCAGGTGGGTAGGATGCCATTCCTGCTCATTTTCTCTATCCTCAGCCTCCCTAGGGAGAAAAATAGTAGTAGCAGTAGTAGGTACATTGGGTATTTAATGTAGCATGTGATGTAAATTAACAGGGGGCAAACATTATTCTGTAGATGAAATGGACAGCAACAAATTTAGGAATGGCATACAAACTTAAATTGGCAGGGAGGATTTAGAACCCTTAGTGGCAGGAGAGATACTGGCTGTAGAATGCCTGGAATGGATAAAGCAAACCTAGTCAAATGGTGAGCCCACAACCAAACACACCTTGTCCTGAGATGTAGGGGAGGTAAGGCACCCAAACCATCTAAACTAGACATATACACTTGCTCTTCTCCCAATTATGCTCTCAAGAACTTAGGTAGTATGTAGGAGGAAAAGGAGATGGTGGCACAAAAGTGCTTGTTTTATTTATGTCAGTTATAGTCTACTTTTCTCACTGAGGTTCAAGGCAGATCACACAGCCTGAGACTCAAAAGTGATGTGAAAGTGTCCCTTGAGAAAACAAAAAAGGAAAAGAGCAGCAGGAAGAGTGATCGAAGGGCTGGACTAAAACTGAGGCCTCTTACCTATGTATAGAGGTCATTATAACATTGTTTGCATGTGGTCTTCATGTTGCTTTCAATTTATGATGACCCTATGAACTAATGTCCTTCAAAATGTCCTATCATTAACAACCTTGCTCAGGTCTTACAAACTGAGGGATATGGCTTCCTTGATTGAACCAATTCATCTTGTTAGGTCTTCCTCTTCATGCTGTCTTCAACTTTTCATAGCATTATTTTTTCCAGTGACTCTACTCATAATGTGACCAAGGTACAGTAGCCTCAGTTTAGTCATCTGAGCTTCTAAGGAGAATTCAGGCTTGATTTGACTAGAACCAGCTTATTTATCCTTCTCGCTGTCCATGGTATCTGTAAAACTATCCTCCAACACTACATTTCAAATGAATCACTTTTTTTTCCAGTTAGCTGTCTTCACTGTCCAACCTTCACACCTGTACATAATAATGGGGTGACCAACTCTGGAAAATTAGTATGAAATAATTCTATATTGCTGTTCTTCCAACTTTAAGGTTGCCAGCTCTGGGTTGGGAGAAACCTGGAGATTTGAGGGTGAAGCCTGGGGAGGGACCTCAGTGAGGTATATTGCCATAGAGTCCACCTTCCAAAGGAACCATTTTCTTAATGAGAATTGATTTCTGTACATTGGAGACCAGTTGTAATTCCCAGAGAACTCCAGCAACCACATAGAGGTTGGTAGCCCTAGGAAGGCAGGGTTTGGGGAGCAGTGGGACCTCAGTGGAGCAAGCAACCATGTTCTCCAAGGAACTGATTTCTGAAACCTGGAGATTAGTTGTAATTCCAGGAAATCTCCAGCCACCATTTGGAGGGTGGCAACCCTTTGGGAGTGCCAGTCTAGTGTTGGAGTTGAGTAGGAAAATCCGGGCTCCCATCCCTGCTCAGCTATGAATGTCAGGGCTGTTCACTCACTTGCCCTCCTCAAACTCAGACCTCCCCTCTCCCCGCCCCCCACGTAATTTTTGCAGCCTCTGATGAAGGGTTCATACAAACTCAGAAGCCTCTACAATATTTTGTGCCATTTTGATTGATACTAACAAAAATATATTTCACGGGTTTTGGCTAAAATATGGGAAAGAATTGTTTAGAGGAAGGCTGCAGTAGAATTGGTAATCAGGATGAATAGCCAGGCTGTTTGAGGTGATTGGGGGGGGGGGGGGCAGAGTGAGTCCCGGTTTAGCTGTTCTCCAGAATGTAGAGATTCTTTACCCGGTCACTGAGAAGGGTCTTACGGATCCCTCATTTCCTTTGAGATCCATGCAGGCCGCTCCCATTCAACACAGCCATACTCCTTAGCAACAGAGCGAGCATAGCCTAACATTCCTACCTTGGAGCGTAGAAGGGGACTCGCGTGCCATCAGGTGGGCGGAGTTATTCCTAGCCCCGCCTCTTGCGGAATCCTCCTGCCTTGGTTGGTTGCAGCCTGGTCCTGGCAATGGAATCCGGGAAAGCGATTTTGAAGGGGAGGAGTCTGTCCTGTTTCTCCTCTGCTCTGTGAAGAAGCGGGAAGCTTTCCTTTGAGCAGGGAGTTTTTACTCTCTAAAGCTCACACCCTGAAACTCTTGTTGGTCTGGAAGATGCTGCTGGACTCGAATCTAACTTGTGCAGCTGCTAGTCAAACCGAATTCCACTCCTGGCATTTAGAACTGATTGTACTTTTAAAACTTCTCAGACCCAACCCGCAGGAGGGCGACGGGCAAGGCGCACCCGCCGTTCCTGACTGACCCAGACTTCCTGGAGTTGGGAACAGGGTGCTCATCCCTAGTCTTGCCCCTCCTGCAGTCGGAGATCCTCCACCACGTTTCGCAGGGATCCTAATCGCAACTGCATTAAAATGATTTGGCGCTTCGAACTCCGAAGGAGGTAAAACTCCATACGTATACAAGCCTAGCTTTACCTGAGAGGAACTCTGCAAATTTGAGGATGTATTTGTATTGTGGAAGGCTTTCACGGCCACATTCAACTGGTTGTGGAGGGTTTTCCGGGCTGCGTGGCTGTGGTCTGGTGGATGTTGTTCCTAACGTTTCGCCTGCATCTGTTGCTGGCATCTTCAGAGGTGTATCACAGAGGAAAGTCTGTTACACACTGTGTCCAATGAGAAGGGGATGTTTTAGTGGGGTATAAATTGTCATGTCCCCAGGTGGGGAACCAATCAGTAAGTGTTTGGGTGGAACTTGCTATGCAAAGGTGTGACCAGCCACAGATGCAGGCAAAACGTTAGGAACAAGATACACCAGACCACAGTCACACAGCCCAGAAAACTCACCACAACCAGTTGAGGTTTGCTCTCCCTTTTCTGACTGAGGCCCCCTTCCACACATGCAGAATAATGCACTTTCCATCCACTTTCACAATTGTTTGCAAGTGGATTTTGCTATTCCGCACAATAAATTCCAACTGCAAAGTGCATTGAAAGTGGATTGAAAGTGCATTATTCTGCATGTGCAGAAGGGGCCAGGTTTCTGCAGCGCAGAGCTTCCCCCCACTTTGTTCGATGTCCCATCCTGTTGATTGTCTTTGATTTAACTGTGATCTGCTTGAGCCTTAGTGAGAAAGGTGAACTATAAATCAATAAAATATAATAAACCTGCGGTGCTTTAGAGGTGGAACTCATTTATGGAAAGTAGGCTTTCCTACGTGATGGCGATGCAAAAACGCTTTTTTTAAAAGGGAAGGAAAGAAGCCTGCAGATTATTAGCTTCCTGAATTCTGAACACGCGGCCTCGGAAGATGGCGCATGGCAGAGTCTCCTTTGGAGGCTTTTAAATGGGTTGGATGGCCATCTGTCAAGGGTGCTTTGATTGTGTCTTCCTACATGGCAGGGGGTTGGACCCGATGGCCCTTGTGGTCTCTTCCAATTCTATGATTCTACTTTCACAACTTTTATCCAGCTACCGTGCCAAAAATGAAAGTCAGGGCAATGGGAATGAACGAGAGTATTGTCAGCAACAGCGACTGGAAGAAAAAATCACTTGTTACTCCAGGAGGCGCTGCAGTTTCGAGGACATCTCGAACTCGCCCAGTGGAGAAAACTTCTGCAGTCGTTCATTCATTTGCAAGCTAAGTTAGCTCTTTGCGGCGGAAGACAAATCTTCAACTAAAATTTAAAACTCGGAAGGCAACTTTCACAGAAGCTACCGAAGTGTCCCTTGTGCGTAGGAACCCTTGTATTATGATTAATAGCTAAGCTTTTTCCAATGAAAATATTTACAGGGCATTTTTTTCAATTTATCATATAGGAGCTAAAAATAAAGGGCTCCTGGAAAGAGCAAACGAGTGCGCTAAAAAAGGCTAGTAAGAGTAAGTTGTTTTCTCTGTCATTCCTACAATTGGAAATTACTACACAAAAACATATGCTACTGGAATCTGCATTGACTCCCTGATTGCAGGCTGCAGTCTCTGAAATATTAGAGAATTGTAACCATTGCTAACATTAGATTTTTCCCATACATAAAGCATTTTTTAAACTTAACTAGAATTTCTGTAATCATGCCCTGGTCACAAGAAGTCTCTTCCTAACCTACCAATCAGGAAAAGAATCTGTTCAGAATTTGCCCCGCTGGAGTAACATCTAACATGTAACCTGAAGTTTGCATTAATGAAGATCAGTTAATGACTGAATCCAAGTAGTTCTTTCAAACTGATCCACCAACTGATAATGCTCTGTGCAAGACGTTTGGCTAGGAGCATGTTCTGCCTTTTGAAAACAACATATGGGATCAGATTATGTTCTTAAAGACTTCTCTACAGTCTCTCTTCTTTGTCCCCATTGTAATCTCCAAATGGTTTAAATAAAAGGGACTCTGAAACCACATTTCCCAGAACTAATTGAGTTGGCCTTGATTTACTGTGTTGGGTAATCATATCATAATCCATGCTTTCCTTAAGAATCTACACTTAAATATGTTAGCCTGTTACTTGAACAGCACAGGGAAAGGAAGTTGCTTTGGAGATTTGTTGGATCCAAGCCTGCCTGGGGTTATGAAGATTACCTTTAGTATATGGGCAACAGAAAACCAGTGTAGAGTTCACTGTGTTATCATATGGTACTAGCAGCTGGTCTGTTAAGGAGAGGGCTGCCACATTATGCACCATCTACACAGTCTTCAAACAACGTTTATGTGGACCACTTTGCACTAACCCAGTTCTGATATTATAAAGGGATTTACTTTAGGAGTGAATTGAATAGATGTATGTAAATTATACAGAATGGCTTATCCTGAAAAAATACCAAAAAGAAATGGGAGAAACCTATGACCCCTGTTTCTCTAGAAGCCCAATTAGAGACCCAATGCCACCAATGTGCAGTGCTGTGGCTAGAATGTAAGATTAGGCTGAGGAGATCCTGATTCCAATTTCTCTGCTGCCATGAAGCTCAGCTGGTGATCTTGAAACGGTCACAGATTTGGCCTAGTATAACTCACACACGGTTGCAGGAAGGAAGAACCATGTGCATCACTCTTTGAAAAAGGATGGGCTAACAATGAAATAAACAGAACACTGAGATAAAGGAAATGCCTTCTGGTCCCCAAATCAGTCCTGTCTGCAGTACTAGGGGTGGAAGAAGTTCCCACATGATTTGATTTTTATTTATACTTGCCCTTCATACACAGATAAGGAATGGATGGATGACTAACACCTGTTTTTCCCCCTCCCCTGAATTACTGCTAGAGGAATTCAACATAACAGGAAGTTTTGTTGTTATATGTGTACTTCTAAATATTTATGCCTTTATCTCAAGAAAAAAATTGCAGTTTAAACAAAACATTGCACAGCTGACAAAACGAATGGAAGTACAGTACACCCTAGAAGCCACAATTCCATTACCGGTATTTCTGCCTGCCCTCTCATGGTTTGCATGTATTCTGAAGTAGGGTGTATTCATTCTGAGAGGGTGTATTTGTCTATGTCATGAAAATTGGGTCTCCAATCATACTGAACAACCAGTCCTATAAAACTATACAATTACGAGCTGGGAGGAAGAGCTGGCATCTGCTAATGAAAACTGGAGAGTTCCAGAGACTGTACAAAAGCATGAGTAAAAACCTATGGGTGGGGCTATTTATTCATAGAAATATTAATTTATTGTAGGTGTGAGGAAACTGAAGACAGCTTAGAGGAAGTAATGATGAGTATGCATTTGGGAAGATTTATTTCTATAAAGAGATGGGTGTGTGTATATACTATTGGTAAGCAACATATCAAAAAGATCACTATTGCCAAATGAATGTTAGAAAAGCATCTCCCAGCTACAGTATTGGAAGAGTGACCTTGCATGGTAGACGTTCAAGATAATAAAGGTCTAGTATATTGAGGAAACAGACTTCTAATTCAATGTAAGATGTGATATTTGGGCTTCGAGAATGTACGCCAAAGATGGTCTTGAGGTGAGGTTGAGGATAGGCATGAATTGTGATAGCTGGAAGAGAACACACCCAGTACAGAACATGTGTTAGGAGCACAGCATGTAATTACTAAGCCAGAAGGTGCTTTGCCTGGGTTCCTGTTTTGAACTGAACTGTGGTGCTGCTGGCATCTCTCCCAGGTGTGGCCATTACAGCCAGCCAAGAGGCTCCCTGACAACACGCCCCCAGTCCCAGCTTCATGAGCCAGGGACAGCTGGGGAAGGGATGGGAAGTAACAAAAAAGTAACAAAAACCAGAATGCAGCTAGAAGGCTGACTCAGTGGCATTCACTGTGTCATGTCTTGTTAGCATAATGAAGTGGTAGGGCAGAGAAATGGCTTGAAGAGCCAAGTTTGGATTTCTGTCTACTGAGAGGTAGGACCTTTAGAGAATTAAGCTTCTTGGAGGCACATGGCAGGAGAAGAAGAAGAAGAAGAAGAAGAGTTTGGATTTATATCCCCCCTTTCTCTCCTACAGGAGACTCAAAGGGGCTTACAATCTCCTTGCCCTTCCCCCCTCACAACAAACACCCTGTGAGGTAGGTGGGGCTGAGAGAGCTCCGAGAAGCTGTGACTAGCCCAAGGTCACCCAGCTGGCGTGTGTGGGAGTGCACAGGCTAATCTGAATTCCCCAGATAAGCCTCCACAGCTCAGGCAGCAGAGCTGGGAATCAAACCCGGTTCCTCCAGATTAGATACACGAGCTCTTAACCTCCTACGCCACTGCTGCTCTGTGCCACTGTGTGCCTGAAAGCGGTGAATAGGTTAGTCTAGTTTTGAAACAACCAGCTAGTTTCTTATGTTAAAAATTGAATTTAGCAAAATAGACTTCTGTTCTCCCACCCCACCCTCCAGTTATAGCATTGGCCTTAATCCTCCACTCTCTGTTTCTTTAGTAAAACTGTCTTCTATGGAACTGTAATAATTGGCATAAGGTGCTGCTCAGCAGGTTACTAAATGAACCCAATAAGGACATTACTGGCACTGCTTGAAATGATCAAAGTCATCTGGCGGGCCATAGCTCATCCCAGCTAACCAGCCAATTAAATGAATGCCATGACCTAATGCATTTTTACCTGGGAGTAAGTCCCAGTGAATGTGTGATTTGTTTCTGAATAAGCACGCATAGGATTGGTCTGCATTATTATAATTAGGTGCATACCTGCTTAGAAGTTAGCATCATAAAACTTCCTTCTGAGAACAGTGCAACTAAACACACTAATTTCTAGGTAAGGTTGTTTAATTAGGAGTGAAACAATGCAGCATGATGGACTTCCAGTGAAAGTCACTGGAATTCACATCTGAGTAAACGTGGCTTAGAACTAGGCTGCCAACAAGACTGGTTTATGTCTAGATCATTATGCTCCAAGGAAGCACTGCATCTAGATGCCTTTGACTTCCTCAGTACAGTGGATCAAGTACATAGGCAGGCTGAAAGAGTCTCTCAATGTGAGGCATTGAAATGAATGCCCGCCACTTTTGCAGTATCACTCTTGGTACTTTTCCACTTCCTATCTAAAGTCCAGCATGGAGTCATGGTTAAGAATGGCAGACTGTAATCTGGAGAACCAGACATGATTCCCCATATCTCCGCATGAAGCCTGCTAGTGACCTAGGCCCAGCCATAATTCCCTCAGAACTCTTTCTCACTTGCTTCACAAGATGCCTGTTGTGGGGAGGGTGACTGGGAATAGTGCCTCTCTATTTTGCATTGATCAAACCTCACCTGGCTGGAATACTGTGTCCAGTTCTGGGCACCACAATTCAAGAAGGACATTGACAACCTGGAACGGGCCCAGAGAAGGGCGACCAAAATGGTAAACAGTCTGAATTCCATGCCTTATGAGAAACGGCTTAGGGAGCTAGGTATGCTTAGGCTGGAGAAGAAAAGGTTAAGGGGTGACATGATAACCATATGTAAATATTTAAAGGAATTTCATGTTGAAGATGGAGCAAGTTTGTTTTCTGCTGCTTTAGAGATTAGGACTAGGACAAGGTGTAATGGATTCAAGATGCAAGAATCCACCTAAACATTAGGAAAAACATTCTGTTCGACAGTGAAAAACACTGCCTTGGAGTGCGATGGAGTCTCTTTAGGAGGTTTTTAAACAGGGGCTGGATCTATCAGGGGTGCTTTGGTTGTGTATTCCTACATGGCAGGGAGTTGGACTTGATGGCCCTTGTGGTCTCTTCCAACTCTATGATTCTATTATTCTAAGTCATTTTGACAGTCCTTATGGTAGAGAAAAGTGGCGTATAAAAACCAACTCTTCTTCAATAATCTTCGAACACCAAACTTTTCCTGCTGCACATTTTCTGTCTTTTGTAATACCGTGTTTCCCCGAAAATAAGACAGTGTCTTATATTAATTTTTGCTCCCAAAGATGTGCTATGTCTTATTTTCAGGGGATGTCTTATTTTTCTGTGTTCTGTTCGTCGGGCATGCTTCCAAACAAAAACTTTGCTACGTCTTACTTTCGGGGGATGCCTTATATTTTGCACTTCAGCAAAACCTCTACTATGTCTTATTTTCAGGGGATGTCTTATATTCGGGGAAACAGGGTAGCACTGTGGCTTTCTGAAAAAACCTTTACACTTTTTTCAGGAAATTCCATGACTGACTGGAGTTAAAAGGATGTATTCATTCACCCACTTATTCTCCATGGCAAGGCTTCCTTCAGAAGATGTGAGCAGGAGAATGTTCAGTGAACAGTCTCCATGAGGAAAGAATCCATCAGGAAACTCCCAGCGGATGCCTTATTTTGAACCTCTAATTGCTCCAAGCGATAATATTGGAGCTCAAGAAGTACTGGAGCTATTACATCAGAGAGAGCAGAGCTGGAATCCCAGGCAGCCTTCCAGACTCTGACCTGCAAATGGCTGGGAATGCTGAATGCTGCGTGGCAGTCAAAATGTTTCATCTTTGTCCAATTCTGTTTCCTGTTATCATCTTCAGTTGATTTCACAACCTGACTCACTCACAGTGATACATATCAAGGTGCTGAGTGTTAGCTGCAGGGCAGTGTGCTTGGCAAGTCCTGTCAGGTCTGAGCTTTGAATAACAAGAATTATTTTAAGGGTTAATTATACAGAAACAGACTGCAGCAGTTTGTTCAGTGCTCCTGGCCCTGTGCATTCTAATCTTTATTCTAGTGTAGTAAAGCAGAAGCTACCCTTTTCTGCAGTCTGAAGTATATGTTGATTGTTCTATGAAAAATTGAAGGTTAGTCTGAGTGCTCAGAGCAATAATCAAGGCTGAGCAGTTTTAAAAATACTATGCTTTTGATAAACTTGGAGGCCTTTCGGCTAGGTACAGTGGGCCCCCATGTTTGAAAATAGAGATCCTGATTGTCTCTGCCATGGGACATCATAACAGAACCCTGCCTTGAACTATGCTCATAACCTGTCCTGGAACAAGCCCCTCAGGAGAGACAAAAGGCAATACAAGCGCAATAAGAGTCATACCAAGGCAGAGATCAGGAAGTGAGCGAACATAATTTAATAATAACGCAAAGTGGCAATTGCAAACCTGTGTTTTCAGCATTCGTTTTTCTTCCCTGTAGCCCCAGCATTGTCATTATCTCCTGTATTCAAGAAAAACCTTTAATGGCAGAACAGAGAATATACCCACAGAACTTTACAGCAAGAATGGATCTCAATGATCATCCAGTCTCAGTTGTTTCCAAAATCAACCAATTCTCTAGTCATAAAGTTCAGAAACTGAAGGGTAAGCTAGATTTTACGAGTGTAAATTGGATTCCTAACTCTATACTTCCCTCATAATGTGAGTTTTGGGGAAAAGGCTTCACAGGGTAGAACTAGTGGACTGGGGGAAACTCAATTCATCTTCTGCCTACTGGTTCCCCCCTACCAAAGTCACTCCAGCAGTTTCTAATCCCCTCTCCATGAGGTTCACAGGTGGAAGTGATCTCCGCTGGGGAAAAAACCAGTCTTAGTGGAATGGTGTGCAGGAAGAGTTCAGCATCCATTTCTGTTGCTTGCTAATTTTCACCTGTAAGTGCCCTTGCATCCTCCAAATGTGGGGTTGGAACCATGGGCTTTCCCCCACTTACCTTAAGCCCCGCGCTACTTGAGGAGAGTAGCGCGGGGTCCCCCGGCACTCCCCACGAGAGGGGCGGCGACAGTGCAGCCGCCCCGATGCTGCCGCTGTCGCACACCCTCAGCGCGAGGCATCCCTGGTGCTCTTGCAAAGGGCACCTTTTGATGACCCCGCACAGAGCGTGGGGTCGTGGGGACGCCCGGGCGCACGCCAGGGATGCCGCGCGCTGGGAATTGCACGCAGCGACGGTGGCCGTGGGAAAAGTGGGGAAAGTCCCCATGTTATTTGCAGAAATACTGTCTAGTTTGATTCTTGCATGAAGTTACAATGACAGAGAGGAGTTTCCCTATCTTTGAGTCTAGAATTTTGGCATTGCCCTTCAGCAATGAGACAATGATTCATCATGGTGACAATCTGTTCCTTGTGAATGCCAGACTTGTGAATGCCAGGCAGTTATGGCTGCATACAAACTTATTCTTAAAACCCATGATTTCTAGAGAACATTTTTAGGAGAAAAATGTCAGTACTGCCCATTGTTTGGCACACAGCTACTGAATTACATGGTCACCTGTCTATACATCTAGTTATCCACTTTAAAAAGCAAAAGATTTGAAAGTCCTGTTTTGTTTTCACTAAAATAAACAGATAGCATAAGATAAAAGAAAAATCTCGAGGTTATTTTAAAAGGTAAATATCTCCTTATGTTTGCAAGTATTTCTTATTTGATGGGATATCCTAGAGTTGCCAGTTGTAAAAAAAAAAGATTCTGAAACTGTATTTCCTGGTCTATAGCATGTGATGAAGATGCAGTGCTCTGTGTCATGACACTTGTATGATGTGTTAAGGGGATAATAGTTTTTGATATATATAAACCTTTAATGGCATAATTAAAACAGCAGCAATATACCAGAAAAATGGCGACCTCAGTGTAATGATACAATCTCCAGTACAGTTATAACCGTTTGCTGATGACAGAGCACAAAAAGTTAGCCAGCGCTTCCAATACACTTGCAGAACCACAATCCAACATCGTTACCACAATTGATAGATTAATATTATCAATGGGGGGTTTTAACCACGGGTTTAGATATTTATTCCTGGCTAAACTGTGTAACGGGCAGTGTAATATCACGTGTTGGATTGATTCTTAAGTAAGCCCAGACTGCAGGGACAAAATCTTTCATTAAAAGGCACTTTCTGTATTCTGCCCTGAGTGGTAGCTGGAAGGGAGAATATTGCACCTAGCAAGGGTCGGGGCTCAAATTACCGCCCAATTTGGGTTCTAAGACCAAATGGAAATGCCAGCCCATGGTATAGGGTTTTAATGGGTATACCCAAGTGCAAGGGAGAGCTGGCGTTTGCATTAGCCTGCTGCATCAGGTGACTATACTCTAGATCATTAATCTCTTTTTGATAGTCAGCTTTGGCTCATTGGCGTCATTAAAACCAATGCATCCAAGGATAGACCCATTTCATGGATTTTTTAAGCCTCAACAAAGGACCACCCACTCGGTTTTGGCTATGAAAGAAAGAGCCTGGTAGGTGAAGCTTTTGTGAGCAGTTATTTAAAGAGCACAATGCATTATCCAGAATTGGAAGGTCATGCACCATGCTACTTGTATGGAGTAGATGTTGGCTTACCTCCAAACAGACCGCGGCATATGGGACTGGGTAAGGGTGAAGCCGGAAGTGCTCACTATAGAGAAAACATGACTGAACTCTTTCCATGTCGCGGCTCCATGCTTGTATCCACAGTGGAGTTCCATTATAAAGTAATTGCATGGTGATTTTAGCATTAAGTACCTTAATGGCTGCAGGTACAAATTCATGACCTTTGAATTAGAAAATAGCTGACTAATGGCCTTACAGCTAAGTTTGCTTGATTCAATGGCCAATTTGCTTTAGGTAACTTAAGGAGGAGTTATAATTAAAGTGGAGATAGGTATTTAAAATGTTTGACCTATTTCAAGCTGTTCATTATTTGTTAGCCAACTAAATGGTCTCAAGGAACAAGCAAAAACCATTATTTTTGACTTTGCAAAATTAAAGCGTCAGGTTATTATGACTACAATATTCAACACAAGCGTTATGATAAGCGTTTCAAACCAGCTTTTTTTATGCAGAGTAATATAGCCAGTCATCCAGCATACAAAGTAAAGGTAATGGTCATATGATTCAAAAGCAGGGCAGTGCTTGAGGAATCCTCCATCAAAAAGGAAGCCAGATCACTTAAAAAGATTAAATAGGGTTGGGGCCAAAACACACCCCTGTTTGACACACCTGTTAATTGGGATATAAGGGCTAAGTATACCATCAGGGAGAGCATTTGACTTTGACAGGTAGTGTCAATGATGTAGAAGGCCATTATGAATTAGTAAGTAGCCTTCTGTCAATTCCTAGATTAACAAAAGTTTTCTCCACGAGTAAGATCTCTGGAGACAGAGTCAAATGCCCCCTTTAAGTCCAAAAGGCCACAAACAGGGGATGAGATTTGCCCTTCCGCTGGGTGTATTTTGTGACGAGAGTCCCTAAGGATCAAACAATGATCTAAAGTAGATTTCCCATGTTGAAATCCTATTTGTTCTGGGCCAATGATTTTGTTTTCTGTAATCCATGAAGAGAGTTTATTGTGCAAATATTTTGCATATACCTTGCCAGTGATGGACAATAAACTAATCGGACGGTAATTGGAAGGGAGCAAAAAATCTCCCTCCTTTTGAAGACAGGAATTATAATGCATGGGTCCAATCTGATGGTACAAGAGCTGTTTGATTAACGGATGTAAAAAGAGCTGCTAGTACCGGGGACCACCAGTCAACAAAGTTCTTAAATAACTCTGGGGGGAACCCGTCGGGTCCTGGAGCCTTGTGGTCCTTTAATTTAAGCACAATTTCACGCACTTCTTCTGCACAGACAGGGGGCCACTCTGGACTGTCGTTTATGTAGGCAGAAACATGCAAATTAGGAAAATGAAGGGTCTCATTAAAAACATCAAGGAAGTATTTCTGCCAGATATGACTGGGTATACAAGCTGCGTGGAAACTAAGTGAACCTGAGTCATTGGATACAAGGGACCAAAACTTCCTTGAGTCGTTACAGTTTATTGCCTGTACAAGTTGCTCCCAGTGATCATTTAGTAGTATCAATTTACGTTCTTTGAGAATACTATGAAGTTGGTTGATAAGGGAACATATGCTGGATGCAGATATCTCTTTCTCATACATTATTTTTGGCCAGTCACCTTTGGTTGTCTGCTAGAGCAACAAACCAGTCACTGATGAGGGTGCCAAACACTCATGCACAGATTATTGTGACTGTGTGAGCCTACCACTGAGCAGTCAGGTATTTAAACAGGAGCAAAATATTGAATGTTAGGAGCAAAAATTTCCAGACCACAGTCAGACAGGCCAGTAAACTCACAATAGCCAGTTAAGTCTGCTGGACTTTTTAGCTAGCTAAAACTGTGGTTTGGTCTTTTTTGGGGGGTGGGGGGTGGGGGGGGGGTTGCCAGAAACTGTGGCTCTGGAATTTGAGGCAAGATCAGCTAACATGCTTCCTACTGCAGGATATGATGTAGTTCCAATATGCTCTGATATGTGTAAATCTTACAAAGACTCCATTGGTCTCCAGTGTTCTCTTTCATACAAAGGAAATGAAACCCTCTAATATTACCCTTGGTCTCTTTGCTGGTTGGGAAGTAAGGAGTGCATAATTAATACTATCCATGTGAATTTCACACTGAGCACTGTGTATCATGGCCAGAAAAAAAGAACTGATCACTTGCATCTGAGAATAGGCCCTTTGTGGCTCTCTATTTTGACTCCTGGAGATATTCTATAACTTAATTGCCAAATCCTGTTTACTTGGCTGCTTTAGGGGTATTTTTTTGGGGGGTGGGGGGCAATCACATATGTGGCTGGTTCTGTTATGAACATTTCCTCTTATTTTTTATAGCTGTGCAGGGCAATACTCAAATCAGGTATTTGCCCTCTCTTTTCAAAACATCTCACCACCTACAGCCTTCAGTACAGCTGAGGCATTTCTGTCTGTCAGGACTCTATAGTTCCCTTACATTTTTTTTCATTTTTGCTCCCAGGGTAGGGGTTCTGTGATTGCCAGCATCTAGCTGATGCCTTTCCTCCAGCTCATGATCACATACCATCCCTGTGGCAATTACTTTCCCATGTAAAGCAATTCTGTCACATCAGGGGGGTGTTTAGTGTATTTTTAGCCTCTTTAATGTGATTTAGCAGCTGGAAATGAGGCGAGAATTATAGTCAAAAGGTAACAACTGTGGGATCTTATGGCTGGGGAGGAGGGGGCAGCTGGGCTTCAGCTGTGCAGATTAAAATCACAAAAGTGCCTGCCTGACAAAAGGAGCCTGGATAAGAGCAAGTGCAGGAGTGGAATGGAGCTTGGTCAGACATAGGCAAAGCTGAGGTCTGACAGGCAGGGAAAGTACATTGTTAAGTCAGCTTCTTTCCAGATAGCCCATCTCCTGCATGGACCACCCCCCCTTGGGCTGATGTCCCTTGCTGTTCTCAAGAAGCGATGGTCATATTTTGTATTTCCTGCCAACATATGGTGTCTCTTAGGAACTTAATTCAGCAGGGCCAGATATACATATTTTTGAAGAGTACAAAATGGCACCCCCCCATATATTTTATACATATTTTTCCTTTATATCTGTGTATATAATCAACGTAGATAATATGCATATATAAACAACTCTTTAAAATGACAGAGTAAATTGTGCTGACCTCTATGATTTGTTAATTAACAATTATAGTTTCACATTGTTATCTATCCGTTATCTATGGATAATTAAACTTTTGACCTATGTATTGTTGAAGGCTTTCACGACCAGATTCAACTGGTTGTGGTGGGTTTTCCGAAAGTGTAAGCTGATAGGCCTGATGGAGAAGATGATTCAGAGTATGGAGAATCCGACTGCTACCTTTCATGAGACCAAGAGGATAGAGAGAATGTAATTAACAGGAGCCTTCTGACCCTGCATAGGGATGGAGAGACCAGTCAGAGGACAACAGAGTGGATGGCTTCCCTAAGAATAGGTGACTTAATACTAACTGACAGGCTAGAGCTGGTAGATGGATGAAGGGGGTAGGGGCCTTCAAGGGGAAGAAGAGACCATGACCTGCTTCAATTCCTTTTAAAGTTGGGAGTCAAAGGAGTTCATAGCAAGGCATGTATGTTAGACTTTAGGAAAACAGACTTTAATGAACTCAGGAATAATGAGAGTCATTCTATGGCAAGAATGCTGGAACGCAGAGGAGCAAGTGAAGGGTGGGGTGCCCTAAGACAAGAGCTTTGGCAAACTCAAGTCATCGGTATTCTTGTAAGATCGAAATGTGGTACAGAATTCACTACAATTGAACTTTTCTCACCTTTTTTCTACAAAACCTCTCACAGCAGCATCACATAATTTAATGCTGCTATGCAAATAACCATAAAATGGGTTTTTAAATTATTGTTCTGTTGACTTTTTGTGTATGATTTTCTTTGGGAATTGATTGTAGTATGCATGTTTCATTAAAGCTGTGGATCAGTTTTATTTTGAACAGGGCAGGGTGTAGCTCTATGTTTTGGTTTGGTCTTAGTGTGGTATTTAAGTGTTCATGTTTAATGTATTTAAACTTTACATTTTACTAAGTGATGATTCTGTACATCTTTCTGTGATGTGTATCTGAACATGGACTTGTGTTGGAGGTGTGCAATTATATCCCAGCAGTGGGTGAATTGCACAAGTTAAGTAAAAAAGAGTGTTTAGTGCCACGGGCTAATTGCATATTTGGGATGAGTCCTTATAAAAGCTGCTTTGTGTTTATAAACTTTTCTGCTTGTTAAGCACTAATGGACATTTCTGTTACTATATGCAGTGTGCATGCCAATTCTTACAAAGAAATGCATTTCCTGGGTTCTGTAACATAAACACTTGTTTAATTCTTCAGAATCAGTTGGGACTTTGGGGGCTTATTTAATTTATTTGTACCCAAGCCTTTCTGCAAGAAGCTCAGGGCAGCATAGAAGGTTTTCCTCCATTTTATCCTCACAACAGCCCTGAGAGGTAGGTTAGTAAGGGAATGATTGGAAGGTCACCCAGTGAGTTTCATGGAGAGTAGTTTTGAATCGAGACCCTGGTCCAACATTCTGAGTACTATATCCTCCCTGAATGTGAAATTGGCATGCATCCAGCCTTTTTAGGGAGTAGCCTTTATCTGTCCTATTTATTTCCTACCTTTTATCCCCAAAAGCTGAGGTAGTGCAGCACAGCATGAGGCAGGCACTCTTCTTTGCCCCCTCTCTCAGATCCAGCTGCAGGGTCAGCAGCCTCTGATCTGGCTTCCTCTGCCCCCTCTCTGCCTGTGCCTGGGCAACTGCTCCTTCTTGCCCTCCCCTGCAATTCAGTTATCACTGTAGAGCCTCATAACTAAAAGGCAACAATGGTTCCATTTTTTTCATTAAACCTTGTTTTACTCAAGATAATTCCATTCATTTTGATGGGATAACTGTAGTATAAGTGGTTTTAGTTCTGTGAACTCTGTCCAAGACTAGCAATTGTTGTTGCTTGTTCTTTCATAGATAGGCCTTTCCAGTGCTGCCACTCCAAGGAGACTAACTTCTTTTGCATGACTGCATCTCAACGAAATGGGCATGCAGAAGCATTCCTACGGGCCCAGATATAATAGCATGGTCTGGCAATGGCACTGTGTGCACCAGTAGCACTGTAACATTACAACTTGTGAGCCTGAATGTAAAATTAAATATATTATTTAACTGAACAGTGTTTTCAATGTAGTCTCAGAGAACAGTCTAAGACAGTGATGGCAAACCTATGGCATGGGTGCCAGAGGTGGCACTCAGAGCCCTCTCTGTGGGCACGTGCAAATAGAGTTCGTCATGTGGGGGGAATCCCCCCCCACACACATCTAGGCTGGCCTGGGCCACTGGGCTCGATTATTAGCATTAAACCTAAGACCTAGTTTTGGGGAAGCAGTATAGGTAACCCTGTTAAGCACTGTTAAACCCCACTGATTTTCATGCAAAGAACTAAAGCGTGATCCTTTGCCTGGGAGTAAGCTCAGTTGCTGGCAAATGGGGCTTGCTTCTGAGAAAACCCTCCTAGGGTCGTGATTCACCCGTTGAAAGAGTTGCATGGTTGCTTCAAAGCAAAGCCAACAACTACCACCAAGCTTACTCCCGAGTAACGCACGCCTCGGACCCAACCATTTTTTTTACACTAAAACCTGAGTGTTCAGGTTAAATTGCTGTGCGATAAATAAGTGGGTTTTGGGTTGCAGTTTGGGCACTCGGTCTCAAAAAGGTTCGCCATCACTGGTCTAAGACATGGTTCCTGAGGCAAAAAATCCAAATATGGCCTCTCATCATATTTGAAATACAATAAAATATTGTCAGTTTGGTGGTAACTGAATGTCCATCATCTGCAACAATCAACTGACCCTACACCAGGCCTTACTGATGTCTGTTTCTAGGATTTTCTGGCTCCTTGTGGCAATTTGCCATAGTCCAAACATGAACATTTCTGTGTAATTATGGTATCTTTGCAAAGGGGGAGCACGCTTAATTTTAATGGCTGTTGCAAGAACAAGATCTGTGAATAATTCAAAATGTGTGCACTGAGCTTTGTAGCACCAGTTGTTGTAATTGGTGGTGGTGGAATGTGCTGTCAAATCACAGCTGATTTATGTAGCCAACTCAGTAGAGTTTTCTGAGCAGAGTTTACTGAGCCGACTCAGTAGAGTTTTCAAGGCAAGGGAAGTTCAGAGGAGGTTTGCCATTGCCTGCAGAACTTCCTTGGTGGTCTCCCATCCAAATACTAACCTGTTTAGCTTCCAAGATCTGATGAGATCAAGAAAGCATGGGCACTCAAGGACAGGGCTTCTATAATTACTCTCACCACAACCTTATTTTCATTTTACCGAAGGTGAGCAGAAGGTTTAACAATAACATAGCATGGCTTCAATAGCTGACCTATAGGACCCAGATTATGTCCAAATACTATTCACTGGATGCCACTTTTTTCAAAGGGCACCTCAGCCTTATCAGATTTTTTAAAATGCATTGCACATACTATATGGTATGAGAGGCCTAAAATTAAGTTATACGTTTTAAAATCTGGAAAACAGGGTCATTCACAGCACATAGTAATCCCAGGAAGGGACCATATTTGAATCCTGTTCTTACAGCAACCTCTGTTCAAAGAGTTAATTTTTAAATTGTAAGAGCAATGTCAAGTTTTTAATTAAGCCAGTTTTAAATGAAACTCTTGCAGTATCTGGCTCCTAACACAGTTTCTTGGAGCGACAGCCACCAACTCCCCAGGCTGGTTAGGGCCATGGGGGCAGACTGTGGTCTTTGACCTTTGATGGTCTCTTCATGCTCCATACTCCATGCTGTTTTCAGCTTTCTGCACTCCAAACCCTATTGCATTTTTGGAAGTCCCATCCAGTTAATTGTATTGACTTGTACCTTGTAATCCGTTTTGAGGGTCAGTAAGAAAGGCTGATGGTAAATACCATAAATAAAATGAAAAGCAACAGGAACAACATACATTCTTGTTTTCTATATGTTCAGTGGTCCAGAAGCTTTACTAGTTCTAGGGGACCATTTAATTAACCACTCTGGTCTCACCTGAGTCAGTGGGGCTATACCCACGGTAAACAGTGGAGAGGGCAGGGAAGGCTACAACCTACAAGCGCCTAATAGGTTACCCTGCCTGCCCTCTCCACCTTTGTTCAGAAGGCTGAATTTGGGACAACACAAATTCCAGGCCGTGCTTTACTGCTATCCTGCACAGCAAGCGCAGCCTTTGCTTCATTCTAAGGCGTGGGTAGGCGCAGATGCCGAACAGATCCAGACCGGATTTTGTCTACTCCCCAGAGGCACCGCCAGCGTCTCCCGGGCTCCGTGCCTGCAGTGGGGTGTTCAAATCTCAGCGAGGGAAGTAAAGATTTGCAGAGGGGTGCGGGGGGAGATGGAAGAACCGAGTCTAATCTAGGTTGTCTGGAGATCGGGGGTGTCAGCAGCAAACATGGTGAGTGAGAGCTGGCCGCTGCGTTGGTCTTGGAAGATTTGTTGGATCCTGAGTCTGTTGGGATCTGTCCAGCCGGCTTAGGGGGGGGGGGGGGGCATTCTTTGTTCCCGACTCTTTTCGGATACCAGCATTCCTTTCCCCCTTGCCTGAGCCCTGCGCCAGAGTCGATGGAGTCCCCTTATTTTTCGCACGTGGTTTCTGGCTAGTCTCCGAATGTAACCCTGAGCAGCGCCATTCCCGTACCGGTAGATGGATTTGTTGGGTTCTTTTTTGGTTCGGACTAGCACAGCGTGACGGACTATACGTTGTTGGGAGGAAATTTCGAAATCGAGGTTTGCTTAGGGATGGAAACGTATTTGGTCTGGCAGTACCGCTTTAGGCGATCTTCATCGCCTTAGCATCTTGGAATGGCGAAAAGACGGCTAGATTGCATATTGTCAACCCAACAGAGGTGAAAAATATCCAAGAGCAAGAGAGAACCAAGAGTCTATTTTAAATTGTAATGCAGGGGTGGTGGGGGTGGGATTATTTTTTCCAGCAAGTTCGATCCTTTATTGGAACTATGTAGTAAAGGATCTGCTCAATAAAAGAGTCTATATGTGAGTGGTAAGCCAATTTGCTCGGAAACTTCTTTCCATGCAGAGGTTGCCTCCTAGAGAACTTTATATTATGACATTCAATCCGGGATAGTTTTCTAATTAGTGGTAGATCTGGCTAAACCGGAACACATTATAGTTGTGTGTGTGTGTGTGTGTTTGCCTGCCTGCCTGCCTGCGCACTCTCTCTCTCTCTCTCTTCCCCCTTGGAGTTTATTAACTTAGAAAATGAGCTAGTGGCATTACATATTCTCTTAATGTCAAACACCCTGATAATTTACCCCCAGTGAACAGGAGTTTGCCACACCTGTAGGGTTAAACAGGTTCTTTCTTATTGATATCTCATGATTGTGGAAAAAATTATGATTCAGGAGTTGCTCCCCCCTCCCAGTCTGAAAGCTGCTTTAGTGTGTAGTGTGCTGTCAGTAGAGAGTGGAGAACCCAAGATAATTTAGCATGGATTAATGAACCCTTTATGGTCCCTACAACTCTTTTGCACTTCAATCATGATGGCTAAAGACAGCAAAAGGGTAAATTTTTAAATTCTTTTAATTCAAGGTGTCTGCAGTTTGCCAGCTGTAATCCACTTTAGGCAGCTATGGAACCAAGGTGTGGTTGTTATTCTTATAAATTAATCTGGGTTTTTCTGCTCTGTGCATGGTGGCTCTGTTGTGTGCAGTTCCTTTATCTGCTTCTTTCTGGTCTTTGGTATTATGAAGGGGCCATTAAGATCATAATTTTATTCCGAAATGTTCCCCTTCATAACACAAGACAGCAAATTCTACTCATTGCCTCCTGTTGTTCAACCACTAAGTTTCAGGATGGTTCACTAGAATTAATGAAGCCAACATGTGAGGCCGATCCTAATCTTCTTCGAAAATATTACCATGAAAGCGTGTGAAGCATCCCCAGACAATTTTTGTCCTTTCCCTGAATAGCTCTTTACACTTAATAATATGGCAGTGTCCCACATTAACTGGTGATTAGCTTTGATTCCTGACCTCATGTTTTTGTGATCCTCTTCAGAACTCATCATTATAAGTTTTACTTTTGTATTCCATAAATGACAAGCAAGTATACACACTGACTTGCTCATATGGGACAGAGCAGTTCTCCTTACTGGTTTCAACTCATATCCTGCACTATCCCTGAGGCTCAGGATGAGTAACAATTTATTTTTAAAATATAGTACAATACAAAAAGCTTTCTACTTACTTAGTCTTGGCCACTATTGCTAGCCAGCCTGCTAATTTTAAAAGCCTAAATTCTACTCTTTCAGAATCCACCCAGCCAAGGGTTCTGATGGACCTTTATGGAAAAAGATTTCACAGCCTCTATTATCATCTGCAAAGAGTGCCTTCATGTATATCCTTAGTGATATATGAATGCAAGGTAGCTTTTGTCAGTTACAGGGATCATGTTGGAACACAGCAAACAAAGAGCCATTAACATCATTTAGGGTTTTATAGATGAAAATCAGCAATGTTAATGTATCACAATAAGTGGTATAAATTGTGAAACACTTGAGGAAGTGGCTCCATTGCTGGCCCACCATGTCTGGGATAAGACATTCCATTCCATAGCTGCTGTAGTCTCTATATAGTCTTCAATAGCAGTTCCTCCCACCCCTGAGAGTGCAGTATAACAGTAAAACAAGAAGTGACAAAGGTATGAATGATGATTGGCCGGTCTGAACAGAAGAGAAAGGATGGCAAATTTCTCTTCAAATGAATCTGAGAAAAAGAAAGTTGAACTACTGCTTAGGTACAGCAGTGGGCTCAGGAGCATTCCAGGGTTGGGTATACTAGTAATTTGTAAAGGGAGAACTTTCATCGTTAGCAGGTGTCACCTCCACCTGGGTTATAATAACTGACAATTATTCTTTGTGTTGTCTGGAGTCTGCTTCAGTTAACTTGTGCCAGACCATAGGACCTGAAAAGGAAATTGAGCTGGGTATTATTGGGCATACTGAAGACACCTGTTTCCAGATCTTCACTCAACAGTCACTTATGTTGTTGAATATGGGAGAGACAAAATAGAGCCATAAAGAATTCCATATCCAGAACAGGTGATAGGCACCCACCACAGCCCTCTGGGTCCCTTTGCATGTACCAATAGCCCAATAAGTACATTGCCATAGTCTCCCTTCAGTTTCATATTATTAGCATTGTTGAGATATTAGGCTAGAGAGGACAGCAAGGTCATGAAATGAAGCAAGGAACATCTGCTCACTAGTAAACACGCCCCTAGCCCCACCCCGTAGATCAAGCTACACAACCCAGACCACAATGTGCCTGAAGCAAAGAGTGGGTGCACTGCAAAAATAGATTGAAATGATTCATATTGCAAGCCAAGCCCCACACTGGAGGGGAACATCAAAGCATTGAACTCACTGTTCACTGGGGGGAAATTCCCAGCCACAAATATAGTGATTAGTCAAATCATCAAGCAGTGCCACAAGCAAAGTCTTAGTACTATAACCCAGATCAGAAATGAAACTGGCTTAGGTTCAGAAAAACATTTATGTGTCATTACCATAAATCACACACCTTTTGGGTGCCTCATGTTAAAGTATTTCCTTGATCTCAACCAGGTTTTATTTGGTACATGTTTGCAGAAATGACTCCAGAATATTAGTGAACAACAGAGCTGAAGTAAGGTTTACTAGGTTCTTAGTCTTGGAATGAGAATCCAAGCTCAGTTTGTGAGGCTATAAATTCAAGTAAGAGATTTATGATGCTTGGATGTGTGTTGGTTTTAGGAGATCACTTTTTGCTTCCTGCTTCCACAAGGAATTACCAGACAAACCAAGACACGTCCATTTTGTTTTAGCCCTTTTCATATGATGCAGTGTGTTATAGCTGCAAGTAAGTTACAGACAGAAGGGAGGAAAGGCAGCATGGTATAGCCCAGTGGTGGCGAACCTTTGGCACTCCAGATGTTATGGACTACAATTCCCATCAGCCCCTGCCAGCATGGCCAATTGGCCATGCTGGCAGGGGCTGTAGATCTTCTAGTCTCACCTGCCAGCCTGCCCTGATCTCATCAGACCTCAGAAGTTAAACATTTCACTGCTTGGAAGGGAGACCCCCAAGGAAGAATCTGCAGAGGAAAGTAATGGCAAACCATCTCTGGTCCTCCCTTTCCTTGAAAGCCCCTTGCTGGAGTCACCACAAATTGGCTTTGACTTTGTCTGCACTTTACACAAACAAGTTAGACAGATGATGATGCTTTTTCCTGTCTGATGTGCTGAACTGTAGATATTGTAGCAGATGTGTCACATTCTACTCTCAGTCTCCACGGTTGATATGATGGCAGGGAATAAACTGTGTTGGTCCAAGTCTGGATCATAAACATGTTATTGATGTCCACAAATATATTCTGCAAACAAATCACACAAAACTGTCTTAATTTAGAGGAAAATGGTGTAGTTTGTGTGCCTCAACTGAGATGTGATTTCTTTCAGTATTTAAAATGTCTGTGGCAAAGGACCATCTGAGTTAAAATATGGATGACCGAAAAGAACATAACTGAAGGCCATGCATTGCACATAAGCTTCACACCTACTCACCCCCTGAGTAGCTGGCATTTATCGCTTAGACGCCTTGAAATCTGCCTCTTGAAACATTATTTTAAATGAAAAGCTGTGACTTTTAAGAATCCAAAGGGATGACATTCCACGTGGCACTCTGTAAGCATAATATCTGAGGATGGACCATAACTCAGTAGCACTAGAGTTAAAGCTTTGCATGAAGAAGGTTGCATGTTCAACCTCTGGCATCTGCAGGCAGAAAGGATCTCAGGATCCTGTTCTCTGCAAGATCTTGGAGGGTGACTGTCAGAAAAGAGTAGGCAGTGCTTGGCTATAGAGGTCTGTGATTATGACTCCAAAGAATTTTTGGCATTTACAAAATTCTCTATGTGGAATTTTCTACTTTTGTTTTTTAACTTAGCCATGAAAATGTGTGCACTTGAAATTATATGCATTTTGCACCATCTTAGTCTTTTTCATTCTGTAACTCTGAATTGTATAGGTTCAAAAAACAAGACTATAGAATTCTGGTTGTCGAAAATGATGTTTTGACTACAGTTATATGGCAATTAAGGATATATATCTGGAGTATATGGTGTATATTACTTTGACTACAGTTATATGGCAATTAAGGATATATATCTGGAGTATATGGTGTCTTTTTGGTTCTTCTCATGCTGAAGCAAGTTTTCAGGAAAGTCCAGGTCTCCAGGACGTGTATACACAAGCAGCAGTATGAGTGGGATTTGGGTGTCTGTGAAACCTCTCTTGAATGTTTGTTTAAATGTATGTCTTTTCTTTTCTTTTTGAAAGAGAACTGATCAAGGCACAGCCAAGTCTGAGAATACTCATACTCAAAGGAATGTCTGGGGTTTGCTTCTGACCTTGCATGCTCTGAACATGGTCTACCCTACCTGCCTGGGGTTGTCACAAAATGCTTCTTGTAAAATTGCTATTTTTAGAATGAGAAGGATATAGGGGGCAGTAGCTATTTCCTTCTTCTCTGTCAGGGCTATCATGTGAAGAGCGTCCCCTACACATGAAGAGCAAAAATATAAGCCCTGTGGTAAAAGGGGATCATAGCGTACATAGTTCCCAGACTAAAGCAATAAATTTCCCAGGGAAGAAAAGGGAAAAGGAAAACAGATACTTGTTTTACTCCATCAGGATACAGAATAGTGCAATAATACAAGATAGAAAAACTGAACTGTTCAACAGCAACAATGCCAAAAAAAATATTTACTCAGTCCTAGTGTTTAGTTGTATTACTCTAAGCTAAATGGCTTTTAAACCAGACTGATTGGCTCGTCCAGCAAAACCAACTTGAAGAGAAGAGATAGATGATGAGTTGCTCAAAGGGGGACTAAAAGGTGTGTGTATGCGCACTAAGTGCTGTCAAGTCACTTCTGGCTTACGGTGACCCTATGAATTAACGTCCTCCAAAATATTTCCTATTGTTAACAGCCTTGCTCAGGTTTTGCAGATTGAAGGTCATGGCTTCCTTTATAGCCATGGCTTTCTCAATCCATCTCATGCTGGGTCTTCCTCTTTTCCTACTGCCTTCAGCTTTGTCTTTTCAGCAGTCCACAGTATCTGTAAAACTCTCTTCCAATATCAGATTTCTAATAAATCTATTTTGTTATCAGCTTTCTTCATCATCCAACTTTCACATAGTAACAGCGAATAATATATTATGACTGAATGGGTTACCAGTTCATCCTTACACTTAAGAATCTTTTCTGCCTCCTTTATGGCATCCCTTCCCAGTCTCAATCTCCTTCTGATTTCTTGGTTGATGATGGAGCCAAGAAATAGAAAATCTTAAATAATTTTAATGTTCTTGTTGCCAGTTTTAAAGTTGAGTAATTCTCCAGTAGTCTTTTGTCTTCTTGATGTAGTCCTTTGGTACTTTCTGCTTTAGCCTTCAGTGGTAGTTGTTTAAAGTCTTCTCAGTTTTTTGCAGGTAATGTGATGTTACCTTTGTATCTCAAATTGTAATGTTCCTTCTACCAGTTTTCACTCTATCTTCCTTTAAATCTTATTCAGTTTTCCTCATGATGTGTATTGCATATAGATTGAAGAGATACAGAGATAAAATACATCCTTTGCCAACTGAAAGCCATTCTATTTCTCCATATTCTGTACTAACAGTAGCCTCTTGTCCAGAATGTAGATTGCATATCAAAACAGTCAGATGCTGTGGCACACCCCTGTCCTTTAAAACCAGCGATAGCTTTTCATTATCCACACAGTTGAAAGCTTTGCTGTAATCTATGAAACACAAGCTGATCTTCTTTTGAAATTCTCATGTATGCTCGAGTAACTAACGTAAATTTGCAGTATAGTCTTTAGTGCCTATTCCTTTTCTGAATCTAACTTGAACATTTCTCATCCCATATATTTATTAGTCTTTATTGTAAGATTTTGAGCATCACTTTACTCTCATGAGAAATGAATGCAGTGGTCCAATAGTTGCTGTGTCTTTGAATCTTTTTCTCAACTTGGAATATAAAGTGTTCATTTCCAGTCTGTGGGCCATTATTTTGTTTTCCATATTTGTTGGCATATTCTTGTCAAGATTTTGATGGATTTTGTTTCTATGGCTTGGAATAACTCTATTGATATTTCATATATTCTTGGTGATTTGTTTCTCCCAGTTGCTCTCAGTGCTATTTTCACTTCACCTCACAAAACTGTAGGCTGTTCTTTGAAAGATTCTTCTTTGAAGGAGCCTGTTAGTCTGGCTTTGAAAACTCCATGGTGTTGCATTAAGACAGTTGCGAGAAGGAGCAGTGAAATAAATGGGAAAGTAATTTCAGATAATAAGGGAGGAATAACGGGGGGGGGGGGTTGCTACAAAAAAGTTGGCTAGGTTAGGAAGATGTGAAGGGGCAAATTTGGGAAGGGAAGCAGAACAGGAGAATGAAAACTATACTTTACCTTGAAGAAGTCCAGTGATTTTATGTTCATGATGATGAAAGAAGGTTCAGGAGAAAACCAACCACCAGATGTGGGGGGGGGGGGGATAGGAATTATGTGATTTGAGCAGGGGAAGAAGAGTTAGAGACAGAGACAGATACAAAAAGAGAGGGCTTTGCATGCCCTTCTTGTGCATCTTGATTTACTTGGGCATAAATAGGTGAAGTTGAATTTGGTGCAGAACTAGCATCTACAATGGCATTAGGCTTAAAGTGCATGGTCCTGCTGCCCATTGGTAAGTTGCACTGCGATGTGGTACAGTTTTAGAAGCCAAGACCTCATTGGTGTGAGAATCAGGATCTGAGCTGTCATAGGTCAGTTCAAAGTTGTAAGGGGGTTTACCAGCGAGGAACGTCTGGGTGATGTAATGAAGGTATGTCCAGCTGCAGATGATTGAACTAGCTTGGGTGGCCAGCCAGACTCTGACCTGCTGATAATGACAAAGGGTTGGGCTGATGGACTTTCCTGGTCTCTTGATTGAGATACCCTTGGAAAGGAGTATTAGATGGCCCATTGTTAACTCATCATCTCAGGCTGTGCCTCAGAGGACATGCTAACCTGAAAAACCCAGGCTGCTGGGTACCCTGGCAAAGACTATTGCTGTAAAGAATTTATACCAATAGGTGGATGAGAAGTTTGTACTGAATGTTGTATTAACTGCAGTGTTGTTTACATCCCATAGAATCTAGAGACCTACCTCACAGGGTGTTTGATATGAGGGGGGAAGGGCAAGGAGATTGTAAGCCCCTTTGAGTCTCCTCCAGGAGAGAGGAGCGGCAGCGGTTGGAAGCCAGTGTTTTCCAAAAACATTGGGAAACAGCGGCTTCACGCCGTACCTGCGCCCCCCATGCGAACAGCTCCCTGGGGACGGCGTTTTTGCCATCCCCAGGGCGCTGTATTGGGCCCGTGCAGAAAGGGCCTAAGAGTTTCATGACCTATTATATTTTGCTTATAGCACACAAAATTACTGGGTTGTTCAAGTTTATAATTTTCAGCCTTTGGTGACTGAAAGCTTACACCCAGAGGTGGGTTCCAACCAGTTCTCACCACTTCTCTAGAAGTGGTTACTAATTTTTTCTGAGTGCAGAGAAGGGGTTACTAAAGCAACCTCCCTGCCCAATAGGGACTGGAGTTGCGTGTGTGCAGCGGCACCACTGTTTGAATCCCACCACCATCGGAACCTGTTATTAAAATTTATGGATCCCACCACTGCTTACACCCCTGAATATGTGGTATAGTTGCATTTGGGTAAAGAGCTGGAAAAAGTGTAGGGAAGAAAAATGTTCAAAGGCTTAGAACCCTTTCCCTAAAGGTTTCAGTTTGGGAGTTTTCAGTTCAACATCATGATCAGTGTTTATCAAATTGTATACATTGAAAAATGAGAACTTTGTCTACCTCTCCCAAAATATTAGTAACTGGGGCACCCAATAAAATTGAAGGGCAGTAGATTCTAGACCGTCAGAGGAAAGTACTTCGTCATATAGTATATAATTAACCTGCAGAACACATCTGGCTCCAGGATATCATGATGGCCATTAGCAAAATGTCTCTAAAAGGGATTAGGCAAATTCATGGAAAATAATAAGGCTGGAGATGATGAAAGCAGCAAAACTGGGCCACCCACAGACAAGGTAGGAGGTCTCTGCATACTCAAGGGACCTCTGGGTATATAGCAAAATGACCTTGTAAATTAACCCCCCCCCCCCCCCCAAAAAAAAAACCCCTGTCCTAATGAGGACTCAAAATGCTTCAGGAACCTGAGATCTCGAGAGCAGATGAGTGTCAGTTTAAAAAGGGAGCAGTAGAAAAATTGTCTTGTTCAAACCCCTGAGCATCCAGCAGGAGGAGATTCTGAAGGAGTTGGTGGGATGTACAAATTGATCACTCCCTCCCATAAGTCCTTCTAGGAACCACCTTCTCAATGGCTATTAAATGGAACCTCCATATTCATGGTGGGTCAACAAAATGTAAACGTTTGGCCTCGGTTCTCTTGCCTGTTTGCCTACTGGGAGCTGGTTAGTCGTAAGAAACAGGATTCTGGGCCAGATGGAGCATTGGTCTGATTGAGCAGGGCTCTTCTTGCGTCTTATTGATTACAGAGCAAGAACATTCCTTCATAATCAATGTTTCATGTGCCTCTTGATCCTAGTTTCATTATTGGCTTGCTTACTATACCCTCTTCCATGTGATTGGTTTCACTTGGACATTTCCCTCTACACCTTATTATTCTTTCATGTAGCTTCTTTTTGCTCATGCCCCATGTGGGGCTTCAGGACCCTAACAGCAGATAGCTTTAGGCATGACATGGAAGCTCTGAAAAGAATATACACAAGTGAGTTATTTATTCTATTCCCTCCTTTTGGAACTGGGTAATATCCAGATGCAAACTATGTGCAGGGTGTAAAACTAAGTTCCAGTGTTTGAACACATGGAAAGAAGATGTGCAAATTGCTCGCACTTTCTTCTTTTTTAAAAATACATAGGTAACATTCAAGTCTTTGCTTGCTTCCTGCCTTAGTTTGGAATCTGATTCGTATACCTGCCTTTCATGCAGTGTTTGTCTTAGCTGTGTTCATTTGTAAGCCCTATTCAGAATATATTTTCCCCTTCATTAGACCACAGATATACCCAGCTCCTTGGCTTACTCCTGCTAATACATATTTAATGTTAGTATATGTAGATCTTGAAAGGAGATATCAGTTTCAGTGAATTATGTGGCAAAATCAGGTTTTAGTCATGATGTGATTGGTATCTGTGATTACGGCAGAAGGTCTTTAATAGCAGAGAACTAGTTCCTAGACCTGATTCTTTTCTTAGCACAGATATTATCTGCATGGGACCAGTCACTTTAGTTTAGACTCCTGACTCTGACCATGACAGTCTCTGCCCTCTGGGGTTTCAAAGGGAGGTGCAAAAGGTTTGGTGCACAATCTGAGATGATGTGCCTCAGAAAGACAGTACCCCCATTTTCAATAATATGATGGAATTTAGCCCTGAGGTATGAAGAAGTATTTATGTTCTTTTAGCAACATAACACCAATTATCCTTGCTCTACTTATCATTTATAGAGCTGTTCAATTGTAACTTAAATCTTGGCTAATTCCCATTGGCAGAGATGTTCATAGATAGATTAGAAAGAATGTGGAAGACAGTTTCCTTTTGTCATGTTTATATTAATCAGCTTTCCCTTAAAGGTCTTTTTTTTCATATTATGAGAAAGGAAAAACTGTAAGCAACTCTTTCCCCCAAGATTGAGTTTAAAATGCTGTGGGGAACTGTTCCAGTCATTCAGTGCGTATCCTACATCACTTTCTTTTTTTGCAGCTTTCTTTCTGTCATGTACCCTGTTCTAATTCTGCTACAATTTTATCAGTGTCAGACATTCCTGAGTGTCTTCCCTCACCACAAGGTGCTTTCTATCTATACATGTTTATCTTTCCCTTTCTGTGAGGAGCTAAAGGCAGCAGACAACAGTCTTTTTTGATCCTCCCATTTTTGTCCCCACAACAACCTTGTGTAGTAGGTCAGGCAAAGAGAGAGAGAGTTGTCCAATAACACTCGACAAATTTCATAGCAAAGTGAAGATATGAACTCAACACTCTAATAATTAGCTTCAAAACTTCCAATGCTGCGCCGAAAACTCTTTTTCCTATTATGGGTGTTGTGATAAGTGTCAGGGAGATTGTATCTAGGTGTCTGAGATGTATTCTTAATTCAGTGTAATTGCTACAAGATATTTGTAACTACCCTGTCATATGTTACCACTGCCATTTTTGGAGAATTCTTTCCTTGATCTTTACTTTATGTCTTCACACACTGAGTAGATAACTAGGCTTTCCCCTGACACTTTGGTCTCATGAGAACCAGGATTGTTTCCGTTATCTCATGGGGGCAGGATGCCAGGTGGGTCGCTATCTCTCACTCACCTTGGGGTGCATCAGCTCCAAACTAACTCTTTCTCGCATTTCTTGGGAAAATGGGAGGGGGGACTAACATTGGAATAAAGGGGATAGGAAACGCCAGGTTCGCCAGAACTGGCTTTGTCAAGCTGGGTGCTTCGATGCTTATCAATAAACACTGCTGATCAACCATACAGAGTCTGTTTATTGTTTCATGGTTCGAGACCTAACAATAAGCCAGGAAAGAGGAACAAATTTAGAATTAAAGAAAATGTATAGGAAGACCAAGGCATTCATGTTATACAGATGTGTAGCATGGACACCTCAGGCTTAGGGAAAGGATGGACTCTTAGGAAAGAATGCATAAAGCACATTTGGGAGGAAGAAAAGAAGAGAACTGTTGAAGAGTGAAAGAGAGGTAATTGAGTATAATAGAACCCATCCTTTCCGCAGTATAGGAAAAGTGGTTATACAAATACCTCAAAGATATCCTAGGGAATGTGATGTTATATATGATTAGAGACATGCGTTGCCTTGATCAGGGTAGCCCAATCTCATCATATCTTGGAAGCTGAACTGGGTTTTATTTGGATGGGAGACCGTTGAGGAATACCAAGGTTGCTGCACAGAGGTAGGCAGGGGCAAACCATCTCTGAATGTTTTGGGTTATCATAAGCTGGTTGTAAATTGACAGCTAAAAAGAAGAAAGAAAGAAAGAAAGAAAGAAAGAAAGAAAGAAAGAAAGAAAGAAAGAAAGAAAAAGAAAGAAAGAAAAGGAAGAAGAGCAAATTAAAGAGAAGTTAAAGACAAAAAGATGGAGACAACAGTGTGGACCTGAAAGAGGTTGACAAGATGGGGGTCTCCAACTATTTACAATCGGTAGACTAGAGAAGGAGATGGAGATCTGGCAGGGACAGGTCTCTGTCCTAGTAGAAGTAGAAAGCTGTGGATAGATTTGCTTGCAGTGTGTCACTAAACAGAGAATTGAGTCTAGCTACACAAAATTCCCATTTTCAGCTGTTTTTAGCTCCACACAGACTCCCACAGCCACTTTTGAACTGTCAGCTGAAAGCCGAACATGGATTCCCCCTGCTACTTCCACTTGTCTGAAGGCTCTGCTCCACTGGCTGTTGAAAAGAGGAACTTGGATCCTGTGAAGGGCACTAACAGTACAGGGCCAGAGTTGTCAAACAGGTCTTTCTCAACGTCTGTAAATGTGACAGCAATTAAAAGAGAATCATTTTCATCATTGTTTATTTACATCACAGTAACACACAGTGTTGGAAGTCAAGGCAACTTCCTGGGGTGTGACTCCACTCTCAAGCATATAGTGAAATACCCCATCCTAACCTGCCACAGCTGCTAGTGGGATAGGGTTCTTATAATCTTTTACTGCCATATCTACCATACATTGAAGGTCTAGATATGCAGAGCAAACTATATGGAGCTCTTACTCTTCTGTAACAGCTTCATCAACATCTGCTAAAACTAGGCTGGCTCTATGCCATGGGCCTACTTGGTATAGACTATATTATCAACATGTGTGGGAACATTAAGCTGTGTGGAGGACTGCTGCCATGGCAACCTTCCCCTTTGGGACTACCTAGAGCCTGGGTAGTTGACATGACTGGAATAGGTTTATTGGCTTGTGTAGGAGGGAATGTAGACTTTTGGGTTCTGTATTACCACTGACTTCTGAAATATTTGTACACATGTTGGCAAAGCTCTTGATCATTGTCTGGCTTCTTACATCATTGTCCTGACCCAAAGCTGTTGGGCTAGTTAATTAGCTAATAATTATTTACTTTGAACAAACCAGAGTAATTGGTTTCTATCCTTTTCACTGCTTCTGAAGGGCACATAAGAACTTCTGCCCACAGGGCATGACTTTTGCAACTCTCCTCTCTTGTTGCAGCCCCCTGAAATCCTTGAGGTCTCTACTCCCTCCCTCATGAGCAGGTTTTCAGATGACATTGCAGGCTGCCGTGGGAGGAGGAAACTCACAGTCATTCTTTGTGGGTGGAATGTCTGCAGAAATGGAGCAGCATCCAACCCATCGCCTTGCCAGGGCAGAGCATGCCATTTAGCACCAAGTTCCTTTAAAATGAAAATTCTGAAGGTACTAATTCATTGCTTTTCTTGCTGTGTAGTGCAGTTTAGAAAAGGAGCCCTCATTTGGTGACAATGGAGGTTCCCACTTGATTAGCTTCCTAGCATCCCCATTGGGTTTCTTGTATCAATTAGCCTGTCTGTAGCAGGACTCAACCCTGTTCATGCTGCAAACACTTTACCGCCCTGTCAAATCACATCTGATTTATGACAACCCCTGGAGGGGTTTTCAAGGCAAGAGACATTCAGATATGGTTGGCCATTGCCTGCCTCCTCGTCATGGCTTTGGTAGCTCTTGGAAGTCTCCCATCCAAATACTTGCTAGAGTCAACCCATAAGGGAAGGAAGAGTAAAATGGTGCTAGACCTTCTGCCTAACTCCTAAACTCAGCACTAAATTTATATCATTTGCTCTCCAAAGGCCTGTAGCAAGGAAGAAGAAGGAACCATGTCTGTCTTTCACCTGGAAACCGATACTTCCAGCTCTCTTCTAGCAATGCTGAGAATTGCTAACTTTCATACCTGCTCAGGAAATGGTGCAGTTCTGTCTTCTTGTGTTCCAGTGATCCTTTCCTGTTTCCTTCAGATCAGCTATGTGTCCCCTTCTCATCCTGTTAACATCTGTTTCCAATTTAGCTGCCTGGAACATTACCTACTGAAGGGAAACTCTGCTTCATCAGAATGAACTGGTGCCAGGAAACAAATTTCAGTTCTTGCCCAGACTACTTCTTCTTACCAAATAGTTTACTTAGAGGAATGTAGTACACAGTTATTCCTTATGGAGGCAGCCCCGAATGTGGCACCCATATTGTCCTGTTTCCTGGGCCTTTCCATAATCTTTCCAAATTCCCTTTCAAGTTCCACTCTCATTTGCTGTATTTACATTCCCTCTTTTTTTATTCTTCCTTTGTCATCTTTCATGTGCCCTTCTTCCTCCTTTTCTTTCCACAGCCACTTACTATGACATTTGGGCTGTGGTTACTCCTTAAAACGTAATGGACACTGGAATTCACAGCTTGGCAGGTAAAGGGCATGTATTTGCTTGAACAGCTTCATCACCCCAGAAAAGAGGGTGATGAGAAAAGAAATGACAATACTAGACAATTGAGCAGATACATATCGGTAATAACCTGAAAATGTTCTTGACCCCCTAATGAAAACTTAAATTTTTCCTTGAAACTTTTCCTTGACATTTCCTTAGAACTTTATTTTAAAATGTATTAAGCTGCTCTATAGCACCATTTTGAAGTGGCTCCCACAATCCTTCAAAATTCCATAAGTGGCCACAAGCTCGACAAAGTTGGGGACCCAGACATATTGCATGGGAAAGGGTGAAGGTGATAGCCAAACAGCGATTCATATTACTTGTTCTGTCAGTTTTACTGGCATTTGGATGTAGTATTTGTCTGGGTCTTGTGCTGGAAAACATATATTGGAAGCTGGCAATAGTTCTGAGCTGTGGAAATCACAATCTTATCCCATCCCAGTCAAGTCAGTGGATGTTGTTTCAGTGCATGCGGAGAAAGTTTTTCTCATAAGGTTACGTGGCATCTTCTCACACATGTGATATGATTGGCAGAGCATCATGCTGTGTGATACAGGCCAGTGTCGTAGCCAAGTTTGTCATATATTACGGAACTATTCTGGAATACCCTATCATAGCAAAAACATGCCATTCACCAGACAGACAGCTTTAGGATCTCCCTCTATGAAAAAATAAAGGAAATTCCACAAGCTGCAAGAGACTTTGAGCTCAGGACAGTGGAGTGGAAATAGAAAATGAATCACAATATGGATGTTTTCCTCTGCTTTTCATGCTAACTAGCTGAACATCAGGCTGAGTACTTAACTGGGTTTTAGCTGTCCTTTGGAAGGTGAGATTGCAGTGGTACTGTTATCATTACAAGATGGTAGAAAGCCAAGGTTAAATCCTGGACAGGAGCTTCATTACTCAGCATGGTACTACTACAAATGCCAGGCCCAACTCGTCTGCCTCATTGTTACTGGCTAGTTCAACCACAAAAGACAACAGTGGCAGCGTCCTACATTTGAATCTAATTGCAAGAAGCCAAGTGAGCTAGGAAAGGCTGCTGGTGCTTGTTGTCACCTACCAAGGACGTAGGTAAGGGGGGGGGGGTTCTTGGGTTCAAACTCCCCCATTGCTTGTCCGAAGCTCCGTCCCCCATTTGTGGGTTTTGTATTTTAAAGGGTTTTTTTGGGGGTTTTGGCCTGCAGGAGGCGCATTTTTTAGGCTAGTGGTACCAGCCAGGTTTGGTGAAGGTTGGCTCAGGGGGTCCAAAGTTATGGACTCCCAAAAGGGGTGCCCCATCCCCCATTGTTTCCAATAGGAGCTAATAGAAGATGGGGGCTACACCTTTGAAGGTCCATAACTTTGGACCCCCTGAACCAAACTTCACCAAACCTGGGTGGTATCATCAGGAGAATCTCCTAAAGATACCCTGAAAGTTTGGTGCTTCTAGCTTAACAATTGCACCCCTGACAGCAGGAAAATTGACCCCCCAGATTTCCCCAGATTCTCCTTTTGAATCTAACCCCTTCGGCATGGATTTAAAGGGAGAATCTGAGGTCCCCAGATTAAACCTTGAAAGTGATGCTGTTTCAGGGTGCGGGATAATCTATCCCAAAACAGCATCACTTTCAATGTTGTTTTAACTGGGGACCCCAGATTCTCCCTTTAAGATGGATTTAACAGGAGAATCTGGGCTCCCTAATTTAAACAGCATTGAAAGTGATGCTGTTTGGGAGTGGATTTCAGCATCACAGCAGCCACCCTTGGGGGGGTGGGCGCAAACCTCAGGTTTTGCACCAGGCTCCATTTTCCCTAGCTATCCTTCTACCTGGAGGGGAGGGAGAAGGGACTTCCGCTACCAGCTGGGAGCCCAGCTGGTGAGGGGCGGGGCAGGCAGGGCAGGGGAGCCTGCCATCTCTGGCCTCGGAGAGCTGCTTTTATAAGCACTGAGGCCAAGGGCAGGGCTTGGGGAGGTGTGGCCACGCCCCCAGGGGTGGGTGGGGGCATCGTCTTGCCCCCAACCCCCCCCAATAAAAAATCTATACCTACGTCACTGTCACCTACCCTTGGAAACTGTGTAAAGCAACAAAAGGTTGTCTCCCTATCTAGAGCACCCCAAGAGCTGTTTTAGGATGAAAGACAAGGAAATGACCTTTGTGGGACTTGAATAGAGAGGACCCAGTGGTTGTACAAGTAATGCTGGTCTGAAAGCTGCTAAACTCCTTCTTGGTTTTCTTGTATACATTTATTTTGGTTTCTTGCCCAATTGCCTGAGGCAGGGGGAGGAGATGAATATGGAAATCAGCTGGTCATGGGAAGTGAGCAACTTATTTTGGCCTTTGTGAGGAGCAGGATTGGGTGTATTGCAGCTCCACGTTGTGAGTTGCTTTTACTGGGTGAGACATCTTCTGCACTTGAATTTTGCTCTGGCTGGGTGGCTAAAACAGCAAAACAGATTCAGAAAGAAGGCCTCAAGTTAGTTTTGTGCTTTATAATAACAGTATCCTTATGCTAGTGATCTCAAGCTGTCAGAAGTTGAGGTTGAGGAGGACTGCTTGTTTTCCTAGGATGATGGGCAGCTTTGACCAGTGATACAATTTTACTTTCAGAAACTGATTAGATTTTTAGTTGATCTCTTCAGGGACTGGTGGGAAGAAATGATCAATAACTTCTTTGTATTTGTTTGACTTCTTTTGACAGCTCTGGAATCCTACTTGTCTCTAAAATCTCCATGGCAACAGCACAGGCCTCTCATGTGACCTGTGACCCTATCAGTTTTCTCTCTGAACCTTACTCTCTTGACTCTGAGACTGACACCGACTACAACATGGGCAGCGTGGGCAGCCTAGTGGAGAAACAAGACTTCTCACCAGCTACACTGGGAGGTCTGCGAGGGATGCGCCAGCCAGATGGGTTGCTCCGGAAAGGAATGTCCCAGCATGAAGTTTTCGGCTACTTACGTGGAGGAAAGAGAGACACTCGGGCTGAGAAGAAACACCAGTCATCTGGTGGAGGCTTTAAACGGGATTATGAGAGTGACCGAGAGAATCAGTCTCCTGAGTGGTATTTCCGTGACAATCAACGCGGTGCAGATTTTTCCAAGAGCTCTCTGCCTGAACGTGGACGCTTTGATAAGGTGATGGAGATGGTGGTCTGGAAATAGTAAGGAAAGCGGTGTTTCTTGACAGAGTGATGAGAAGTAATATAGACAAAGTGTATTTCAGCCATTTTCCCATTGATCTATTATGTTGGCTATCTAGTAGCTATACAGCATTTCTGGGTATATGGATTGTTAAAGCATAAAGCCTCTGGCATCATAGAAAACCCATTTGTGTGATGTTGGCGTGCTGGAGCAGCCCTCTGTCCTAAAATTGCATTAGAGCAGTGGGAAAAGCTAAAGGACAAATGAATTGGCTATGGCTGCTTTAGAGCAGGATGGGTTGATAGACACAGCCTGCAGCATATCTGGCCCGCAGCCAGTTTCACATAGCCCCTGATACGTGTACTAGCTCAAAGACTGACCTTCACATGCTGCTGCTTCTGCCTCAGCAAGCATCACTTGAATCAATAGCAGTGTATGAATTGTCACTTTGAAGCTAGTTACCATGAGGCCATCCCAGTGTTGATGGGAGAGCTGTCCCCAAGTCATCTGCATTACTGCAAAGGAGTGTTTCCACGGGTGTTTCTCTGTTCTAGTACTGAGGACTGACTGGCTCAGCCAGAAGCAATGTGTGACTCACTATGCTGTGTTTAGTATGTGTATCACACCGCTTCTCAAATAAGTCCTGAGGAAGAAGTACAAATCAAGCTCAATGCAGTGTGCCTGAAAGTACTTCTGACTTGGCCAGCTACCTCTCTGGCACTGAAACAGGGAGGCTACCTCTGCAGTGACACAGAGGGCTATGTGGCATCTCTCCATTCAGAACTAGGAGAGCAGGGGCAAGCCAGTTGCCTGGCTAAAAACAGCACCTCTCATGGTGCTGCTGGCTAAGCAGCAAAACTTCGTGGTATTAAAGCTGTCACAAATGCACAACACTTCTACCTTTCAGCATGAGAGAAAGCATTTCCTCTGGGATGTTTTCTCTTTTCACACTGGGGCTGCTCTCCAGCTTCTTTACTGTACAGGTGGGATTTTGCCTGATAAACTCTTTCATAGGGTGGGATTGGACCTGTGGCTTGGTGGCTAGCCTCCTGGATCAAAGAAAGAGGCCATCCCAGCTTTAGCAAGTTCTGTGCTACTTTCAACAGCTGAAAGAGGCTGATATATGCTGGGCTGATATATGCTGGCAGATGAGTAGGCCAACTTTACAACCTCTAGCAGGAAAATATTGATCTCCTCTTCAATTATTTGAAGGGCAGTTACATGGAAGAGGGCATATATTATTTGCTGTTCCAGAGGAGGGTAGATTTCAGATGAACATTAGGAGAAAATTCCTAATGGTAAGGGTGATTTGATAATATAACCAGAGAATAAGTGGGCTTTCCCTTAACAGAAGCCTTTTTTTAAAAAAGGATAACCATTTACCAGGAAGTCTGTAGCTTAGCAGTTCCTGTACTGAGCAGGAAGGTGGACTAGATGGCTCATAAGGCCCCTTTCAACTCTAGAACATTATGATTCCTCCCATTCTTGCTCTGCTTATGTGACACTAGGGCGAGGCATTTGCTAATGGCTTTTGTTTTTTCCAGTGTCGGATCAGGCCCTCAGCCTTCAAGGTGGTGTCTGGGAAGAGCTTTTTGTCCATGCAGGGATTGTCATCATCCAAAGGGCAGAAATTGTCCAAGAGCAATGGGAGTCTGCATACACTTTTGACACAGAGCAGCACTGGTAGCTCCTCGCAACGTGGCCCGTTGCGCAGCCATTTGTTGCACACCATCAGCCTGGACGAAGGCTCCAATTCCATCCAAAGCTTTCCTACATACAACCCTCGCTTCAAACCAGCCCCAAGCCAGTTCAGTGCTTCTGTAGGCCACATCAATCACATTGGTGGTTCCTTAGACAGGGCCTCACGAGGGCCATGGGATCCTTTGGCTGTAGAGAAAGCACCGTTGTCCTGCAAGAGTTTGAGTCGGCTGCAAAGTTCTGGAGAACCACCTCCTCCTTATGAGCCCACGTATTCTCTAGAAGATGTGGTAAAGCAACTTGAGGATCGGCTGAGTGAGAAGGGCATGGAACTCCGCCAGCTTACAAGGAACTTAAATATGAAGGATGACCCCTTTGCGCAGGTAAGTGAAATTCCTACACAACACTCAGTGGGGTCCCCATTTCTCATTTTGTCTCTGCTTTATTCTCCATTTCTAAATCTCTCCCTCCCTCACTTTCATCACTTGTCATCCATGTGCCCTTCTCCAAATAAATAGCCATTTTCCTGGATGCCTGTGATGAATAAGAATAGCCCCAAGGCAACCAAGCTGGGAAGCTTTGTGGATTTTGAAGGTTTCTCCCCCCCCCCTTTTGGGGCTTTCAGTGTACCACAGATTACTAATATGGACATGTGTGGGCAGATGGACTAATAAAAGTGTTTGTGGGCTCCTCCTCCATGTCTGCTTTCCACTCCAGGAAACATTTCCAGTAAAAATACTTGTGGGCTTAGTCTGCTTTTCATTCCACTCCCATCCTGAGCTACTCCTGCTGATGGCCTGATCCTTAAACCCGCTTTCAGTTTCTTGTGATATATTATCAACATTGGAGTCCCTGAAATGCCATACGAGAAGATGTGTGTGACTCCCCCGAGTAGTTTCTGGTCTCTTAGGTGTCAGTGGCAGGAAACAGCAGCGCATACTGCATTGGTGGTATTGGGGGGAGGGGGGCTATATTGTGCTATTTGCAGCTGAATGTATACCTGTTAATGCATGCTGTACCTCTGCTGGCAGTTCTTGAAGAGGGATGGTCAGGTTGCAAAATAATCTTTTAATATGTTCACATAATTGGTACTGGCTCACAGATGCTTACTATTCAGTCTACGTATGTAACACCTCCGTGATTAATTCGTGCAGCTCCTAAGAAAGACATTTTGGAAATTATTTCTGCCTAGTTGCCTAGTGGCAATTCATATTTCTTTCAACCTGTCCACCTTTCAATTTGTATCCACCTCTCCTAAGGAACTCAGACAGCATATTGTGGTTCTCCCTCCCATGTGAGGTAGGTGAGGCTGAGAGAGGTGACTGGCCCAAGGTTACCAAAGTGTGTTTCATGACTGGAGGTTTGAACCAGGGTCTCCCAAGTCCTAGTCTGAATCTCTAACCACTGCACACCATTGGTTAATGATGCTTACTCACCCTTTTTGTTTTCTTTAAAAACCCTCTTTTTGCTGATTTAAGAAGCCTGAGACTATATACCAAGCTATGACTTCTGCCAGTGTGTGCTGTCTCTCTGTCAAAGGACAACTGGCAGAACATGAACTGTTTCACTCAACAGTTCTGATTATTCTTCCCCTTGCAGTGATCTTGGCCTGTGGTTTACTCCTTTACTGGAACAGCTGGGCAGTAACAACACATTAATATTAGAAAGCTGCTCCTTTTCCATTTTAAACAGGCATGCAGACATCTATTATACATATATAATCAGGATAATTATAAGCAGCTCCCTTGTTCTGAAACAGGCCATGGTGCTTCTATCCTAGTCCTCTCTAAAGTCCTCTATTTAAGGATGCCAGAGATTAAGCCTGGGACCTTCCGCACACAGAAGAGGCTACCTAACCCCCAACCTCCCCCCGTTTCCTGAGAGGAGTGGATTTGCCTTCCATGGAAGGCTAGGGCTTTATGCGGTGGGCAAGTTCTCTCATTAAGTAGCACCCTTGATTTTCCAGTTGAGCCTGGCCTTGCATTTCTCCTCCATAACTTTCTTGTTCGTATAGATATTTGAAGACAAACAGCGATTGTGGATGGAGGAGCTGGAGGAACTGAAGCAGATGTATGTGGCCAAGTTGCAGCAAGTAACACAACAGGCCCAGCGCAGCCAGCGGGCACTTCAACTGCAGCTCTATAAGGCACAGCAGGAAAAGAAGCGGCTGCAGGAAGAACTGGCACTTCAGCAGAGTCAGTGTGAAGAGTTGCGGCAACGGCAGCAGCAGGCAGAGCGCCTCAGTCCCAAGCTGGAGGAGACCAAGTGGGAGGTAAGCAGAAAGAGGATTTGCAACGGGAGCGGCATCCCTGGCCAACTTAGACCTTCTCCATTGTTATTCTGGTACTTTGTGGTTTCTATATGCCAAAAGGGGAGGGGGGATTAAAAACAAATCAACAAAGTTGATGAAATACAGAATCATTTAATAGAAAATTCTCAATTCATCTACATGTTTCATGGATCTACACATTCCGTATATCACATATCATAGGAAAGCTTTTTTTTGCGCCATTAAAAACCGCTGACTTATGGCTACCTTGTGGAGTTTCCAAGGCAAGAGACGTTCAGAGGTGGTTCACGACTGGCTGCCTCCACATCACAACCCTGGTATTCCTTGGAGATTTTCCACCTGAATACTACGAAGGGCTGAGCCTGCTTATCTTCTGAGACCTGCAAGATCAGGCTAATTTCATCGCATTGCAAGATATTATTTCATAGACCCTGAACCCAAAACATGCCAATAAAGGCTTTCTGTTTCAACCGACTCTGAACCCAATCTGTTTGATTTTATTAGGCAAATGGACCCCTTCTGCTCTTGAGAACGTTTAACCTTATCATATAAATATATTAGTATAAGAGTTTCTGAAGCTTTTAAATTTTTAAAATAGATTTTGTAGATTTCCCAGATAAAGATTAATGGGAAAAGATACGGAGATGAGAACTGTCTATTAAATAACTGCTTTGCGTTTTGTGGATTCCTCCTAAGCATAACAGACCTCTCAACAAAGTTCTTGAGATAATGTGTGGATCTGCTGATTTCCAAACTGCCCCCATCTAAGACTGCAGGCAGGTTTTCAGTGATCATGAACTCTCTGGTTTGTTTGCAAAGTAGTTTAACTTTAGTTAATTAGTTTAATTAGGTAACTGGGAAAGTGACTGGCACTACTGTTCATGACTTAACCAGCTAAGGAGCTGGGTTTTAAATGCACAGTCATAGCAAAGGCTCCCTGAGTATATTTGTAATCCCTCACAGCCTTTCTCCCACTTCTCTTCATTTCTAGAGTTCTAATTATTGTTTCATTGACTTTAGCATAGCCACATATCTGGGGTTAGGAAATATTCCAACTGCCCAAATTTTGCAGCTTCAGTTGGATCATCAGTACTCCCTCCTTAGTCTAGTCCCCTATTCTCACCTGAATGTAATCTTTCAACAGGTTTGTCAGAAGACAGCAGAGATTTCTTTGCTGAAACAGCAGATCCGAGATACACAGGAAGAAATGACCCAGAAACTAAGTGAGATCTTCAGCTTGAAGTCCCAGCTGCGGGAGGCCCGAACCGAGCTGCAAGCCAAGGACTCACAACTGGTGCAATTGGGGGACTCTTTCCAAGCCTTGCCAGAGCACGGTTCCCCCCTTCCTCCACGGGACTCCCCGATGCAAGCATGCCAGGACTTTTTGGGGTGTGAAACGGATGACTCCAAATGCAGGGGAATGCAGGGAGAGAGTGCAGAAGACCCAGAGTGGTTATGGGCAGAGCTACTGCAGGAGAAGCGCCAGGCTCAGCTGCGAGCTGCAAACTTTGAGCAGGAGCGAAAAACCTGGCAACAAGAGAAGGAGAAAGTCCTCCGCTACCAACGGGAGATTCAGGCCAGCTACATGGAGATGTATCACCGGAACCAGGACCTGGAGAGGCAGCTGAGTGAATTTCGGCAAGCTGAACCCAGAAGTATCCACTCGGAGTCCCCTTGGATTGAGAGAGTTGAGTCCTCAAAGATCTGAACAGACTATCTGCTAAAGGCCCTGTGCTGGCACAGCAAAAGGTTGGAGAGGCCACATTGCATCATGTTCTCAAAGAATCTGGTACAGGAAGTTGTTGAACTAAAGGGCCTATCAATCTGGCCCAGAAGTGTACCCTTGTAACACACATGGCATTAGACTCTGTTTCTGTAACCGTTATTATTATGGATTTTGCAGACTGTTGCCATTCTTGCAGTAAAATCCCTGTAGCACATCTAGAATTTTTAGCCCTGTTGCCTCCTATCTTGGAGGGCAGGATACTTACCTGCTGCATCCTCTCTTGTGCTCACATTGGCACTACCAGTCAGAATGGAAAATCTGTTATTGTGGGATGCACATGGCCATGACTGAGGGCTGTGGCCACCGTTGTTAACACCTGAGGGGAAAAACCAATGAGGAATTTAAATGTGGTTGTACCACCCTGTCCCTTCAGAGCTTGATGCTTGGCCTGTTGTACAAAGAAGGAAAATTTGACAGCAAACCCACCTCAGCATGAACCCTGCCCTTTTGTTTTCTCTCCATGCTTGTTTCCATACTATGCCTGGTTTTGAAGCTCCAAATGTGACCTGATTGTGTGTGCCTTGCATTGTAAATTACTGAGAACACCTTTGTGTGTTTGTCTCCAGAACATGTGAGCAACTCAAGCATACGAACTGGCTTTTTAGGTTGGAGAGACAAACACCCAGCAAAGGCCAGACTCCAGGGCTCAGCCACCCCAAAGGCATGGACCAATGCTATGTGGGGGTTGGGCTAGTTTCTACATGGGCAAAGACAGTATGGGTTTAGAAGCTGTGGGTACCTTCTGTTTGGTTGCTGCTTGGTGCCCCAGTTCTGGATTTGAAGGTTCTAGCTGGCGTTATGAGCCGCAAAGTAGAAGCTCTTCCTGGCAACTCTTGGAATAAAAATCTCTTACACTTCTGGTTCCGCAACTGTTGCTTTCTCTTTCCACTCCTGGCACTGTAAGCCATCACATTCATACTCTAGTGGATGTTCACAAAAGATTACATGCAAGTAAAATTGCTCTGCACTCTGATCTTACAAGCCAGTCACCCAGCTCAGTAGGATGTGGGACCATGCATATAACAAGAAGGTAGACTACCATGTCCCTGGTGGTAGTGTTGAAAAGGAGGTTTTGGGATGCATCTTTCTCATAAGAACCTATTGTGGCAGTGCTCTCTAAGATGGGGAAAATTATTGTTTATTTATATTCTGCTTTTCTCCCCAAAGGGGACCCAAAGTGGTTTCGCACGCACGCACGCACGCACACACACACACACACAGAAGGAAGGAAGCCAGCCGTTGGAATCCACAGCAAGTCTTCTTTCCTTGCGGTTCTAAGGTAAGAACCTCAGGCTGAGAATCCTTTGGCTTCCACCGGCATGCATAGGGTAGTGTGTAGTGAATAGAGTGTTGGATTAGGATCTGGGAGACCTCACTCTGTTACAGAAGCTTACCGAGTGACCCTGGACCCGTCACTCCGTCAGCCTAACAAGGTTGTTGTGAAAATAACATGGAGGTAGGGAGAAGGATGTTGTAAGCCAGGGGTGGCCAACCTATGGTGTTCCAGATGTTCATGGATTACAATTCCCATCAGCCTTTGCCAGCATGGCCAGGGGCTGATGGGAATTGTAGTCCATGAACATCTGGAACACCATAGGTTGGCTGCCCCTATAATGTAAGCCATTACATTCGCATTTGGGAGAAGAGCAGGATATAAATTTTTAGTACCTGTGAGCAGAGAAGAAACAAACTCAAACAGATCTTACTCAGTAGCTGCTAGCCAGCTCACAGGGTCCCCCTGCTTCATACCTTGCCATGTTGTGGTGTCTACTATCTGTGTAATTTCTCCCAGTTTTAGACAAGATCTTGCTGGGAAGGGAAGCGTGAGGTTAGACCTTCATCCTGATCCCAGTTAGGCAACCTACCTCAGCATATAGGGTCAGGATGTGAGCTGCATAAATAAAGATACAGAAATGTATAATGTCTGTGAAATGAAGTTAAGAACAGTCATTCTAAGTTGGGAGGGAAGGTGCCATGGTATAGCCCAGTGATGGCAAACCTATGACACGTTTGTCAAAGGTGACACACTGCGGTGTTTTGGGTGACATGCCAGTGTTCACCAACCCCAAATAACAATTCTCCCTGCTTGGGTTTGAGTCATTTTTGTAATTATCTGACATTTCTCAATATAATACATAGCACCACACATGATTGAACTGTGATTTTTAAAATAAATGAATATGTTTCTCCTTTGTTGGGGGGTGGGGGTGGGGACAGCCAGCTGAGTCAAGTTAGGCATTTTCCAAATTTTTGTCATGCTGAGCCCAAAAGGTTCGCCATCACTGGTAAATATCAGATCTTGGAAACTAAGCAGGGTTAATACTACACCTTGGATCCTCACTTGCCTTGAAAGCCCGTTGCTGGGGTTGACTGCGACCTACTGGAACTTTACACACACAAACACAACAGTAAGTTGGTAAAGCCTTTGGCAAGAGTATGATGCCTCCATTCCCAGAAGAGAATGTTCAAGTAATTGAGGGAGTGAAGCCAAAGAGCTGTTTTCATACATTCCTAATGCAAAGATGCTATCAACACTCTCAAACCATGTTGCTTTTAGATTGCCATGACCTAATATAGTGCACTAATCCTGAGAGGCCGCTTAAATATGTTTTGTATGACCCTGTTATGATTGATTCTTATCCCTGATCATTATTCAGGAATGTATGTGATTCTGGTTGGAAGGAGTCCTAAGGCATTCAGATGCATCACTTGCATATTTCTCCATGATCCCTGCTGCAATAACTGGCCCAGCTTTTCGCTGCCATCAATAAGATACTTGGAGGTGGTTGTCTCACATCTTTAACCATCAGTTGATTAGATCAGGAAAGCTGATCTTATGCATTTTATTGAAGTAAGGACCTTTATTCAGAATGGAAGGATCCAATCCTAAGGGTCTGCAAGTTCTTCCCTGCAAAATCTTCTCCAAATTATACAGGAGTTGAAGCATCTAATCATGTGATAATTTATTCATCTGATAAGCCGGCTGAACTTCACTGTCACCTCCCCATCACCTCCAGAAATCTAATTACATTATTGAATAGCTATGATGTGTACATGGCCAGTGTCCAAGCCACAGGCTTGGCTATCTTAGTGAGTGATAGAAAGGGACTGCATTAAAAAGGTGTATTGCATAAGAATACACCACCAGGAAAGGGGATGTGCTTCCTAGCAGTTTGGCTGGATTTGACTCCCTTCATCTCAGGGAACTGCTAAGGCTGGGCTCGTTTTTCTTGTGGGACAGCTGGCTGTTGAAATCACTTGTTTGTTTCTATATGCCCACGCCAGTCCTGGGTTCTGTTGGCGCCTCACTCCAAAATCCCTGCAGCAGGTTTCCACCCATCAATTAGAACTGTGGGGAGGTGAAGAACAACCCAAGAGAGGGCGGCACCAAAACTTGGCAGCAGAGCCAGAAACCAAGCTGCTGGCTCAGATGCCACAGGGAAGAGTTGAGGCGTCGCAGGAAGAAGCGGGAGTGTCCACCTCTTAGGGATGCCGGACAAACCAGTTTCCTGAATTCCATAGGACTGATTCATTCCCTCTAAGCAGCTGGGGCCCCGGCAGCTGCCACTGATATGAGGAAGGCTACAGTGCTACTGCTGTGATCCAAAAACCCTTGGAGAGTTCAGGGGTCCTGGTCCCTGTAGTAATCCTTGGCCAGATATGTGCTTCCACCAAAGGTTTCTAACAGCAGTTTTTCCTCCTTGGCTTCAAGCCCAGAAACCTAGTCTCTACAGCCTCTCCTACGGTGCAGACAAGCATAATATGTCTTAAAATGGAAGAAGAGAAACTGATGCTGTCAGCTGTATTGAATCCCCACTAGGGAGAAAAATAAGATGTAACTGTCCAAATAAACAACCAACAAAGCTCTGAACAGATCACCATCACTCTCCTGATAAGATGGGACAACAAAGAGGGCATCGAGGACAGTCCAATAGGTACTGTTTTGACTGACAGTACTGACAGCAGTTCTGCAAAGCACCAAATCTGGGGCATTATGCATACAAAGCTACAAAACTTCCCATCAAGGTGTGACAGACATTTTGTTCACACATTTATGAGGAAGGAAAGAAGTGTCTTCAAACACCTACACTGATATGGTTTGTTTTTCTTGGTTTAAAGCTTTTGTATGCCTTGCCCCAGCTGAGAGCAATTCAGAAAAGCAAAGTGATGCCTTGAGTATTGTCGAAGGCTTTCACGGCCGGAATCACTTGGGTGCTGTGTGGTTTCCGGGCTGTATGGCCGTGTTCTAGCAGCATTCTCTCCTGACGTTTACCGCTACTTGCCATCCTGTGGCTGATCCTCACAGAAGATGCCAGCCACAGATGCAGGCGAAAGCGTCAAGAGAGACTCTGTCTAAAATGCAACCAAACCCTTCCTAACCACACAGCACCCAAGTGATGCCTTGAGTGTTTCTTTCAAGTTTTGTATATTGCTATTGTGTGTACTAGGCTAAGGACCACTGCCTACCAGCCTGCTGAGGAAATAATCTCAGAAGGCGGTTAGGTAAAGGAACATAACACATTTTGAGGCCCCAGACCTCAATATGATGAAGAGAGTGCGCCTTGAGACAACTGAAGCTATCATTATAGCATGATGAGTGTATCTGCTAATAGTCACGTACCTGATGAAATGAGCTCTAGGCCATGAAAGGTTATTAAATACCTTTAAAGTGCTACAAGACTCTCTCACGTCATAGCAAACAGAATAACATCAGAAAAAAAGTCCTATGCCCTGAGGAGCTTAAGTTTTGACAGTGAGGCAGATAAGAAATACGCTTCCTCTTCTTTATTCAAAAGAAATTAACCATTTGACAGATCACAGGAGAAAAGTCTGGTGCTTTACTTTGTGCACTAAAATTACCACCATCCAACAGAACACTGTAGTGACTATAAACATGAAAACAATTGATATTGCAATTAATTATAAGATGTTTTGAAAACATTAGAAAATCATGCCAGATTTAGGATCTTGGCTTTCCCCTGTAGTCTGCGAATGAAGCTGGATTCTTATTATTTCTCTTGGAAAACTATTTTTTAGCTACACAGTTCCAAAACTGGCATAGAATAAAGATAAAAACAGTGATGTCAATAAAACAAAAACAATAGTATGCTGCATAATCCAATAGGTTAGCAGAATTTTTTTTAACTTAAGGGCACTGTAAGAAAACTGTCTGGTGGGATGCAGGATAATAATAATAAATATTTGCTAAAGCAATGGAGCCACTCACAGTTCTCTTAGAACACCCTCAGCCCATGCAGAAGCAGGCTTGCTGTGAAAACCCTACAGGGTCATCATAAACCAGCTGTGACTTGATGGCACACATAAACAAAGCAACAAAGACTCCAAGCTAAGAGGAAATTGCTGTTCCTGGTGCGGGATATCAGTGAGTGTAATAATGGCTTTTTAAAAGGGCATTTTAATTTCTGCATGTAAACTTTTGTCCCCAGATGCAAAACCAAAGTTATGCAGGTGTAACCAACTGACCCATCAAAGCAGCATTTCCACATTCTAAAAACTTTAGCTTGCTCAGCAATGAAATGGCCCCCACATACTCATTAAGATCTCAGTTCTTATAAGTGCAAGGCATTCCCTCAAATGGCTTCATTCTAGGTTGTTTACAGCATCTTTGTTTTGGCTCAAAACTAAGCATCAAGGAATGGCAATGTCCCTCAACTTAGATATGGCTAGAAACCTACAGAGGTCTCATCTATGAAATATGCTCCACTTTCTTCAAGGGCATCATATTCTGGATCTGCTGAAGTTTCTGGACTGAAGGCAATCTCTTATAGACTCCACTAGAACAGTTAAATGGAAAAGTTGCTGGGGTTGCATTCTAAACACTATCAAAGTCTTCTGCTGTCCCATGACTCCTAAATTTGAAAAATCAACAGAAACACCTTAGAACACCTAAGCAAAGAGTGTCCGGACTGTGTCACTAGTGAAACCACTGAGGTTTGATCCATCTCATTGCTTTTCCGCAGACGGACAAAACACTGCCTAAAGTAATCTCCGGCTCCACGCAGGGTTCTCGAAAAAGAAGCAGCTCTGATTCGCTACAGAATGGTTCAATCCAGCCCAGGACTTCACCCCCTAATTTACAAGAGCCACATGGTTTGTTCCACCCAGCTGCTACCAGTTTATGGTTCATTCCAGGCACACCCCATCCAAATGAGGATGGTTTGCCCCATCTTTAGAGAACTTTATACCCATACAGGACTACATCAGGGGAAACAGGACGGCAACACATAAGGTCAACCTGTTATCCGGGACTCCCATTCCTCAACTCTCAGGTTAGTTTCCCCTTTTTCTCCGTTCTCCACCCCGCCTTCTTCGAAATAGCTCAGTCCAGTCTTTACACCTACCAATAAAGGGCTGTGCCATTCCAGCGGGAGGGGGTGATTTCTCGAGAGGGCAGTATCTTCCCAGCCCAAGCTTTGTTTGCGCCAAGCAGACGTCTCCGGGGTCTTGCCCCTCTCAGCTTGGGCACTTCCCGACTCCGAGATGTCATGTTCCCATAGCCAGCCTTGACACGCATCCCCTCTGTGTTGCACGCCCGGAGCGACGTATTTTTCCAGCGACTGTTTCTTCTCTAACCCATCCGGTGGGATCGGCCAGTGAGGACCACAGGCTGAGCGCCCCTGATCCTTGCCGGGACCTCTCGCGAAGTCGGCGATGGATTGAACGCCCTTCTTCCGCCTCCAGGTCGTGCGGCGCAGGGAAGGCGGCCGGGCCAATGGAGCGGTGCGCCTGCGTGGAGCGGGAGCTGGACAAAGTGCTGCAGAAGTTCCTTTGCTACGGCCAGCATTGCGAGCGAGGCCTGGAGGAGCTGCTGGTTTACGTCAGCCAGCTGAGGGAGGAGCTGAGCACTGCAGGTGCGTGGGCCACCTGTCCTCTCCCGCCCGGAGGCAGAGGCGCGTGCAGCCAGCAAGCGGGAGGGAGGGAGAGGTTGCATCTCGAACTTCTGCAGAGGTCCAAAGACAACAGGAGACCTGTGGTGCCCAGTCGAATTTGTTCCAGTATAGTCGTTCCTAAATCAGGGATGACCTAGAATTGTTAGCTGCCTGGAGGGGGAAGGTGCCGTGTCCATTTAATGGAGGCTTAACGGGGTGTTATTTACTAGGTGCTGTTATTTATCTGCATGCCAAGAAAAGCGTCACCTGCCCATTTCCACACATTACACCTCTATTAAATGGATAGGTAATTTTTCTCCAGGATTATTGGCAACCCGATTAGATTCACAAAAGTGTATCTCTTTCAGGGCTGATTTCTTTACACAACTGAGGGGGCTGGGGGGAGAATCTTACAAGGAGAGCTCATTTGAAACAAGATCTATTCCATTATGAATCATTCGGCATCCTGTTTCATGCTTAAATTTGGAGTGAGGCCCATTACTGTCAGTGTGGCTTTATTTGGAATAAATGTAACATAGCCTAAATTGCTATTAGTAGGTTTAAGTGTGGCTCTGTGTGTATTAGATTGTGTCAGAAGTACAAATCAATACAATGAGGGTGGAAAACAGCAAAGAATTGAGGCAGCAGGCTTCTTAGAATGCTTTCCAAACTCAACTATGTAAAAAAAACCCTAAAATTCCCTTTGATCTCATTTTCTTTTTAAAAGTTGCAGAAAATATTGAAAAAACAAAACTAATGTACTTGAACGAGATGGACTTGGAAATCTGCCCTGCTGTGGGAATGCCTAGCTCCTGACAGCTAAAACTGTTTTGGACTTGAGAATGATGTTCATTTAGAAAACATATATGCCATCTCCCCACAGACCTGCTTGACATAGATCAAAAAGTCTAATGTTCATTCCTGTTTTTCTTCAAAAATACAAATAATAAGCCATACAAAAAAATAAAAACATTCAACAGCTTAAAATGACATTAATGAAACTGTCCTCACACTAGAAGCAGACCATAAACACAATTCAAAAGATGGAACCCCTCTCTTAAAACTCTTTATACTTTTTGGGTATAAAGAAATGTTTTGGACTCTTGCTGAAAGGGCATTAAGGCAGGTGCCAGACAATCTTCAAGGGGAAAGGCAAACTCTATGCTGGGCATCATTAGAAAAGGAATTGATAATAAAACTGCAAAGATTGTCATGCCCTTATATAAAGCAGTGGTGCTACCGCACTCGGAGTACTGTGTCCAGTTCTGGTCGCTGCATCTCAAAAAGGATATTGAGGAGATAGAAAAAGTGCAGAGAAGGGCAACGAGGATGATTGAGGGACTGGAGCACCTTCCCTATGAGGAGAGGCTGCAGCGTTTGGGACTGTTTAGTTTGTAGAGGAGACGACTGAGGGGGGATATGATTGAAGTCTATAAAATTATGCATGGGGTAGAAAATATTGACAGAGAGAAATTTTTCTCTCTTTCTCACAATACTAGAACCAGGGGGCATTCATTGAAAATGCTGGGGGGAAGAATTAGGACTAATAAAAGGAAACACTTCTTCACGCAGTGTGTGATTGGTGTTTGGAATATGCTGCCACAGGAGGTGGTGATGGCCACTAACCTGGATAGCTTTAAAAGGGGCTTGGACAGATTTATGGAGGAGAAGTCGATTTATGGCTACCAATCTTGATCCTCTTTGATCTGAGATTGCAAATGCCTTAACAGACCAGGTGATCGGGAGCAACAGCCGCAGAAGGCCATTGCTTTCACCTCCTGCAGGTAAGCTCCCAAAGGCACCTGGTGGGCCACTGCGAGTAGCAGAGAGCTGGACTAGATGGACTCTGGTCTGATCCAGCTGGCTTGTTCTTATGTTCTTATGAAAGACATTCCAAAGGTGAAGTGCCAACACTGAAAAAGCCCTGCCTCTGGTTGCCGCTTGTCTCACATCTGCATGTGGGACTACAGAGAGCAAGACTTGGTAGGCTGGATTGAGAATAAAGGCTGTGCATCACTCTGAAGCAACTCTCTTCCTATCTGTTGATCTCTCTTTCCTACTAGTAGACTAGAAGAAGAGAGGAAATATATCTCTTATCTGGTTGGGGTGTTCTTCCACCTGTTTTGTATTATACTATAATGGTTATTTGTCATTCGTTTTTGAACATTAAGATTCCACTCTTGCTGCTGCTGTATACAGACAGTAGGGGAAAGTTTTGTAATGCATTGGATCTGGTCATGTTGAATCTAAGTTACTCTAAACATGGGAGGAAAGATTTTGGTTCCGTTGTACTAAGCTGTTTCCAGATGGCAGCTGTGAGCAAGAAAACCTCTTGTTGGGAGGGCCTATAAACTGTTCGACAATCTGTACTTATGTGAATCCACCCAGAGTGGCAGCCACCATCCAGGGTCTCAAGTCCAGGTCTTTCACATCACCTCTACTTAGTCCTTATAAGTGAAGATACTGGGAATTGAACATGAGGTCTTCTGCATGCCAAGCAGATGCTCTATGACTCAGTTATGGCTCTTCTTATTTAAAATATCAACACTTTCTCCTACTGCAGCCTTACAACAAACACCACTGTCTGCCACGCTGTCCCTGGTCATGTCCCAGTGCTGCAAGAAGATCAAGGATACTGTGCAGAATCTAGCTTCAGATCACAAAGACATTCACAGCAGTATTTCTAGGGTGGGCAAGGCAATTGACAGGGTGAGTATATCAATCAGCTTAGCTCTAGATTTCAAGAAGATGGGAACGAAGGCATTTCAGTACAGATATTGCGTAGTTAGGTTTTTAGGAGGAAATGTAAGCTTATGTTCAGTCACGCAACATGAAGTTCATTCATGAAGCACTGGCCACTGTAACTGAGTGTAATGCGTATCTTCTGATCCCACTATTTTTTCTTTTGGTGGCATCCACACTACAGTCAGAATACCCTGCTATCGTGCAGGCAGAAAAAAGTTTTTGTATTCTGCTAGGTCCCAAAACCAGTTTCTTTCCCCATGCGTATTATACAAAAATCTGGATTCCACATGAGGGAATATCAAATTTTGTTCCAGGAAATCAGATTAACTAAACTGCAATTCATCATACAAACTTGTGTGTTTTGTATTTGTTGAACAAGTTTTGTTTCCCTGTCATCACCATCCTTTCAATACCAGGAATTTTGTTTTGAGGAGGCTGAGGGATATGAGTTGAAAACATTGGAGGATTCATTATCTTTGACATTTTTTAACCTGTGGGTGCCTTTGGAATACTGTCATACTGTGATGGGTGCAACCACAAAATGGCTCCTATGAGAGGCAGAACCAATCACAAAATATCAGGGAGTGAGATTTAATAATAGTTCTTCAACATAGCGCTCAGTGACGTAGTTATAGATTTTTATGGGGTGGGTTTGCAAAGCAGGGCTATGCCCCCACCGATTCCTGGGGTGGGGCTACACCCTCCAAGCCCTGCCCCAGTGCTTATAAAAGCAGCTCTCCGAGACCAGGGATGGCAGACTCCCCTGCTCCATCTGCCCCCCCCCCCCACCGGCTGGGGTCCCTTCTGCCCTCCCCTCTGGGCAGAGGGGGAGCTAGGGAAAATGGAGCCTGGTGCAAAACCTGAGTTTTGCGGGGGAGGGGAAGCATGGGCGGATGCTATGATGCTGGAATCCACCCCCAAACAGCATCACTTTCAATGGTGTTTAAACTAGGGGGCCTAGGTTCTCCTTTTAAATCCACCTTAAAGGGAGAATCTAGGGTCCCCAGTTAAAACAACATTGAAAATGATGCTGTTTTGGGGTGGATTCTCCCCCACCCTGAAACAGCATCACTTTCAATGTTTAAACTGGGGACCTCAGATTCTCCCTTTAAATCCATGCCGAAGGGGGTGGATTTAAAAGGAGAATCTGGGGAAATTTGGGGGGTGCTTGCTGTCAGGGGTGTAATTGTTAAGCTAGCAGCACCAAACTTTCAGGGTATCTTTAGAAGACTCTCCTGATGATACCACCTATGTTTGGTGAAGTTTGGTTCATGGGGTCCAAAGTTATGGACCCTCAAAGGTGTAGCCCCCATCTTCTATTAGCTCCCGTTAAAAACAATGGGGGATGAGGGCACCCCCTTTGGGAGTCCATAACTTTGTACCCCCTGAACCAAACCTCACCAAACCTGGGTGGTATCATCAGAAGAGTCTACCAAAAAATTCCTAGCCTAAAAACTCTGTGCCCTGCAGGCCAAAAACGGAAAAAAACACACTAAAATACAAAAAAACACAAACTGGGGGTAGAGCTTCGGACATGTAATGGGCGGGTTGAACCCGGGACCCCTCCTTACCTACGTCTCTGATAGTGCTTAAACAGTGTGCCTTAAACAGTGTGTGATGTGATTTAGCATGTGTATTTTGATTCATATCTAGTAAACAAAATTTTAAAAGTACTTCATGATTTATATTTAGTAACAAATACTTGGACTGAAATGCTACGTATGTATAATAGATTGAAAATTTTATGTGGAAACTTATTTTTCTTAGGAAAATACATGAGGGGAAATCTAGACTCTAAAACTGTTTGCACAGTAATTTTACTGTGTTATTCTGTGGATACAGTTGTCCATCTACTTTAACAATATTAATTGTCTTCCATGGAAGTAATTGGGGCACTTGGTCTCACTAATGTTCTCTGTAGCATCACTTGCATTATTTGTAAGTTCCATATCAAATTGGTGATTACAATATTCCTTCTACCACATGGGAGAGCCATTAAGCCAAACTCTTGTAATATTGTACTGGCGATGGCATCCATTCATTATTATTTAGGGCGGGTAGAAGAACTGAAAAAAATATCCCACATCTGTTTTGGCTTTTGGAAAACTGATTGTTAGTGGGGCTTCCTGATGACGCTCTGCAATGGTTGTTCCCCTCCCCCTACCTCTGTTCCAGAATTTTGATGCAGATTTATGTGGCATTGTTCCTGCAATGGTCTGGGAATCCCAAGAGAAACAGATCCTGGTGCTGGCCATTATAGAACACCTTTACCAACAAGGGATGCTTGGAGTGGCTGAGGAGCTGTGTCAGGTACTAGAATTAAAGGAAATACAAGTTCTAATAGCTTTTATATGGTATGCTGAACTGATGACCATAGCTCTGCATTGTTCTGTGCTTATTAACCATTGATTGGCACTCATGCAAGAGTTCTACTAGACTTTCTGTATCTTGCCTACAAGGGTAAGGGAAACAGCAGCCTGACCCTGCTAACTGGATTTATTGTGAAATACAGCTAACTGCCTGTTGTTGTTTTTTTTCATCTTGCCTGCAAATCAACAAACTCTACTGAAACCTCCCTCTGGGGATATTTCTGTTTCTGCTCTGCGTCTTTGACAAAAGGAATGGAGATGTGTCCTCATTCAACTTTTAGATTTTTTTGTCCACAGGAGTCCACCATGAATGTAGATGTAGATTTCAAAAAGCCATTTCTTGAACTTAACAGCATACTAGAAGCGCTACACAAACAGGACTTGGAGCCAGCCTTGAGGTAAGAATGAAACACTTTTGTATAGTTTTTCCTCCTGAGGATTGTTCTCCCTCCTTCTGTATTTCTCGAAAAGATTGCTTATAGTAGAGCATAAGTTTCAACACAAGGATGCTTGAAACGGATTGGATCCAGATTAACATTATTTTTTTCTGTCAGTACAAGAATTTCTGCTGCGAAGCATGACTTTCCTGCCTCCCTTACAGGAAAATCAGGCTCTGTGGGTGAAATTGCTTGCACACAGAGAAACACGAGTCTAAACCCAAACCAAAGCTTGTTCCTAGAAAGTAAACCTCTTGGGGTTTGTCCCTCTTTATATTTAGAAAAGTATTGAGAACTTGTTTCTCCCACTGGTTTTGACCCTCCAACAAAGTTTAGAATATATTGGTCCTTGACAATGAATATTGTTCTTGGTCTCTGTTCTTGTCTCTCTTCAAACTTTGTGAACCAGAGCATGAGGAGGACATTGCTAGCATTCTCTACCTGCCCGAAGAAAGCTTCTCTGTAAATATGTAATTTGAAGACTATCTTCTTGGTGTAACAACTGCTCCATCATGTTTTCTTTCTGGTACTAAGCAATGATGTCCTTTGCCCAGTTGGGCAATATTTCACAGACAGCAGCTGACAGAACTGAACAGCTCTCTAGAGTTCCGGTTACATCGACTCCACTTCATCAGGCTTCTTGCTGGTGGTCCTGGCAAGGAGCTAGAGGCCCTGAGCTATGCACGCCATTTTCAGCCTTTTGCTCACCTGCACCAGCAAGGTGAGGCTGTTTGTAAACCTACTTTGGCACTGGCCTCTTGGAGTGGTTATCTTGGGAGAGATTAATCTTTCCTGCCAGAATTTCCTCCAGTGAGAAATACAGTCCAATACATTTCTCCAGTGAGAAATACAGTCCAATACGATACATTTCTCATCAGGAGTTATAGTGGGCCAAATTTTATTGGACCTCGTTAGGTCCAATGGAGTCAGTTACTAAGTTTGGCCTTTAAAGGGTAGCTCTTTGCCAACAAAGGGTTTTAACCACCTTTTAGTGGAGGAAGATATGGGATTTCCTTTCCTAAAAATGCAATTATTGGCTTGAGACTGATTTGACCCAGTGAATGGAACAAATCAGCTCCTGAGAATTGGGTCATAGAGCAGAATATCACATTAGTGAAAACATGTTAATGTGAGTGGTGCTTTCTGTGTCTTGCTACCTAGAGATTCAGGTGATGATGGGCAGTCTGGTATACTTACGCTTGGGCCTAAAGAACTCTCCATACAGGCACTTGTTAGACGACAGCCACTGGACTGAGATTTGTGAGACTTTCACTCGTGATGCTTGTGCCTTGTTGGGCCTCTCCGTGGAGTCTCCCCTGAGTGTCAGGTAAAGCCTGATGTCGGTGGGATGGGGCGCAGAGCTGGGCAGTGCTGAGTTCCCTCTCTCTGTGCAGTTTTGCCGCAGGATGTGTAGCGCTACCAGTTCTGATGAACATCAAAGCTGTGATTGAGCAGAGACAGTGCACAGGCGTTTGGAGCCACAAGGATGAGCTGCCTGTGAGTGCCTGACCCATTGTGGGAAAGGGTATTGTGGTGGAGTACCTGTAGGTTGTGGTGGGGGGAGTTCCTTGAGAAAGAAGCAGGGAGGGGGCTGATTCTCCTGTTACTCTAACAGATTGAGATTGAACTGGGGATGAAGTGCTGGTACCATTCGGTCTTTGCGTGCCCTATCTTACGCCAGCAGACAACAGACTCCAACCCACCCATTAAGCTCATCTGTGGACATGTCATCTCTCGTGATGCTCTGAACAAACTCATCAATGGAGGAAAGTGAGTGATAGTTACCAAACCATGTTTTTGCATGGAATTCTGAGAATTGTTGTATGATAAACCCACCTAAGGATCAGATACTATGCCATCATCAGGCTGTTCTGTAATTACACTGAAAATACTTTAGGTGCTGAGACCCGCTAGAACAGAGGTCTGCAACCTGCGGCTCTCCAGATGTTCATGGACTACAATTCCCATCAGCCCCTGCCACCATGGCCAATTGACCATGGTGGCAGGGGCTGATGGGAATTGTAGTCCATGAACATCTGGAGAGCCGTAGGTTGCAGACCCCTGCGCTAGAAGGATGTAGAAAGTCAGACTCTTTACTTTTATTTGTTATCTTGGGATTACCACCATACTTCAGCAGCACAATGTCTGCTGCCTGCTGCTGGGAAGCACTATACCACCTTTAGTGAGAACTCCAGCACTGCTGCCTGCAATTGCTAAGGTAGGATCTACATCTGAAGTCCCCAGATTGAAATTGACTTTGTTCTTGCTAGAAAAATGTACAGTGGAACAGTGGTCTTGGGATTTGCTGGTCAATTGTGGAAAAGACCACAGAAAGGGCCTCTCTCCCAACTTTCTTTTTCTTCTTCTTTTTTCTTCCATTTATAAACTACTCTCCCCATAAAATGGGCTCCTAGTGGTACTTTTATATGTGTTGCTGGCCAGTACTCAGAGCTCTTTCTAATTGCTGTTTTGTGTTTTTATTACAGGTTGAAATGTCCATATTGCCCTATGGAGCAAAACCCAGCCGATGGGAAACGCCTCATCTTTTGATAATCACATTCTTTGAAGGTGGTGCTGGGAAAATGGACAGAAGGAATAAGCTTTTGGGACAGGGTTTGATGGGAGGTCTTATTTGCCTGCAGGAGTTGACATTAGCCTGCTGCACTAACTCATATAGTCCTGAAAGCTGCTGCTTGCTCAGTGAGGCAGAACAGCAGCTTCCTGGGTCAGAGGAGAGTGGTTTCCTATGGGTGCTGTCAGCTACAGCATGTGATTGTGTACACATGGCACTACTGTCTCAGCTTCCAGGCTTCTTCATGGGGGGGCTTAGCTGAGCAGCTTTCTAGTAAGATATTCTGCCCTGTCCCCATGGCAGATCTATTCTTGCTGGGGATACAGTTACACAATTAATAAAGAGCTGCTTCTGCCACTTCATAATACCTTGAAAATAAAATTTCTGTCATCTTGTTTTGATCAGTTGGAAAGAAAAAAGTTATGTATCTAAAAAGGGAAATTGTTTTAAAGAAACTTAAAAGTTAAAACAGACATCTTTAGAACTTAGTGCTGACCTTCTGAGGAAAGTTTTAAAATAAATGGAAGAGAAAAGGACAGTAACTGAGACACTAACAATGATTTGTGAATTTTGGGGGAGGAGATTGGTTTAAAATGCAGCCTTTTCACATAGATGTGAAGGATGCATGTGTCATTACTGAATGCCTCTTGCTATAAAATCCCTGGACACAGATAACAATCTCATCAGAAAAACTTTCAAACCTGCTGATAGTACATATTTAGAAACCAACTTGTATCTTTAGTAAGGTAGAAATCCTTATGTTGTGGTGTGCTATCTGTTATAGATTAGTATAAATTGGAAGAACTAGGATTTCTGCTGCAGGATGAGAAATCTGGGGCATTAGAATACTTAGCTTGATGGATATAGGAAAGATAATATGCAGTTCTTTCCTCATCATGACTTTGTCAACAATTCAATTCCAAGTAATTCTGTAGCTTAACAGATAAAAATGCTCAGCAGTATATAAACAAAGGTGGCGAGGCCTCTTAAGCTTAACTAGAGGCAGAATACCAATACCACATTATTATGGGGAGAAAGCTGGAACCACTGCCAGAAAGACACTTAAGATGTTTTCATCCTTTAGCTTGCCTGAGAAAATGCTACAAGTGGTAATTTTATGATGTGGAACTCCATAACTGGGCTTATCTGGAGAAAATTGCTAAGGTTATAGGACAGCATATACAAAATACTTGAGAAAGGATCCTACAGACAAGATCCAAGTATTTTAGCTTAAAGGCAGCCGTGACTATTTGAGAGCCAGTTTCTGCTAAATGAGCTTTCGAAACAGGGCTGTAATATGTTCTAAATAATTTTCCTGAAATAGCTGTGGCAACAATCAACACAGGCCTTGAGAAGGATAAATTTACAAAGGTCTATTAATTTGTGGTCTATTAATTTAAAAAGGGGTTTTGTCCCATTGCATGTAAGAATGCAGGAAGGGGATCTCCTACCTTCTGCTTGGAGTATCCCAATTGCCACAACAAGAGAAGGATGGCAAAGAAATACAACTAAATAAACTTCTTTCCAACCTGACTTGGGATTTGATTTTTGTGATAAAAACCAGAAGATACTTTTCTCTGGTGTAGCATTTTGTTGATTGCATTACATAACAGTGTTGTACTTTACAGAGGAAAACACAAATTCCACCCTTTGAGCAGAGGAGATGGAGATGGCTTTTGCTAGGACAGGCATTTTAGTCTTTTGAGGTTATTAAGTCATCTGCTGGTGGTCGGGTGAGCGAAGACAGCTGAACTGGGCAATTACCATAGGGCATGAGCTGTTAAAAGAATGAACAACATTTCAAGATAGTAGAAAATACTTTAATCCTCTTAGACTCCCTAAAGGAGAACATCTGTTTTAGAGCAGGATGGTAAACTCCTTAGGCTAGATTTGGTCCAAAATACAGTCATTAACACACACCACTTTGCACCACTCAGGATAGAATATTCAGCTGATTTTTTTCCAAGCCAGTGACGAGTTTGCCTTTTAAGGCTACTGGTGATGCCAACTTCACTGTTCAGCACAAAGGGGACAGAAAACAGCCAGCTTCTTTATCCACAGTTTTAACATTAATATTCAGTCACTTGTCTCATTTGCAGAGAAGCTACAAGTAGGGAACAGTCACGTCAGTCCTTAAAGCCTCTTCCATCAACGTTTCTCACAAGGGGAGAGGAAGAGCCTCCACCTCTTCCAAGCACTCATCATAGGTTTCCTGATATTCTTCATGTGGCTTGATCATGATCACACATGTTGGGCGTTTTGAACCTGCAGCTGCTCCTAAGTCCTAAAAGAAACCACAGGAAAGCAAAATTCATTTCCAAGATAACTTGTGACAGTTTCCCATTAGCCCCAAAACAAGCACACATCTTCACTACTGCACAGGCCTATTCACAAGTACAATATGGTCACACTGAGATGCATGTGAAGCAGTCATTTATTTCAGAATACAAAGTGCAAGAAGGCAAATGTCAGGATGCAGGACCACATGATGTAAGGAGCAACGCATACAAACTGTAATATGGGACTTGTGAGAATGAGCAGACAAAATAAACAGAGATTTCAGCAATAGTGAACCAATAAAAGGGCTGATGTGTACGTTTAAAAAGATGACAACCCAAATAACAAAGAGAAGCAAGTCTGCCTTCCTGGCACAGAATTTTGAGATTCTGACTATGGCTGCATCTTGTTGAAAGCAGCATTACTGTGAAGATAATCTGGCTGCTTTACATGCAGGAAATTTGAGTATTTGCACAGCTTCGTGCTAACAGAGTAATGCCCCTAATCTTAAAAAATTATCTGTAGAGAAGATCTAGTACAAAAAATCCTCGGTCATCCCTTTGCTGCTGATTTAATATCTGAGCCCAGGCCAGGGAAGAATTTGGAGTCCAGTTTTAAACAGTTTCTAAACAACTGCACAAGCATAATGTTAAGCTAGCATTTCAGAGACAGTTTAGCAGTACTATGCCTATTCTGCTGATTTGACATAGAATCATGGAATTGAAAGAGACCCCAAGGCAGAGGCGTAGCTGGGCAAAACTGCGTCTGGTGCACAGTCTATATTTTCCACTCCCCACCCATGGCCCCCCCTTCCCACACTTACCTTAGTTCCTTTCGTTTTTCTAGGACTTTTTCAGGCTGAAAAAAAGGCCTATTCGCAGTTCAGGCTTAAAAATGGCCTGATGGGAACTATACTGTAGTTCCTCAGGCCGTTTTTAGCCTATTACTAATGAAACAGGCACTTTCAGCCTAACTCTAGGAAAAGTAAAAGAACTAAGGTAAGAGAAGAAAAGATAGTAGGTCTGGGGGCGATTTTCCGTGCCGTCCCAGGCGTGCACCCAGTGCACCCCCCACCCCCTTGTAGCCCCACCACTGCCCCAAGGGACATCAATTCCAACCCCCTGCCATGCAGGAATACATAATCAAAGCATTCCTGACACTTGGCCCTCCAGCCTCTGTTTAAAAGCCTCCAAAGAAGGAAACTCCACCATACTCTAAGGCAGTGTATTTCACTGTAAACAGCCCTTATTGTCAGGAAGTTCTTCCTAATGTTCAGCTGGAATCTCTTTTCCTGTACCTTGAATCAGTTACTCTGGAGCAACAGAAAACAAGCTTGCTCCCTTTTAAACGGTACTATAGAATATTCAAATACTGAAACATGGCTATCATGTCATCCCTTAACCTTCTCTTCTCCAGACTAAACATACCCAGCTCCCTAAGTCTCTCCTCATAGGGCAGACCTTTTACCATTTTGGTTGCCCTCCTCTGGACCCGTACTAGCTTGTCAATATCCTTTCTGCACTGTGGTGCCCAGAACTGGACATAGTATTCCAGGTGAGATCTGACCAATGCAGAATAGAGAAGTATTATTATATCCATCGATGTAAACACTATACTCCTATTGATGCACCCCAGAATTACACTGGCTTTCTTGGCTGCCGCATCACACTGCTGACTCATGTTTAGTTTGTGGTCTACTAAGACTCCCAGACCCCTTTCACATGTACTGTTGTCAAACCAGTTGTCACCCATCTGTATCTGTATTCCATTTCTGCTTAAGTGTAGTATCTCACATTTATCTGTTGAAATTAATTTTGGCCCAGCTCTCTAATCTGTCCAGGTCATTTTGAATTCTGACCCTGTCCTCTGAGTATTAGCTATCCCTCCTAATTTAGTGTCATCTTTGATTAGTATGCCCTCATCTTTGATTAGCATGCAAATCTGATTAACATGCCCTCTATTCCATCATCCAAGACATTGATAAAAGTACTGAGCTGCAGGAAAAAAAGCTTAACAATTCCCTTTCCATACTCTTAATTCTATAGTACCGTTTTGGAAGGAATATAGACGTATGGAAGATTCCGGTCTTCACACATGATGGGGATGTGACAATACACATCAATAGGTAATGTATCTCCTGCAAGGACTGTGATCCTTTTTAAAGAAAAAATAAGCTGTTAGAAGTTGGCAATAATATAACATACCTGAAACTACCTAAGTGATTGCTAATATGTCAGCATCAACATACAGAGTGCAGGAAGACAGATCATTGCCCAGAGGCACTTATAGTATAGAAGGGGGAATAAAGTGAGACACCAGAGCGAGGAAGGAGTCGGTTGCTGGTTGGTTGAGACAGAGTAGGTTAAAGCTTAATCCAACGAAGACGGAGGTCCTTTGGCTGGGCCGGGGGGAGAGACCGAGGGAATTTCAGCCGCCTAATCTGGAGGGGGTCATGTTGACCCCAACATCTCTGGCTCACAGCCTGGGGGTCCGCCTGGACTCTTCATTATCAATGGAGAGCCAGGTGGCCCATGTTACCCAGGTTGCGTTTTTCCACCTTCGCCAGGCGCGGCGGCTGGCTCCCTATCTCTCCCAGTCCGACCTGGCCACTGTGATCCATCGGCTGGTCACCTCGAGGTTGGATTGATTGTAACTTCGGCTCTACACGGGCCTTCCCTTGCGACTGATCCGGAAGCTGAAGCTGGTCCAGAATGCAGCGGCACGGCTTCTAACAGGTGGTGGTTATTCGGACCATATTACCCCTGTGCTGTGCCGTCTGCACTGGCTTCCAGTGGAGTTCCGGATCGTTTTCAAGGTGCTGGTATTAACCTTTAAGGCCTTACGCGGCATGGGGCCCACATACCTGCGGGACCGCATCACCCCTTATGTCCCACATAGGTCGCTGCGCTCGGCAACGGCGGATTTACTGGTGACCCCTGGTCCTGCAATGATACGGCTGGCCTCAACCCGGGCCAGAGCCTTTACGGCTCTGGCCCCTGCCTGGTGGAATGCTTTACCTCTGGCGGTGCGGGCCCTGCGGGACCTTAACGAGTTCCGTAGGGCCTGCAAGACGGAGCTCTTCCACCGGGCTTTTGGGGAGGCCAGCCGTGGATCTACTGCCCCCTACCAACACTGACATTGAAATCAAAATTGAGGCTGCCGTTCCATCCTATTATAGCTGGGCCTGCTTTACTTATAAATGCCATCGCAGGCCCGGTCTACCTCCTCCCCTCCTTTTTTCTTTTTTGGCCTTGACGGGGCGCCTGTCTTAAACTATTTTATAAATCGGGTTTGTTGACTTACAGTTTCTCGCTGTAAACTGCTGCTTAGGTTTTAATGATTTTAGTATTTTATGCTGTTGACCTGCTGTTTGATGTAACAGCCATGTTGTGAGCCGCCTTGAGCCCTCCGGGGATAAGGCAGCCTATAAGTTCAATAAAATAAATAAATAAATAAATAAATATAAGGATAAGCAGCAACAGCAGTAATGTATTCCACTCTTACATACCTAAGTTTAGTTTCAGTAGAGTATAGAACTCAAAGTCAGACACTGTAAGGTGTTTTTGCACAAGCCTTTGTTTCCCCAGCCTGAAGTAGCCCCAGTGGCACTGTTCGTCTCACTGCAGAGTTGCAGGTACACTGAAAACTGCTCATGCACCCCCACCACTATTTCAGCCCAGGCAAACAACGGGGGTGGGGGTGAAGTTCTCCTGTATCATGGTCCAATCAAAATCAGAATCCAGTGTGCTTGGGAGATTTTGTTTCCTGCTTGTCATGTTGTTGCTCTGAGAAGCAACATGCAGTCTAACTTTTACTCTGGCAGGGGAAGGCACGGAATGCCAGGAGACAAGAGGCTTGAGATAATAAATTTTATTCATCAGAGATTTTAGTGCCAAACAGGAGAGAACTGGATTAACAAAGAAAGTACGTCCTTTTTTATAAGAAAGGGCTAAGAATACATCAAAACAAAGCCTAGAGCCCTCCGGGGATGAGGCAGTCTATGAAATCTAATGAAATAAATCTCATACACGTCATGGCGAAACTTTACACTTCAATATAGCACTTCCAATTAACCATCTAAGAGTTCTCTTCCATTCTGGCCATCCAACCGTATGTAATATATCAAGTTTAGGGAGTGTGGCTAAATCTCAGTAGGAGTCTTCAGGCAGGTTCTCAATTCTTCCTGAGCAGCTAGGCTTTTTCTAAAACATTGTGTGAAGCAGAGGCTTATCAACTTTAAAGGCACAACAAACATAGTTTTTTCTATTCATTCATAATCAAGAATATGTTATATAAATTCCATTAATACATTTATTAACTTATAAATGGAATAGCTATTATCTAAAACCGTTTTAATCCTAATATATAACCTATTTTTAAAAAAATTTAATACACCTTCAGCAAAATTCATAAGCTCCCTTAAACATTACATCAGACCCTGTTACAGAAAGCTAACAGCTTTCACCGCGTATTTTAATCTCCTTTCTTTAGAGAAATTATCAGACAGAAACAAAGGGGTGTACATCAACTGGGTTCTTTAATTATCTTGGTGTGTGTATGTCTTGCCTGGCCTACGTTAAAACCAGAAAACTTTGGCTAGCCACGAAGGCTTCTAGATCATATTTTACTTCTGTTACTACAATGTCTGCCTTTTAAATTATCACAAGTCGTGCTGTTTGCCTCCAAACTATTGTGCTAAAGGCTTCAGAGAAAAGGTGAGTGTTGAGGAACACGGGAAGTGAAAAAATAACACCAAGCAGGTTTTCTGAGAGACAGTTACAGGCATAAAGAGCAGCAAGGCAGAAAAGGAATCAACACGACTACCCCTATGCTATTCGTACCATAGAGTACACACAGTGTAATAGATAGAGTCTCAACATACCTGGAAGTTATCAGATAGAAAAGATAGTAGAAAATGGTAATAAATAAGAGTATTTACCCCTTCTCGCCTTTATTGAGGAATTTTTGGACCTCTTTCACCCCGCGTCGGATCTGTTTATGCTTCGCCGCTATAAACGAAATGGGAGACTTTTAGCACGAAACCCCAAATGGGAGCTCTTTCCCCCCTCGCCTCATTCCTCCTTCTAAGACCAGCCCCTCCACGGACGTCTTCCTTTGCCCCACACCTTTCTTAATGCACTTGTAAAGTCTGCGCGTGAGCTTCCGGGAGGCCAGCGGCCGCGCAATCGCATTCACGTTCTCCACCAGCTCCTGGTAGGACCGTTCCGGGGTTTCCTCCGGCTCCGGTTCAGGCGCTTCCCCGCATTCCTGATGCTTGCTTCGGCCCATGCTCGCAGGAGAAAGACCACACGCTCACGCGCCCTTGCAGCTACACTTCCGGTTCCACGCCACAGCAAAGAACCCTGGGAGGAAAAACACAACAGACGACCCAAAACGCTTCTCACCTTATCGCCAATCACAAGCTTTTCTCCTCAATCAACCAATAAGGAAGCGAGCTTGAGAAATAAGAACCACCCACTGTTCAGCCGGATGAAGCCGCTACGGGCATAAGAGCCTATTTCCCAGCAAGCAGCGTGCCTGGCTGCTCCTGGAGGAAAATGGCGGCCGGGACGGGTAGTGAGTGAAGGCCTTTCTTTAAGGGTGGGAGGGATATGGTAGGCCAGGGTAAGAGGTTGGCTTGAAAAGAAATTAAAAATTAAGGTTTCGGTCCTCCTAACAGCTATGGGAAAGTAACTATGGATTAGTAGCAGAGTGTTTGTTTTAACTCTGGAAAGTTCAGTCTCAGTTATCAAGCACGTCACTATATAGGTGACGTGAAATTTTTCACCTGAGTCGCTGTCCAGCCAGAGTAACCAATACCTGATCTTGGTAAACCAGTGTTCAGTATAAGGTAGCGTCATTCATTTATGAAACGAGACAGGCTTGGCTTTTCGATTTCTTACATCTTCATGCCAAGCAAAGATTAACTAATCAAGTGTCACAATTTTTTTAAAAAGCAAACTACAAGAAATGGGCTCTCCAGTTATGGATTCTTACTGATGTGTTACATCCACAAGAGTTTTAAGAAGAGTGGTCATGGCACACACACCCCACAATTTTCTGGGGAAGTGGGCTAATTAACATTCTTAGTGTTTTTCTGCGGGGAGGTAATTTTAAAGGGATTGAGAATGTATCTTGCAAAGGTGCTGACTTGGTTCGCAGATGAATGAGAATGAACTGGTAGAACAAGTTGTTAATGGGGTGATAGACGGACCACTTCCCTCCAGATTGTCTGTGTCTGCATGGAAAAACTGTGCTAACAGAAAAATAGCACAACTAAGAGAACAGTTAATTTTTAACTTCAGCAAAACTAACAGATTCTACATCTGTAGGTTTAAGTGGTACAGCCTACTCAGTCATCTCAGTATTCTGCCATCTCTTTCCCATGTGTATTGAAAAATGCCTCAGGAAAGGACCATCATGTTTGCTTTTGGCAAGCTGCATGAATTGAGGTAGATTAGGTGCAGTTGGGTGAGAAGAATCCCTTTCTGGGGTATATGATTAGGTTTCAACACTACTGTTTATTTGTCATTCCTGACAGAGCACAAGCTGCTGAGTGTTGGACCTACAGAGCCATGGTCTATCCGGGAGAAGCTATGCTTGGCTTCTTCTGTCATGAGGAGTGGAGACCAGAACTGGTAAGTTAGTTGTTATTGATGCTTGTGAGAACTTGCTGCTAAGTGGTCTTCCCAGTGGTATCCTAGAAAATGTTTGAATGGATATCATTATGTCTGTACACAGACTAGCCTTGAGCAGTAGAATTAGTGTAATTGATAACAATTGAAAGGGAAAGACCTGCTATGCTAAGCTCATTGTTTTTTTTAAAAAAAAATTTCACAGTATAAGTGACAAACAAAATAGAGAATTATGAAAGGGAGATAGAAAAAGGACAATATTCAAGACAAAGACAAAACAGAAAACAGAAAAAAGTAATACATCTACTCCAGATCTGTCTAGATATAAAAATAACACATTGAATCTTGAAATAACAAATCTGGTATTATCAGGGAAACTATTATAAAGTCTTAAAATTCACTACCTTCTGACCACTGGCTCTGCAGCATCATTACTAAACAATCTCATGTATCTTAGTCATTAGCAAGTTAATAATCTTCCAGTTATTATTATTTCTACATAATCAATTCAACTTCAAATAATAAATAAAGTTCCAATTTCTCATCAAATTAATGTTTTGACCATCTGTTTACAAATTTTGTTATTTTAGCCATTATAGCATATTCTCTGATTTTATCTTCCCAAAATTCTGTTTTAAGATTTTTATCAATTTTCCAACTAGATGCAATTATTACTCTTGCTGCAGTTAATAAATGTCAACATAGTTCATTAAGCTTCTTAGGGAGGTTTTCTGGTAAGATGCCCATTAACATTGTTTTGGCAGGAAGAGGAAATTTTAATTATTTTTTGCATTTTCGTGTGTACTTCTATCCAGTACTTCTTGATTTTTTTACAAGTCCACCACATATGGAAGAAAGACAACCTCTTCATGAACCTCAAGCAGAGACTTGTTTTGTTTAGTCATCTTCTTAATCATTTCAGGAGTTACTGAGCTGTTTGTTTGAATGCTGCTGAATTCTGCATCGTTTGCACTGATTTTGATGGCAACATGAAACAGTAATGACAACTAGATGCGTTTATCCTTTAAACCATGATACTAACTAGCTCACTTTACCTTTGATACATTGTTATTAAAAGTTAGTAAAAGCCTGAAGATTTGTGAGTTTATGTGCATGACTCTCTGACCTTGAGCTTAGAGCAATATTTTCAGCAGTTCTGTTTGTTACTGTTTGGATATTGCTTTCATGGTATTCCTTATTTACTCTTGTGGAACAAGATGAAATTAGGTAAGCAGTTGGAAATACTGAATCTCTAGTGATGGTTATTCTGGATTTTAGTAAATAGGAATAGAATATGGGGGAGTATTCATGCAATATAGAAGAAGGATTTTAAATTAATATACCGTTAGTGTGTTCTTGAGCTGGGATATAGATGAGTGTTATGTTGCATATATTTCCATTCTCCCCCCCACCTAGTGAACCCAACATGAGCTTTTCACTTCTTTATCTTTCCAGTAAAGGGAAGGTTAATCTTATTTCCACTTATTTTCTTTTCTAGGGTGTCTGTCAGCAGAGCCATCAAACCCTTTGCAGAGCCAGGCCGCCCACCTGATTGGTTTTCTCAGAAGGTAAGGTGCATACATTTTCCTATTGTCCTTCATTTCATTATTGAGAAATATCTTCCCAAGAGCTCACTATGTGGACCTACTTCCATGCTGAACTGGGCATTAGAGATGTGAAGACCTGAAGAAAAAATCAGAAACCAGTTTTTTTCCCTTTCTTTCAATGAAAAACTTGCGGGAGCACTGGGGAAGTAAACTCCTATGAAATATTTTCTCTTTTTGTCTGAGGAAAACCTCATCTTACAAAACATTTCACTTATTCCAAATGTACAGCACAAGACGATCTGAGGACTCTTGACTTTTCCAGTGAAGGAATTGAGACATTTGTGCAAGCACTGAGACACATGTGCAACATTTTCAGTATTGTTTAAATATAAATATTTTGGCAACAATTAATATGCTATGATATGTTTAACGGTAATGCACTATTAGCAAATTCAGTACGTTCAATCTTATAAAGATTAACATGATATTCAATTCAATAAGCCTTTATTGGCATATACACGATAGTTCCAGTTAAAGATTAACATGATATTTAAACATGCTGGCAGTATTACTTACTATAACTGTAGGAGAGAGTCTCTGTCCAAATATTACAGAATACGTTTTCTACAGTCAACTTATATCTTTTCCTACCTCTTAAAGGGCAGTGTTAGAATAGGGTTCAGCAGTATGCATCTTGGTGTTATTTGACAAATTACAGTAGGTTTTCTATCAGGGTATGAAGATACTTAGAAGTATTTGTCAGTTATTATTCTCTGAAAATTGTATGTGTTTTTTTAGCACTGTGCATCCCAGTATTCTGAACTCCTGGAGACAACTGAGACACCTAAGTGAGTGCAAAGACCAAATTGTGTGTTTGTTTTCCTTCTCTTTTAAAGGGGGCAAGGGTGGAAGGGAAGTCATTGCATTAAACGTTGTAGCTGTTTTAGAACTGGAGGTGACATCTTGGGCATAGGAGATGAAATTTATTTCCAGATTACCTGTTTGGTTATGTTTGGGCCATAGCTAAATTCTGTGGTAACATACAGACATGAGGCATTTAGTTATACTCAATCTTCTTTTCCTTTGCTTTTCCTAATTTGTTCATTTCATTATGTTTGGGCCGTTTTCTTATACTGGCTGTTGCATCAGAATCTTATTTCTTACACGTTTTGCTTCATAGACAACAACCTGCTTCATATCCTTCCTGCTTTTCTTTCTTTGTTAAATTGTATGGGTGTGTGTAATAATATCTTTGTAGGTTTTGTGCATCCACTCACAAATTCTATTTGGACATCTAATTTCAAAAGCCAATTCCATTTTATTCAGAGGACATGCCACGCTCAACCAGAGGATGGGGGAACATCAACACTCAGAATTGTGTTGGAAGGGAGAATGGAAGAGTAGTTGGAACATCTGAACACATTCCCACTGTCTAGTTTGAGTAGAAAGTATACCACACTGCTGTGACTTCAAAACAAACACACAAACAAATGCTTATAAATATGCTGGAGTTTGAAACTTCTTATGAAAGTGGTTTTGTGAGAATTGACAGCTAACATGATTTTGTCAAAGGCAATTGGCAGCTCACCTGGACAACATTCATAATAAAGTTTCAGTTCAGTTACCCAGATACATATAAACTCTGATGTACTGGGTGGTGAATCTTTCACACTCTTCAAGAAAGAATAGGGGAAGCCTAGAGTGTCAAAGTTTAATCATGTGTATTGGTTTTTGCCCTGTAACAAATTGCTTATATACATTTGTTTCCTTAATTATTTACCAGGATTGGGGAAGTAGGCTTTTTGAAATGTCTGTGGCATAGTTTCTACTGCTCAGTATTGCATTCCAAAGTGGCTAACTGAATGAATGATCTTAGGCATGTTGACTTTAGAGTAGATACCATTGAAATCAACAGGACTTGCTTTCAAGCAGTCAGGCTTATAGAGTTGTGCTGTAGGAACTGTAATTGAATACTAAAGTATAAACTTATCTTTTAATATAATAGTTCCTAGGAGTTGCAGAAGAGCAAAAAGGAGGACCATCAATGGGTCTGAACAACAGGGTGGTGGGTTTGATGTGGAGGAAAGGCATTTTGTCTTGGAGGATTGGGCATACCAAATCTCAGACCTTAGATTATTTTTCCTTCTTTTTGGTGTAGAAGAAAGCGTGGTGAGAAAGGAGAAGTGGTAGAAACTGTGGAAGATGTTATTGTGAGAAAACTGACAGCAGAACGGGTTGAGGAGCTAAAGAAGATGATCAAGGAGACACAAGAGAAGTACAGGTATCTACCCAATAAGTCATAATATTGGGTATTTCTTGGCTGCTTCAGGATGTGTTGATGATGTGTTGATAATGACATAGAACATGAGTTCTGTTTTTGTTGTCTCTGCAGGCAGCTGAAGAGGGATGCGGAACTGATACAGGCGGGGCACATGGATCACAGGCTGGAGGAACTGTGCAATGACATTGTGGTGTGGGTTATCTTATTACTACCCTGTGACTGTTCTATCTGGGATTGTATTTCTGAGTTCTAGGACTCTGTCCTTGGGTTTTACTGGAACTTCTAAACTTTAAGATTGAACCTGAAAGGGAAATTTATTTAGGTCTATGGTTAAGCATTTGACTTGTTAAAGACTTGTTGAGTTTTTTAAAAGCATAATCTTTTTTGAGAACAGACATGTTAATCATTAACCTATTTGCAGAGGCGTATCGGGAAGAAATGACGCCTGGGGACAACACCTCTTTCGGGGGGGGCACCGGCCCTGTGCCCCCCCAGCACTTGGACACTGCAGCAGCATGCCAGCTCCTGAGCCGGTCAGCTGCCACGGCACCCATCTGAGCCACCCCCTGCCCTGAGCGGCCACCCCCGCCTCCATGCAGGCGCCTCCTGCAGGCCCTGGGAAGGGCAGAAGCCGGCCTGCGGGGGGGCAGGGCCCGGCAGGTGACCCAAGAGGTGGCCTGCCATAATGCCTGTCCGAGCTGCCGAGCCCCCACCTCCAAGCCCTGCCCCCAAGGGCCTGGGGAGGGAATGAGGCAGCTTGGACGGGCGCCTCATACCACCCATGGAGACGGGTGCGTGGGTCAACTGACCCCGGGGGAGGAGGGGATGGGGGTGATTTTGTGCCCCCGGCCCAAGGCGCCTGGGGTCATTTAACCCCCCTGTCCTCGTGGGCAGTATGACCCTGCCTATTTGGTATCTAAGTCAATTACAGAAATAAATTAATTTCATTGACTGAATTCTGATGTCACTTTTAACTGGCATTAAGGCATGATGCTTTCCCAAGCCCACATGCATGCTTCGCTTCTCTTTCTGTTTCACTCCTGAGAATTCCAGTTAGAATCCCAGTCACTTGAGACGTGAAAATTCATGGGAGCTATCATGAAACGGAATCAGTCCCATTTGAGCTGCAGTTTTAAACTAGAGTTAGTTTCTCACTGTAATTTTTTGCATCAGAAGCAAGGCAGGAAGGCAAGGTGCCAGAATTATGCTGGTGGCTGGATAGGTTTGTGCATATCCTGTCTCAATGCTGTTTAAAAGTGTTCTCAGCATGCAGCCATTGCCTCTCAAGAAGTTCACAATGTTAAAAAAATGTAGCGAATTAACAAGAAAGATCGATTGAATGTATTGTCGAAGGCTTTCATGGCCGGATTCAGCTGGTTGTTCAATTAATCAGTAGTTGTGGGTTTTCTGGACTATGTGACCGTGGTCTGGTAGATCTTGTTCCTAGCATTTTACCTGGATCTGTGTCTGGCATCTTCAGAGGTGTATCACAGAGAGAAGTCTGTTACACCCTGTGTCACATGAGAAGGGAATATTTAGTGGGGTATATAATGTCCATGTACCAGGGTGGGGAACCAATCAGTAAGTGTTTGGGTGGAACTTGCTATGCAAAGGTGTGGTTGACTGCATTGTATTGCGGGTGGGGTTTTTCATTATGTTAAAGACTCAGCCCACTTCATCGAAATATTAGCAGTCTCCATCTCAACCCTAGCAACAGACTTATTAGCTTTGAAGTTGTCTCACTGTTCACCAAAGCTCCAGTGAATGACACATTTGCACTCATCGGCTGGATTTTTCCAAATGACATAACTTTGTTTCAACACTGCCTAACAACCAGCCACTTCCAATGGGACAATGATTACTATGAGCAGACAGAGGGGGCAGCCATGGGATAGCCAATTTTTACATGGAACATTTTGAGAAACAAGCCCTCAAAACAGCACCCAGGAAACCCACAACTTGGTTCCAATTTGTGGATGACACTTTTACAATCTGGAGCCATGGTGAGGAAGAACTGCTGAATTTTCTGGACCACCTTAACGGCATCCACCCAAACATCCAATTTATCATGGAAACTGACGAAGAAGGAAAACTTCCTTTTTTAGATGTTTTGGTCTTTTGCAAACCCAACCATCAATTGGGCCACACAGTATACAGAAAACTTACACACAGAGACCGGTATCTACATAAAAACTCCAACCACCAACCACAACATAAAAGGAGTATAATCAAAACTTTGACAGATCGTGCAAAACAAATTTGTGAACCTCACCTCCTCCCTGATGAAATCAATAATCTAGACTGGGCTCTGCACGCTAATGCTACTCCAAAACTGAAATCAGAAGAGCTTTAAGATGCAAAGAAACCCAGAAGACTGAGGAGAAACAGCCCCCCACAGGGAAAATTATTTCTACTATACCTCAAGGGAATCACAGATCAAATAGGGAAACTGATTAAAAAAACATAACCTACAAACAGTCTTCAAACCTGCCAGAAAAATACAGCAGATTCTACACTCAGCCAAGGACAAGAGATATCCCCTCACTTCTGAAGGAGTCTTATCGCATACCCTGCAGTTGTGGAAAGGTCTACTTTGAAACTACAAAACATAGCATTCAGTCTCATATTAAGGAGAATGAAAGACACTGTCGGCTTAACCATCCTGAAAAATCTGCAGTAGATGCTCTAAATAGAGCAGTAGATGCTCTAAATAAAACTGGACATAACATTTTATTTGAAAACATGGAAATATGTCAGACTACGCAGGGAGGCCATTGAAATCCACAAACACCAAGGAACTTCAACAAGAAGGAAGAAACTCTGAGAATTAACAAAACTTGGCTACCAGTAATTAAAAACACCAGAATCAAAGGCCAAGGGCATGCTAAGTTCATGGATAATGGACTCCACCCAGACACAGGATTTGCATTCACCAATACTGCTGCTACAGCAGGGAATGCAAATGTGAATCACTCCCCGGACTGAAAACCCCCACCCACAATACAATACTATCAACCACACCTTTGCATAGCAAGTTCCACACAAAAGTTCCCCACCCTGAGACATGGACAATATATGCCCCACTAAACATTTCCTTCTCACTGGACACAGTGTGTAACAGACTTCTCTCTGATACACCTCTGAAGATGCCAGCCACAGATGCAGGCAAAATGTTAGGAACAAGATCTACTAGACCACAGCCACACAGTCCGGAAAACCCACAACAACTGATCGATTGAATGGTTCTGTCGTTTTTGGTATCCTAGCACTAGGGTCGACCTATGGTTCCAAAAGTAATGACATTGTAACATAAAGAAAGCAAAGTTTTAGTAGTAGCTGCTCAACAAAATGCATTTGTTGTGAGCAAATGACTTTCCAGTGAAGTAAAAAAGGTAATCAGCCTGCATTATAGCTTCATGGAATATTACCAATATTTGACTAGTTAATTGATCACTGTGTCACCCTGCTGTAGGCTTTTGCTGTGGTTCTAAACCAGTTATGCACACATTATGGGGAGGGGGAGTGCTCTTCAGTATTTGCATTGGCGAGATCCCATGTGTTTGAAGCCTTCATACCCTTTAGAATAAAACTTTGAGTGAAATTTCTAGATAGTGACTTGGATCACGGATGAAAATCACACTTGAAATTTCTAGATAATAGCTTGGTCATGGATAACAAATCACACTTGAGTTTATCTGAGCTATAACTCATTGTGTTGGTGGGAAGGCATTGATTAGCACTCAGTAACCTTGAGGTCTGCTGAATTGCTTTAGGAAAAAAAGAATGGAAGAAGAAGAGGCAGAGGTGAAGAGGAAAGCTACTGATGCTGCTTATCAAGGTTAGCTGAGATTGCTTGTCTACTATAACTTAGCTTATTTGTATGAGAACATTTAGAAATGGTGAAATCCAGTGTGTGCAGAAAACACACAAGCTTGTAGAGCTGGAGCACAGGTTTTGAGATGCGAGTCCCAAAGTAAGGGTTTTAGCAATGAAAAAGCTGTTCATGATTAGTGATCAGTGTTTTTGTTACTGGTAAAGTTTGCTACTGGTAATGTTTCCTATTGTTACCACATTCAGAGAATCTTTATGATGGAAGTAGCCACAAGAGTTCAAGTAGCTTAATGTTTGATTTGGTGGTTGACTGTCCTGTCAGTTTGTACTTGGATTTCCTGTTTCTCAGTGTGATTGTCTGGACTACAGCTTTGAAATTGAATTTCCTTCCAGCTCGTCAGGCAGTTAAGAATCCATCACGAAGAGTGCCAGGAATGATGGTCCGCTCTCCAGCAGGCTCAACCTCACCAGGAGGAGACTACACTCTCGGGGACTTGTCTCAGCCCACGGTAGAAGAGGCTAGTCCAGGGGTAAGGATTTGGCAAAAATGTAAAACCTATAGTATGTAGCCATCTGTAGAGTGCGCCAAGACCAGATGAGCTATATATGCCTTTCTCTATCTTATTTTTTTTCTTTTTGTCATGTCAACAAGTTGCCCCGAGAACAAAGTCTGCTTTGTGGCAAGGCAGTGAAAAATGTTTTGGTTAGAGTAGACATATAAAGGCAGAGATACACAAAGGGGTAAGGGGAGCAAGAATGATGGAGGAGGTGCTTGAGGTTTGCTGGGTCACTGGCCCTGGTGGGTGGAATCAGTGGGACTTGTCAAGATGATGAGGATGTGGCTTTGAACAGTGTGGTTTTTCTCTTTCTCAGGTAACTCCAGGGACATTGCCCAACACCCCAGTTGCCTCCTTCATTGGGATCCCTGACACCCCTATGGGCTCCACCTCACTGGATGCCCCCATGACCCCAGTCACAGATGATTCAGCCCAGAAAAAGATGATAGGACAGAAAGCAACTCCGCCTCCTTCTCCTCTGCTTTCAGAGCTGCTGAAGAAAGGCAGCCTCCTGCCCACAAGCCCCAGGCTGGTATGGAGTTCACTGCTTACATATGCAATAATCCTGGTGAATCTCTGTGACTGACTTTCACTACAAAAAGAACCAGCAGTTTTGAAAAGTGAAAGCTTAGACAGGTCTCTGACTTGTGGGACAGTGACTCAGTGATAGAGCTTCTGCTTGGCTTGCAAAAGATCCCCAACTTCAATCCCCAGGATCTCCTTTAGTAAAAGAGTGTGGTAGCAGGTGATGTTACCTGCTGAAACCTAATACCTTGGAGAGCTGCTGCCAGTCAGAGTAGGCAAGACTGACTTTGATAGTCTGACTGGGTGTTAAGGGATCTTCCTAGGTTGAGGAGCCAGAAGCATCCTACTTATGCACACTTTTTCTAGACCAAAGAATTTTGATTATCTCACTACTGAAACTCTGGAGAAAGAAGGAAAAAGAGTCTTTCCCAGCTCTCTCCTCAGTGAGTTTGTGGCTGAGGTAATATTTGAGCCAGGAATTTCTAGCTCATAGTTTGTGCCTATAACCACTTATACTACCACTGAGGCTGCAATGCAGCTTGTTGAAGAAATGCAGTGGCATATTGCTCATAATTTTAATTTTCTTGTAATGAACTGGGGTGTTTTTTTAAATTTATGTTTAGATCCTGCTCTTATATGAGCTTCCCATCCAAAGGAACTGATTAGATCCACACCCAGTTAGCTTTAGCAATGCCAGTACATTGGATGCTTCCTCTTGGCCCATTTCAATAGGTACTTAAATACTGATGCATGTTGTAAGTCACCTGTAGTTTTGGGAGGGGGGTGCTAGAATTTTTAAAAAATAAATTACACCACCATTGATATGATATTGATGTGGGAGAAGAAGGGACTGATAACATACATTCACTAAAATAAAGTGGTATGTATCAGCTGTTAAAAAGGTGACAGCTGAATCTGTGCAGATAACCTTTCATAATCAAACAGCTGTTTCCTTGCTAATCACGTTTTTAAAAATTGCATATTTGCAGTGGTTTGGATGTCATATTTTTCATGTGTTCAGGTGGGGATACTTCCTCCTGCATGGACACAAATTATTCCATGCAGGAGAATTTCCTTATGGCTCATTGGACCATTCTCTTTCCCCACTGCCGTCCCTTCCTTGCCCACCCCTGGAGCTTGTTTACATGTCATTAAGGGATGGGGGAGGAGAGCTCTGCGGCCTACAGGGGTAACTTGTGCTACCTACATGGCATTGCCATGCATAAATGCAGGGGTGGGGATGGCATCTCTAGTCCCCAAGGAGACTGGATATCACACCTTTGCTCAGGGAACGCTCATGCTGTTGCTAAATACAGAATGGCCAGGGTTTATTTTATCATATATGTCTTAGATATTCCTCACTTTCCATGATTTTTGGTGGCATACTTGATCCTCATTTGTACTTCTTTTGTGTGCTAGGGAAATGTCTAAAAAAGGACCCCTAGGGTTCCCAAGTGAAATCTGTGAATGTTACCCTCCTTGTTTTTTTTAATTAGTTTTTGGGTTGGGAGGGTTGTAGCATTAAACAAGTTAAATGAGCTCAGATAACAAGTTTCTTGGTCCGTTGCGAGATGTACAGTGTCCTTTCTGTATGAGTAGAAACACCGGATGTTTTTTGTTTTGTTCTGATCCCTGCTCCCCCCACATCAGCGCTGTGCTGACTTTGTCCACCCAACAGAGCACCTTGATTCTGTGCTGCTGGATAACAACCAGAGGATACGACCATGTCAGCAGAGTGATAGCAAATACTTGGAAACAGGTTTTGGGGGCTTGTAGTACTGCTGCCGTGGTACAGAAGAGAGGCCTTATATTGTGTATGCAGGATGGGGAGCAGTCTGTGAGTTGATTTTTAACCTATACACATCTTCTGTTCTTTGGCAGGTTGGTGAGAGTGAGCTAGCAGTGGTTTCTGGTCATGCAAGCAGCTCTAGTATCCTCCTGGATGTTGGAGGGGTCCTTCCAGTGCTGCATGGTGGTGAAATGCAGTTGGCTTCTACTACCATTCCTGCATCTACTGCTGCTTCTGGTAAGTCTCAGGAATGCTATGGTGATTGTTTCTTCTTTCTGCTGCTTATATTGTTGGGATGTTGCTAGGTTATTTTTTAAAGCTTTGATTCTATGAAGGAAAGACCTTGAAAAGTAGGCAGAGGTTTTAGAGGAGAGATTATGTTTGTTGGGTAGCTTTAATCATGTCATTCTTGCTTTGTGAATGGCTTTCATTTCTCTTTCATGTTCAGTTCAGAATGGTCTCCTTTCTAAATCACTCTGCTCCTCATCTGTGGTACATATTTGCATTGCACTGGTATTTGTTCTGCCATTTCTTTTTATTCAAAGCACTTCTTCTCTTACCTAAATCCCAAAGCAACTTTCTGTGATGGTGGACCCTGTTTAGCAGAGTAGTTTAATTTTCTGTCCCTTCCAGTTTCCTTTTCCTACCTTTAGTTCGTCTTTTAAATTGGCCTCTGGAGCCAGGTCCATGTTTTTGCTCTTCTTTTTGATTGCAAAGTGCCTAGTTTTAAGTAGACCAGGAATTCGAACTTTGTTTTCAAAGGACATTTTCTAGCCCCTTAAAGGTACAAAAATAAGTTTAAAAGTATGTGAGTAATTCTTGCAAAACTTCAAGATGCTTGAAGAGATGGGAGGGAAGAGTATAGGAATGTTATTGGTCCTGGTGAGCTGTGGATATCTGTGTAGCCCTCTGCTTCTTCTCGCAAATTATGTCAGTGTTTATATTTTATATAGGTGGCAAAGTTCTTCTTGCCATCAAATTGCTGCCATTCTTTGCACAATGTATACACCGCCCTCTCTTTTGAGTCTGTATCAAACTTTGTCTTCTTTACGTGCCCTTAACAACAGAATCCTGACTCTGATCGAGAATTGGTCTTCCAAGTATCTTGGTCCCTTGAAAATAAGTAATCATTGTGATTGTGATAAAGATTATGAGAAAAAATAGTAGAGGGGGTAGAAATGTTTAAGTAAATATACTTAGAACGTGACACTTATGGGTTGGATCCAGTGATCCATCAGTGGATGGTGCTGGTTGTTGTGAATCTTTCCTGCTTTTTCCTCCTCCAAGCATCATTTCTGGCATTGGAAATCTGCTTTCCTGGATGGAAAATGACTGCTGGGAGAAGAGGAAAGTGGGGGGAAATCTGTGATCGTTGCAGAAAATTCCACTGCAATGGTACCAGTAGGATTTCTAATTCAACTTTGTCAGCTGAAGACTTGGGTATCTGCTAGCTAGTCAGATGTTATGGAAGCCCCATGTAGCTCCCCTTGTGTGCTGCTGTTCCCTGTGCCCTTACTCTGTAGTGTGTATCTGTAGTGTGTATTTCCCTTGCTTGCTTTAAACCATTTAATCCATATCAGTGTTTTGTGACTTCTTTAAGTTCCCAAATGTTGGGATGTGAACAAGCAAATCAAGACATAGCACACCAATGTTATTAATTTTCCATTGAATAATGGGTGGATTTACCACAGGCTTCAGTCACTTAGGTGCAGAATAGATTTCCATTACTGATACCATGTGTTGCCAGGTTTTCCATTACAGTGCCCTTGGGATGTTCTAGGGACTTCAACAGACTCTGAAGGCTGCTGTTTGTATCCAGTTTGGCATATGTGTCACAATTATAGCCCTGGAGCATGGGCTCTACGAAGAGCCCAGGGTTTGCTTGCTTTGTTGGCCTGAGTAGCAGTTGCTTCTTGGCTAATGTGCCTTTCCCATCTTCATCCTTTGGTAGGTGCTCCTACTCTTTCCCGCCTTTTAGAAGCTGGTCCAGCACAGTTCACCACATCGCTTGCTTCCTTTTCTGCTGCCGCCAGTGAACCTCCAGCCAAACGTCTGCCTCCCCCTGTAGAATCCGTGTCTCAGACAACTTTAGTCACGGTGCCCACACTACCAGCACCACCTGCTGTGCCACCAACCGCAACTCCTGAAAGTGTAGTGTCAGGTGCGTCCTTGCACTCATATGTCACTTGCTGCCTTAAAGAAGATTTCCTTTAGGGTCAGCGGAAGGGGTGTATGAACAGGGGCTTTGGCCATATCCATAGTAAAATGTTTGATCCCAAGAGTCAGAGGGGCAAATAATGGTATGGAGATAGTTGAGAAGAAGCACCCAGGGTTTCAGTGAAAATACATGAGTAAATGGAAGGATGATTTGGGTTGAGGGAGTGAGGGGAACTCAGCTAGGCTATGAGTCAGTTCCTGTTTAGAATCCATCTGTGATTGGTGGGGATTGTGCCTTTGATTCGGGGCTGTAGAATGCTTTTGATTTCTTGATCTGACCCACCTGCTGGTTGCCACAGCTGCCAGGCTTTCACTTGACTTGTCACTCTTGTCCAGTGAGTCAGCCCAACGCGTGTGTTCCCATGGAGGCAGTGCCCGATCCTCACTCTGTGACAGTGTCAATGGACAGCAGTGAAATTTCCATGATCATTGATTCCATCAAGAAAGAGTGCCTGGGCTCTGGGGCATCGGTTGCTGTAGGGACTTCCAAAGACCACATGGATGGGAAGGAAGACCTAGATCTGGCTGAGAAGATGGATATTGCAGTTTCCTATGCAGGGGAAGAGCCTTCCTATACTGGGGAAGAACTGGACTTTGAGACTGTTGGGGATATCATAGCCATCATTGAAGACAAGGTGTGTAAAGCTGTTTACATCTATAGCTTTAAGTAATTCCTTGATCCCCAGTACATTTCTCTCTCATTAACTCCTTCTTTGAATCTAGAGGTACTGAACTGTAATTCAGCTCATATGTTATTAAGCCTTTATGGCATACTTTAGGACTTTCAGTCAGATAGCATGGGGAGTTTCCCACTGGGAACTCAATTCCAAGATGTTTTGGGGCCCAATTTTGCACAGGGAGAGAAGGTGCTTAAGTGTGCCACTCCTCCATTACTGTTTTCCCAACCTGAAGTGGGCCCAGGGAGCAGCTATTTGCCCTGTTGGGTAAACTTGGGTGCACTGACAGCTGCAGGTACACCTCCCTAACAGAGCAAATGCAGGCTCCCCAGTGTGTTTCAGACTGGTAAAATGGAAAATGGCATGGTGGGGGACAAACTTAAGTGGCTTCTTCCCATGTGTTGTAGTCCAAATTCAAATCAAGAGCTTCAGATTGGGCACTCCTAGATCACTTGTGTCAACCAGCCATACGGACTCTGTAACTTGTGAATTGGCTGTGAAAGTGACCTAGAAGAGAGGTCTGCAAATTTGGCTGGTCTTTCTGGTCAGCATAACCCTACTCCTTCCCTGACTCAGGGAAAGGTCATGTCTCTGCTAGTGGATCAGACTAGTGGTCTATCTAATCCAGCATCCTGTCACACACTGCCAGACTGTTTATCTGAAGGTCTAGCAACAAGGCATAGAGGCTGAGGCCTTCGCCTGATGTTGCCTCCTGGCACTGGGATTCAGAGGCTGACTGCCCTTTAGTTACCATGGCTGGCAGCCACTGATAGGCCTATCCTTCATGGATCTGTCTAATTTCCTTTTAAAGCTGTCTATGGCTGTGGCCATCCCTGCATCCTGTGGCAGCAAATTCCACATTTTAATCAGTCTCTTTTTAAAGAAGTATATCTTTTTGTCTGTCCTGAATCTACTGCCCATCAGCTTCATTGAACACCCTCCAGTTCTAGCCTTTTTGGGAGAGGGAGAAGTTCCCCCTGTCAGCTTGCTCTGACTGCAGAGGTACTTAGCACATCTTCAAAGCGCACCCCAAGATCAGAGGCCGTCCCTTGCCCCTTCCCCAACTTCAAGTCATAGAGCCTTATGAAGAAACCTTTCTTGTTTGGATTCTCTGTGCAAAAAATGTATGTGTCAAAGATACACGGAGAGGCATTTTTCATAATGGTTCCCTAAGAATGGACTTCCTTCATACTGAGAACTGTTAAAGTCTGAGCAACTTTCTAAAGCTTTGTAGCACTTCTTTTGGGTGGATTTCAGTCCTTGGGTAAAAGCAAACCTGAGCATTTCTATAGCCTTTACAAGGTAGCTTTCCTTTTTAGAACGCAAACTTCAGTCTGTAGTAGTCAACCTGAAACTTCATTTCTATTATTTCTTCTAATGTCTTGTCTTGTAGCCATGATGATGCACTAAATGAATTAGTGATGCATTTCCATTGTTTTTAAAGGATGTCAGACCATTCCAGGGAAGCTTTTTGAGATGGGGCTTTAAATATGAAAGCTGACCTTGGTTTTGACAGAGAGGACAGCAGCTTACTGCTATGTGGCATACGGGGTTTCTAATCTTATGTTTCGAAGTGTATTGCCAGCAGTGAAAATAACTTGTTTTCAAAGGGACACTTCACACCCATTATGATATTCCACATCTGCAAGCAGTTGTTTAGGTGGGCTTTAATGCTTTGGTCCCCAACCTGCTACAACGCTATTGCCTACTTTGGACAATCTTAAAAATACAAATATTTCACTTTTTGCTCTTTCTTACAATTCTTTACCCTCACCTTTAGAATGGAAGAGGCGTAGTCTCTGCTGCCTTCTCTGCAAGAGCTTTACTGTTCTAGTTGTTGTTGTTGAACATTTTTATACCACCTTTCTATTCAGAGGCCTCACAAGGCAGCAAAGAGAAGACATTAAAATCAACCTTTTAAAATAATACACACACATATAGACCCAGAGAAATATCAATGATTAAAAACACCAACAGGAAGGAGGGAATGCCAAATGAAATAAAAAGTCTTCATTCCCTGGCCGAAGATAGACGAATATCCCTGGGGAGGCAATTCTAAAGTTTTGGTGCCAGTACTGAGAAGGCCCTTTTTCAGGTTGCCACCTTTCTAGCCTCAGATACTGAGTGCACCTGTATGTCATGATCTGTTATTGCTTTGGTATAGGTGGATGACCATCCTGAAGTCTTGGATGTGGCAGCAGTTGAGGCTGCTTTGTCTTTTTGTGAAGAGATCGAGGACCCCCAGTCATTGACTAGCCCCTGGGAACATCCAATCCAGCGAGAACATCCAATCCAACAGGAGCACGAGAAGCAGAATCAGATTCCCCAAATGGCTATGACCATAAAGCAAGAGAGAGCTGACTGTGAGGAATCTGAAGCTAAAGGGATCAGAGATCTGATTAGCATTGGGGATCTGGGGACAGAAATAAAAACAGAGCCTGCAGAGCAGGAGCAGATACATTTGGGCTCTGAGGAAGTGACCAGAACAAACGAAGCCCCTGATCTGAGGGGCCGTGTCTCTGAGGAACGGCAGGCAGCAGTTGCTGGCGTTCAGAGTTCTGAAATGGAGGTAGAATCGTCAAAAGAGGAAGTGCAGCATGCCACAGTGAAGTCAGAGGTATGTGGTTGAGGAGGCTTCTTTGGGACTATTGAGTGGGCAAGTGAAGAACAAGCGGGGAGAGGCCATTGGTCTGATGCTCCTTTCAGCGAGCGTGCATAGAACAGAGACCTGGCGATTTCATTGGTCGTATTCAAGACTATATTTACCACATATAAAATAACAGTTCCACACCCAGACAGCCTCAGATCCCACTGCTTATATGCAAACCGAGAACACCTGTACATTGCTGCTGCTTAATTCATCCTGCTTTTGCTAGGCAAGGGGAGGGGTGGTGATCACTGAAGCCACAACCCCACAGAAATCTTCCCCGTCTACTGTTCTAGATTCTGAGGTTGCCGCCAACATTGCCCAAATGGTTGCAGGGAGTCGTTTTTCTAGTTGCTTTTGTGAAAACGGTGAAGACAGAGACACTGAAATCTTTATCTGGTGCCACATTCTGCATTTTTATTTCACTCCTGCAGGACTGCGACATGCCCCCAGCTCTGGCTATATGTTAGGTTTTTGGGAAATCTGATGCCTGAACGTGAACTGCTTTTCTATATAGGCAACCAGGTTGCTGTTGCTATTTTCATTATATAGGCCTTAATCATATTTAGTGGCTGCATGATAAGCTCAGGAAAGGGGGGTGGGGGAAGTCCTAATACTTTAGGATATTCTGTGTTTCTTCCTAGCTCCCCCTTGATGATGATACTTCCTCTCCACATGTTCCAAGTGCAAGTGAAGACTCCTCACAGCCAGACCTTCACCACAAATATGACCTCTCAGGTAACCTGATTAGATTGATGGAGAAAGAGAATGGTTTGCTAGGGGACTGGGGAGCGGGGGACCTGATGGCCTGGAAGTCCTTGTAAGTGGCTATTCCAAGCTGGGCGAGAAACCACAACTACTCCTTAGCATAAAACTGTTCTTATTTTCCTCTTTCCAGAATCAATGAAGGAGGAAGCCCAAGCTCTTTTTGAAAACCAGGTGAAGGTATTTTTTAAAATCCAGAATCACTTGACACATTTATATTGAGAGTAGTTGTTAGCTGTTAAGAGTCCAGAGATTGAGCTAGCCAGAACTGGTGCATGGTGCTGTCTCAGGGGTGTGCTGACTACTCATAGTATAGACTGGAAGGAATATTTTAGTTAACCTTTTCCAAAGTAGGGGTCATGCCTTTCCTGCAGCTTTCAAGGGGCCACCGCTAGCTAAAAAAAGCCTCTCCCAGAGTATCTTTTAGCTGTGATGGGGATGATTGACCATGTGACTCTAGAACGGCTTAGTGGTAGCTAGAGTCCTTTTGCTTTCCCCACTGTGGTCATCTTGGAGGCTGGCCTAGGTGCTGTTACTGGCAGCTGGTCATGCTGATTGCTGGAATTTTAATCCTGTACCTCAGGATGCTCAGGGTGAAGAGGATGAGGAGGATGGTGCCAGCGAGGCTGCCAGTCTGGAGGAACCCAAAGAGGAAGATCAGGGTGAGGGATATCTTTCAGAAATGGACAATGAGCCCCCTGTGAGTGAGAGCGATGATGGCTTCAGTATCCATAATGCACCTTTGCAGTCTCACACACTGGCTGACTCCATCCCCAGCAGCCCTGCCTCCTCACAGTTGTGAGTATTGGTGAACCTACAGCTACTTGTAGACATTCTAGATCGTGCCTCTGGCCTCCTGAGAGGTTCAGGACTAACCATTGGTCTGTAGTATAAACTAGCTCTGACTCCTGTCACTGTAAGGCTTTTGTTTTTTTAATTGTGTTGCTGTGTGGAGGAGCTTCATAGTTAGACTCCAGCTGCTAGGAAGAGAGACATCCTTCTTTCCCTTGCATGGAGAAGTGTGGGCAGGTGGGGGCTGTTTAGTGAGGAGTCCTGGCTAGTTGCCTGGTGGAACTCTGCCTGTTTTGATTTAATTTTGGGGTCTGTCTATGTCCTGATCTGACCAGTGATTTTCTCCCTCCAGCTCTGTTTGCAGTGAGGATCAGGAAGCCATTCAAGCCCAGAAAATTTGGAAAAAAGCAATTATGCTGGTTTGGAGAGCAGCAGCCAATCACAGGTAAGTTGACAGTCCCCAAACTCTGTGCCATTCTTTCAGGAAAGTAGTCAGAGGAAAGGAGCCCCCCCAACCTTCGGCATTTGAGAAAGTAAAGGAAAGGCTTCATGCTTTTAATTCTCCAGCATTTGAAGTTCCATGGAAATTTTTAGCACAAAATCTGGCAGCCTCTGTAATAGTTTGAGAATCCAAGGTGTCTCATATACCAACATGTTGACAAGTCTTTGTGGATATGTTGGAAAACTCAGAGGAAGTGTTGGTTGGCTGAGTTCCAAAATTCATGGATAGCATTAGCTTAGCTGAGATTAAGTTTACTGAGGCTCATGGGAGGGCCTCCCTTCATTATGAATGAAGCTCTGTCCCCCAAGAATTGAAGGGGACAGAGCTTCATTCATGATCATTCATTCAGCTGACACCATCTGTATATAGGCCTTTCAGGCTGAATTTAAAAATTTTCTCTTCCAGAAGGCATTTGAACTTGATTGAAGAGGGAAACAATTCCTGAGATATTTTTATGAATTTAGGATAATTAGTTTATCTGATGTCTTTCTATGCACTCTAAAACATCGTTGGATGAAAAGATGTTCAATAGACTAAATCAAATACTTTCAAAGCAAGTTGGTAGCATATCATCACATATTGCAATTCCCACTTTGTGCATCTGATTTTTCATATCTGTAGTTGCCCATGTTTCACATGTCCCAATTCTGCCTCTCCAGTTTGGTAGAACTGGCCCAAACAAATAGACAAAATGGGGACACTTTTTAGTATGAACCAAGTTGTGGAATGTGGGGTTTCAGACTGCAGAATTCCTTGACTCTAATATGTTGAACAAATGGGTGAGAAGACTGATCAGCACTTCTGTACGTGGGGACTGTGCTGCCATCTTGGCTTAGTGTCTACTTGGTTTTCAACAGCCAGTTGTCTTATTTTATAAGGACTCACTGATGTCTGTTTCCTTATACAGATATGCCAATGTCTTCTTGCAGCCTGTAACTGATGATATAGCACCAGGATACCACAGTATTGTACAGAGGTCAGTAACCATTTCTGTGCTAATATTGATTCAGTCTCTTAGAGATCAGTATTGTTTCTCAGTGGGTATGAGACATTCCAGAGAGAAGCAAAGCATTGTTCATTTAGAACCTTGGGAGGATCTGTTCAGCCTAGCACCGGTACAGTCAATTACCTGGGAATACTTATAGAATATATTTATTTTAAAAATATTTATATCCCATTTTTCAAAGTTGTTCAGAGCCGCTTACAACAGTAAGTGAGAAAGGAATGAAGCTTAAAGCTGCAGAAGGTAAAAAAAAAAGGGGGGGGGAGGAAAGATGGAATGTCAAAACAAGTTTAAAACTGGAGATTTAAAAATAATGTAAGGTAGGAAGTTAAGGCATTAGCGCAAAGCAATAATGAAATGGCTTAAGGTCATAGTGAAGATAATTTGGATGCTTGAGAGAGAAAGAAGGGAATCAGATCAGCTGGTTTTAAAAGTTGTTGCCTCTTGTCTTTTGCAAACTGAATTTTTAAAAGTAAATCCTGTTGTCAAAGCTAACAGCTTGATTACTTTACTGGTGACAGGCCAATGGATTTATCAACTATTAAAAAAAATATTGAAAATGGGCTGATCCGGACCACGGCAGAGTTCCAACGAGATATCATGCTAATGTTCCAGAATGCTGTCATGTACAACAGCTCTGACCATGATGTGTACCACATGGCTGTAGAAATGCAGCGAGATGTCTTGGAACAGATTCAGGTAAAGGCACAGTCAGGGCAGTATTCATTTCCTGATCTAGTGTGGGGAGGTGCTGATCAAAATTAGGAAAGAGGCCTGCTCCTTTTGACATCTTGAATGTCTCATTGGCTTGTCAAATTCTGATAGAAAGAAATGATGTAACCTGCTGACTTATCATTCCTAAAAGGAATGCAGGCTTAGAAACAAACCAGTAACTGAAAAGTCCAACGTTGTGGTAGCAAAGCCACTAACATGCAATCATGTTGAGAACCCTAATAGCTGTTATGTGGTTTCTTGCAGCAATTTCTAGCCACACAGCTGATCATGCAGACGTCTGAGTCTGGGATCAGTGCAAAAAGTCTGCGTGGACGAGATTCCACTCGGAAACAAGATGCTTCAGAGAAGGTGGGGGCTAATCAGCTGCTGATCCTTGGCTTTATTTGGGGAAGATGGTTCAAGTCATTTGTTACACTGTAAATCCACAGGGTGGGGTTCAAGTAGCTTTGAAATCCAATTAAAATATCTATTGGAATAGAAATATGTTTGTCTTTGAGTTGTTAAGTAATGAAGATGGCTGTTACAGTCTCCCACTTCTAGCAGTCCTTCAGAGTTGAGTTCTCCGAAAAGGGTGGCTCGGTCTTTGGAGTGAAAGGTTGTTCCCAAAGAATGGTGATTTACAATGAAATCCTGTGGAGAGTTACTCCAGTCTGAGCTCCTTCACTTCAATGGACTTAGGCTAGAGTAACTCTCCCTAGGATTGCATTGTCAGTCTGTGGAGATCAGTTCTAAGGTATAATCTGAGTGGAGAGTTTAAAGCCATACTGAAGCAAAGAATTTTACCAGCCAAGAACTGGAAAGGACATAATTTTACCTGCCACCATCAAGCTCAACTGAGGCAGATCACTTGGTGTTTAGTTTATCAGCCTGTCTGATAGCAACTTCTGAACTAAGAGCTTCCTGATCCTTGGGTATGCAGGGCCGCCAATAACAAATGCAGACAGGCTGAGGGAAATTAATTGTTCTGGAGCCCTTTCTGTAGCCAAGCTAGCAGCCCCTGTAATTTGGTATCTTGTGTAGCAATTCATCATGTCGGCTATGTGAGAAGTGCCCCTTAGAGGGAATGGGACGGAGTATTGAGCTATAACTGCAGTGGAAGTCAGGCAGTTTCTTTGTGCTTGTTTCTGTCAAATCTGATCACTCCTGTTTGTCTTCTAACAGGACAGTGTCCCCATGGGCTCTCCTGCATTTCTCCTTTCTCTTTTTGTAAGTATTTAATTGTTCAGTTTTGTGTAGCATTTGTACCAAGGGGGAATATGGTAAAATGAGGGCTTCTTAACATTACTATAGGGATGGAGTCGTCTCAATGAAGTGTAAGATATGTATTGAGCTCCTTTGGCTCCAGTGGACTGTTGGTGGCTTTATTTTTATTCAGTTTCCATCCCACCTTTTCCCAATGGAAGTCAGGCTGTCGGTGGCTAACAACCATATAAATCATTAAAAATAAATTATAGAGTCAATATCCTCTTATAATGATAGAATTATGCATTAATAATTAAAACGCAGATTAATTGTAACAATCTAAAAATTATTTAAAAGGTTTCACCTAATAATTTCTCTTCTGGATGAGCAAAAACCCATAAAGGTCACAGCAAGTAACAGCAGAGGATACAAACACTTGAAGGGTCTAGCAAGAGAGGACAATTGATGTCTAACCATCACTGCTCTCAACCATAGATCTTACAGGCCCTGCAGAACTGACCCAAGTTCCTCAGGACCCAGGTCTCATTCATCAGAGATCCACCAGACTGGGGCCAGGGCAGGAAAATCCCTGGCAACTGGATGTGACTGGGGCCAGGACTACCTGCTAGGAAAGAAGGTTTTGATTATTTTTCACTGCAGGCCCCTTCCTTTCTTTTTCCCAATGTGTGTTCTGTTGTTCTGGATTTGTGTTGACACACCAAAATCTTCTGCATTTTGCTTTGATGGTAAAACAACGCATTACATTCTGTATTACTCAGTAGTATCCTTGGCTTGCAGCTCTCTCCTTGTGCCTCAAGAATCCTATATATGGTTTTAACTATTCACTTCTAACATTTCAATCCAGCATAAAGTTCTCAACCATTCCAGATGAAAAGAAACACCACAATAAACATTTAATAGAATTCCCTCATTGGCTTAAAACAATCAGCAAATGTCAGTATAGTGTCTAAAATGAAGCAGCTCCACTAGCCCAATGACACTTCTCTAGCTTGAAGGCCTTTTTATTAAATGAGAAGGTTTTGGCAAACCTTGTGGAAGTCAGAATGGAGATGGCCAGACGTTTCCCTGGGTGGCGAATTCAAGACATTATTATGTCTAATAGAGAAGACCCTGGATCTGACAGTTTAGTCCACTACCAAATGGCAAAAGAACACAGAGCAGCTTCCCCAAAATGATTCCTTGTTAAAACACTGAAGAGTTTCATTAGAATCATTGGTTTCCCTGGAATCTAGGAAGTCTGGCACTTTATAAGATCTTCATATATTTTACATTAAATATAGACTTCATGGCACAACAAAACACACTTCGAGCAGTCCTAATCCTTTTTATCCTTCATGATGCCAGGCTTATCAATATCTGAGCCTTTTCATCATGTCTTATAGTGTTTGCTAACTAGCCAACGAAAAGACAACCCATTTAAAATAGTCTTCTAAGTTTCCAAGTACCTCTTGTCCATTGAGTTCAGCTCTGGGCACACTGTAGGAAAAGCAACGCAGGGGTTGCTCAGTTTTAGCCAGTTCCATTTCAGTTCGTATAAGAGGGTGTAGAACACATCAGTTTGGATCCTGAACCTGCTCATGGATGAGCTGCATGGCCATCCAGGAAATATCTCTCATCCTATATTTGCATTGTAAGATTAAAATCTGACTGTTGCCTATCAAACATTGTGCTGTCATAAGTATTGTACAGGGTTATTTCTGCTGTTCTGGCCATTTAGGAATAGAATGCGTAAACAACAGGCAACTCTTCTAAAGAGAAAGTTACGTATAAATTGCAGTTTCTTACACACTTCTCAGAACATCATGTTCAAGTCTTCGCTGCCCCTAGCGCTCGTCAGAGAAGGTAATTCACAAAGGTGTGCACAACAAGGAGACTATAGGTGTATTCACTCATTCTTTCTACAGAAATGTAGGCAACCATTGACTGAGTAATCTCCAATCCTCTTGCAGGGACATATCTACTTAAAATAGGGCCTGCGGATAGCCTGGGCATACTGCCCCCCCCCCCCCCCAAATAGCTTGAAAGCCAGTGACCCCTTCTCGCCCCACCAGCAATCTCCATGTGGAGATTGCAAAGATTGTGAACAGGGCCAGCTGGGCTCCCCATCTCCATGAGGAGATTGAATGTGGGGCTGGCCCCATGCCCAATCTCCATGTGGAGATGGGAGCAGCAAGAGCCCATTTGAGTCCAGCTGGGGCCAGGCTTGGATCCAGCTCTTGGATCCCAAGCTTCATCTCCAACCCAATATTGAGTTGAGAGACGGATCCATCGGTATCAAGCTAGAGGGATAAGAGTAGCCGGCTTCAGTCTGGCCACGGCTGGGGCCAGTCTTGGATCTAGCTCTGAGCTACAGGCTACAACAGAGTTGGATTCAAGCCTGACCCCAGCCAGGCTCAAATGGGCTCTTGCTGCTCCCATCTCCAGGTGGAGATTAGGTTTGGGGCCAGCCCCACATGGAGATTGCAGGCAGAGTAAGCAAGGCTTGCCGACCTTTAACTACGTCCCAGTCCCAAACTCCAGACCCCGGGTGCAGTTATGAGGGTGGGGGTGGGGTGATAAATGCAGCCCCAAGAAGTGATGCCTAGGGCTTGAGACCCCCTTGCTCCTCCTAGATATTCCAGTGTCTCCAGTGAGGAAGATAGACTTAAGTGAAGCTAATATTAATAATAATGGCCACGTTTCTGCATTAAGAATTCTGTTGATTTGCCTAGGAAGTGTTTCATCCAATTTTCTTCAGCCCAAGGTAATTGGGGTGGGTGGGGAGTTGTATCATTTTCTAACACTTGTCTGTTAAAGGCAGAACAGCCCATGAGGAAAGGCAGCCAATTGGAGAGGGCAGCAGATGGATGTAAACTCTCTCGTTGCCCTACATTCATGGAAAGCCACTGTGAGGAGATGCTAGGGAGATAGTGCCAGGGCCACGCTCAAGGAAAAGAACTTCTGTAAAGATCACCAGTTGGATCAGGTATGTTAGCCAGCATTCCTTTCTGCCCACTGGAGGAAACAACTTGGACCTTTACACATGGGGCAAAAGCAGCACTGTATCCTTGCCAAAAAGAGTCACCAAGCAAGTGTGAACCATTCCTGCCCCATTGTCTCTTCTTCCCTCCATTGACACACTAACCCCCACAACATTGCACAAGGGAATCACATTGCTGCAGATCATTTAGGAAGGAGAACAGCATTGCCTGTTCATGTCTTGACTCTCTCCTGGTAACACAGATGATAACAGTCAGTCGTCCTTGTCCTAAGGCTTGCTAACAACACTTACTTTCCCCTTTGTCTTTGCATTTTGATTAGGATGGGGGGACCAGAGGGCGCCGTTGTGCTATCGAAGCAGACATGAAGATGAAGAAATGAAGATGAAGGCAACAAACTGGACCCAAGAACTTTCCTGAAGCCAAGGGGAAACTGCTACAGACAGGAAAGGGCAGCTTCTGGAATTGGCCAGTTTTCTAGAATGTGTTACTGGGGATATCCCAGGAGCAAGCCAGCACCCCACTGCCTGTTGTAAGGCAGCACTACTGGGGCTTTTTTAGTATCCTCCTATTAGCTAGCAACTGGTGGCTAGTATGTACTGTAATGTGAAGTGTGCATATTTTTTGTATTAGTGGAGTGTAAATGTGTATATTAAACTGTAGAAGAGAATTCTGTTTTGCAACGTGTGTGGTTTTTATGTGTGGTTGCATTGATTTGTGTACATCTCTGCTGGGGAGGTCAACATTATAAGCACTGGCATGCCCTTATTTCATGTTCGTGGACCTAGTCCTATCATTAGGTTACATAAGCACATAGTAACTCTCAAACGCATCTCCCCCTTCTGGGCTAGCAAGTTGTATACCAAGGGAGAGCTAATGTGGTTGAAGACCGTAAGAGGGAATGGTTCTCATGAAATACCAGACTTTACATAAACACATTCCTGCCAATTGAAACATGCAGAAGTAGCATACGATATTGTCTTTCCTCAACTGAATCACTTCAGACTGCGGCAACAAATAATTGGATGTTTTTCTTTGTGAAAGAAAAAAGGCATGCTGCACATGGAAAGACAAGAAGCAAACAAGGCTAAAACCTCTTACCATGGGCATGCAAGTTTCTATGAACAGAGGGGTTAAAAAAACTCAGGGAGTATTTATTTTGTCATTCCATTGCTGCAATCTTGTTTTTGTTTTGTTTTTTGGTACCATTAAGTCATAATTCATTTATGGCGACCCTGTAGGGTTTTCAAGGCAAGAGACGTTCCAAGGTGGTTTGCCACTGCTATGACTCTGCATCACAACCCTGGTGTTCCAAATACTAGCCCAGATGCTTATTTTCTGAGATCAAACATGGTCAGGTTAACCTGGGCTATCCAGTCTAGTAGTAATTTATTCTTATGAGGACTGTTACCGCATGCTATTTCTGAACATTTGAATTGACTGAGATTTATTGGATAAAGCAATAGCACAGGCCAAAGAAGTGTGTCCACTTTATATACCTATGCACCGGCTATATTGACAGTGTACCAATTGGCGCCATGTACTTCTGCCTCTTTTTTCCTCAGAAGAAAATCAGGCCTAAAATATGATAAGGAACTGGCTTATACTGATTTGTATCATGGGGCCATCTAAGCCAGCACTGTTTATCCTGACTGGTACCATTTCTGGGCTGTAGGTGAACAGCATTTACCTGTTACTTCAGAACCCCTTTTCTTCAAGTTCGAGAAAGCCAAGGATTGAACCTTACAGCTGTTGAAATAAGGGGAAGGGCTGTGGCAGAGCAACTGCTTAGCATGCGGAAGATCCCCAGTTCAATGCCTGGCATCTCCAGTTGAAGTGATCAGGGACTAGGTGATGTGAAAGTTTCACCTTAAGAGAACTGCTTTCCGTCTCAGTAGACAGCACAGACTCTGATGCGTCGATAGTTTGATCCAGTATATGGCAAGAGTTGTGTGTAAAATGGCAGTTCAAAATGGGTCCATTTATTGTAGAAAATTATTTGACCACATTATAAAAGTACAGGTGGCTGAGGATCGTTCCTTTTCTAGCCTCCCTGAAACTTTGACAGAATGTGCTCATGTAGTGAGAGATTGCAGAGATTCACGTCTCTGTATGCTGCTGGAAATGTTTCCAGAGGGAAGCCTAGGTAACTACACACGCTAGCAAGTTGCCCTAATTCCGTGGGAGGTTAGTTCTACCAAGCTTTCCTTCTATTCAGGTCACTATTCCAGGCCACAGGTACAAGGGATAATAGGAGGATTTTCTTTTACCGATTCTCCCTTGCAACTGCATGCTTCCTTATGTCTGTATTACCTCTGATCATGGAACAAATGTTTGCCACAGTAACTTGAATCCTGATCATTCCTCCTGCCTGCTTTTCTAGCTATGAGCCTCTGAGAGGCTGAGGAAATCATGGTTGTGAGAGGACTTGAGCATAGTTATAGGGCAACCCTGGTACCATTTCATTTTGCCCTAGCACATTTCTGCCATCAGCCAGACTCCACATGTGAGTAGTTTAGTCAGTCTGATACCTTCAAAAAGAAAGGGAGATCTTTGACTAGAAAGCACTCCTATCAACCACGAACATAGAGACATGGGAATATGTATCAAAACAAGGCTACAGTTCTTACAGAAACTAAGAAAAGAACCAAAACCAAGAATTAAATTGGTGTTTTGGATTGCTGATCTTACCTTGCCGTTTCTCCTTGAAAAATGGGCACAAGACAGCTGGACTCCTAAAACAGACAACGGTCCTTACAGACTTCACTCTTTTTCCTGTGAGTTTCTATAGTTTGCAGTGAGTGCACTGAATCTTTTAACTCTTCCCCAGCTGGGAGAGGCTCTGTCCAGAAATGGGGTGTGGGGGTGAGGCCCCAGTGGCATCTGTTGAGCTTCCTTGGCCTTTAGGACCCTTGGTCAGGATATCTAGCGAAGACGGAGGTTCTGTGGGTGGGTCGGGGGGGGGAGCAACCAGTGGTTTTCAGTCTGCCTACACTTGATGGTGAGGCTTTACATCTGGCCTTGTCCATCAAAAACCTGTGGATCACTTTAGACTTGGCCCTTTTGTTCAAGTCTCATGTCATCAGGACTGTGCAAGCAGTTTTTTACCATCTGCGGCAGGCACAGTAGTTGGCTCTGTATCTCTCCTGTTCTGATCTGACCACAGTAGTCCATGCAGCAGTCACCTCCAGGTTGGACTATTGTAACTCATTCTATGCTGGGCTGCCTTTTTTCTGTGACCCGAAAATTGAAGCTCGTGCAGCGTGTGGCAGCCAGGCTCCTTACCGGAGCATCATATAGGGATTGGATTACTCCGGTCCTGTATCATCTCCATTGACTGCCGATCGAGTACTGGATCATGTTCAAAGTTCTGGTAATGGCCTTTAAGGCTCTGAGCAGTCTTGGACTTGCATACCTGCAGGACAGCCTCTCCCTGTACCAGGGGCATAGGGGGAGAAAATGGCACCCGGGGCAAAATGGTTCCCGGGCCCCACCCCACTTACCTTTTTCTTCCAACTGAAAACAGCTTTCTGCCAGCTGAAAACGGGCCAGGCTGGGCAGGGGGAAGGGAGCAGGGGCGATTTTCTGCCCCCACCAGCACACGCCTGGTGCACCACATGCCCCTCACACCTTTATAGCTACACTACTGCCCCTTAAGAACTCCCTGTTTGTCAGAGAAAAAATTGCTGGTGGTCCCTAGGACCAAAAGACATCTAGCTGGCCACTATAAGGACCAGGACCTTTATGGAACACGCCCCCCCCCCTCCCCGGGAGATCAGGGCCCTGTGGGACTTGAATGGTTTCTGCAGGGCCTGTAAAATGGAGCTGTTCTGCCAGGCTTTTTACATCTGGCCAGCCCGATCTGAACTGATTTAATTGTTGATATTAGTGGCCTCCCTGGGACGTATAATGAGTTGAGTGATGCCATTTATTGTTAATCTTGTATTATTTTAAAGTTTTACGCTGCTTTATGCGCTTTATGTTTTTATGATTGTTGTTGTAATGTTTTATTGTTGTTGTTCACTGCCCTGAGCCCTGCGGGGGAAGGTGGTTTATAAATATAATAAATAAAAGTACCTCATAGTGCCCTTTTCTGGTAGTATGGCAAATAGCCCTCCTTTCACCATAAATAAGGGTACTTTCCTTCCCGTGGGTAACAATAGGCATTTATTGTCTAGTTCCCATACTCTCTGAGGCTGTTCAAGTTGTAAAACGTGTGTGTTATTCCTCATTCCCTTGGCTTAACATGTACTTCTACAGTAGAATTTATGTGGAGAATAAATTTTGGTACCTTTTCTGAGTGCTTCTTTACACATATGGAGTACACTGTTTATGCTCTTACTTATATTCACATTTGAAGTGGCTAAACAGGGCAAAGAATTGCCGATGGCCACAGACCACATTCCTAGTGCAAGGAAACTTGATGAAGTTGGCTTGTAGCATTGCTTCTGATGGGGCAGCCTTCAAAGCTATGTTAACATCCCAGGTCAAGAGTTCATGGAGCTTCTGCGCAAGGCCAGCTCTAGCTTGTGGACCCTTGGGGAATTTATTTAAAAAATAATATTTCACTTCCTGGTTAGAGGATCTGTAGTGCCCCCTCATGCCCACAAAAGGTCTGGGCTTCTCCGAGCATGCCGCTTCCATCGCTTCAACAATTGTGTGAACAGCAGGGAGAGTGAATCTAGTTTTACACCAAATTCAATTATTTTCAAGCATTCCTCAGTCGCAGGTAAATAACGTTTGCCACATGTCAGGAAAAATCCTAAGCCTGAGAATTTTATGCCTGCTCATTTATCTTCAATACATTTTTTCTCCTTACTGTGCAAAAGGCTTTTTAGACTGAGGAGTACAAATGGGTATGTGATTTTTGGCATTTTCCTATCATGCTAAGTAGCTGGCATGCATTTAAATGTGGCATCTGCCAGCAATATATATATCTCATCAACTTGATCCTACTAAAGTTAAGATCACCACAAACAAAAATAAAATCAGGTACCTTTTAATGGTAATTGCCAGCTTTGTGTTTGTCAGCAAAAACTTTCTAGCATTGTTCTGTAGAAGAATCAAGAGATAAAAGTTTGAGAATGGGCGTGGTTAGATGAGCCCATCACAATCACTACAAGTTTCCCAATGTACAGTTGTTATCATAGTTTTGAAAGGGTTGTGATACTTGTATTTTACACACAGTTTACTATCAAGCTAGGATTCAGATAAAGGTTTGAGTTCTGACTCAAGTCTGAGCATGGATAAGAAAATAGCTTCTAAAGGTTTTGATGAAATGAGCTGCAACATTGCATTTTCATCTTTTCCTTTTAATCCCACCCCCCAAAACCTCTTTAGCTTTTAGAGCTGCAATATCTTCAGTCCTGCAAATGTGATAACTTACCCTCAGGCTTCTAGTAACCCACTGGAGTATCTTGACTCACTATTTGGAGTTCCTGTAACAGAATGAGTATTGGTTTTGGATGGCACAAGGTTCTATAGACAATTATGTATTTAACTTATTTATACCCTTCCTTTCTCACTGAGAATCAAGGCCAATTAGAAGCTGAGGATAATTTTGACAAATGCTGTCTTATGTGACATAGCTAAAAATGTTGTTTACAACAGCAGAAAGTGTCCTTCAAGGACTGGGCTCAGGAATCAGTCAGGCTTCCACAGGGCATTCTTTGCCACCTGTGATAGGAGTAGAACTATAACGTGAGTGACAAAACCCTCTTTCTGTCTCACAAACCTTTGCAGATGGGTCATGTGTGGACATGGGTGGAATCCAAAGTTGATGATTTCTTCACGGAGTCTGAAAAGAGCAGCTGCTGCCAGTCTCTTCTTGGCTCTACAGACTCTAGCATTGATCTGGATTTTAGCTGCTGGAGAAAGACTGAAGAAACTGCTGAGGAGCTAGAGGAAAGCAGCAGCCCAGAGGAAGATAGCCAGATGGAAAGTAGTGATCCCCTGGCATGGCACAGTACCAGTGAGGAGGACCAAGAAGAAGCAGGGAAGTTCAAACAGGATGTTCTCTTGAGGTTCCTAACAGAGGTAGGACTGCCGTATTAGGTGCCTGAATAGGAATAAGAGGTGGTGATTTCCTAGTGGAACTTCAGGCCACTTGACTGACCTGGCTGGAGAGATCGGAAATGCTGGTGCTTTCTGTCAAGGTTTGGTATCTTCCAGTAGAAATGTTCTTACCTGCAGTAGTGTGGAGACACCTAGAGGCTGAGGGATAAATGTCACAGGTGCCTTCATAGTGGTGTTAAAGGCACAGCTGTGCTTTCTCTGCCTGGATACTAAAGCAAATCTTATACTAACATCATGCTGGTTTATGTTTTGGCTTTGTATATTATCCCAACAACCTTGCCAAAATGCACCTATTAGGGCCGTGGTGGCGAACTTTTGGCACTCCAGATGTTGTGGACTACAATTCCCATCAGCCCCTGCCAGCATGGCCAGTTAGCTATGCTGGCAGGGGCTGATGGGAATTGTAGTCCATAACATCTGGAGTGCCAAAGGTTCGCCACCACTGTATTAGGAGGTAAGAAGCTTTTAATTGAAAGAACCAACTCACCTATTCTGATCAACTATTGGTTCTATTATATAGTTGTCAGCTGTTAAAATGTTATCCTCCATTACAGGTGACACACCTGATGGAACCACTCTGCATTAGCAACACATTGCTGTCCCAAAGTCCTCAAGACATTTGTAGTACTGGGGAGCAGAAAGGGAATGGAGTCCTGGCTCACATAGATGCAAGGGGATCTCCAATTCTGAAAGAGGAAGAGCTCAAGGAAGAATGTCCACTACAGGTCTTAAAAGAGCAGACAGGGGAGAAATCTCCCCAAGGAAAGGAAAAATGGGCCCTGCAGATGTTGGAAGAGGAACCACTCATGAGGTGGGGAACAAAGAAAACTGAAGAATTTCAGGATCTGTGTGAAGAAGCAGGAGAGACTCAGGACAGCAAGTTTAAGGTCCTTGAAAGGAATTCAGAAAAGGAGTTACATGTATTAGTGGAGAGTACAGGAGAAACGGGTCAAGATGAAGTGAATTCAACAGAGCTTATGAATCAGGCTTCCTTCAATTGGAGAACATTGAAGGAAGAGGTTCCACAAACCCTCGAAGTAAGCAAAAAAGTGGCTTAGAGAACTATTACTAGAGTAGATTGCATGAATAGACCAAGTTATTCCCTGTTTCAGTGCCTCATTTCTTCATTTAAGGACATTCAGAGTATTCTGCAAGAATTGATATGGTGTGATTCACGTTGAAGTCAGCAAAGAACAAGGGGAAGAACTTTGAGGGTTAGCAATAAGGAAGGGTTTTCGTGGGGGAAAAAGAAGATAAGAACAAGCTGCTTGGAGACATAGCTGGGCTTAGGGTTGGATGTTCAGTGGTGTGGAGACCTGCAACTCCCTAATCTGAATTCTTGTTGCACCTTTCAGCATGCATCTCTGGCCTTTGGTTTGGGAATTCCCGGTACTGCTTTGCCAAGTGATCTGATCCCTTTTATTTACAGGAGATGGATGTGGGAAACTCTGAAGAGCAACTTGAGGACTGGAATGATAGTGACTTCCATCTGAGCTACAGCAATGATGACTTCAGTCCCTGTGAAATTTCCACAACAAGTTCTCCTTCTACAAGTACTGTCTCCTTGCCTTTGTGAGTATTGCTTATTTGGAGGTCTAAAACTGGTCACAAACACTCTAACTGTGGTATCATCAACAAAGAGGAGCTCATACTAAATAAAGCAACTTTCCACAATACACTGGCCCACAAAGGGTAGAGAAATGGATATCAAGAAAGTTAAGAGAATTATGATATCAGAAATAGCTCTGGATTTCTGAAGGCTGAGTAGCTTCAAATGATACAAAATGTAAGAGAAGAAGCACAGGTTAACTCAGCGGTTCTCAACCTGTGGGTTGCGACCCCTTTGGGGGTTGAACGACCCTTTTACAGGGGTCGCCTACAGGTCTCTGCATCATTGTTCGCCATCTGTAAAATGGATAAATGTTAGGGTTTGGGGTCACCACAACATGAGGAACTGTATTAAAGGGTCATGGTCGGAAGGTTGAGAACCACTGGGTTAACTCATGTTTCCTGTATTCCATTCTCCTATGATGTCCCATTCCCTAGTAGAATATTTATGCACACAGCCCAGGCAGTGAAATGCTGAAGGCAGGGACCATGTATACAATGGAAATATCCCCCTTTGGTAGTGATGAAAAATCCAAAGCCACGCATAAAAATTCTCTACCCTCAGTATTTGCCTGCCTGCTCTCACTCCTGGCTTGGACAATCATCCATCAAGTGAGTGAGTAAGACCCAGCTCTGCTTGAAGATAAGGAGGAGGGGAGCAGTTCTGGTTGACAGAAACCAACGTGTCTTCTTAGGGATCCCTTGCTGCTCTTCAACTCTCTCCTAAGAGCTTTGGGATGGCCTTCCCCTTTGGTTGCTACCATACCTCCTCCTGGTATTTACCCCTTCACTGGTTTCATGACAGGAGGAACATTAAGATAGACCTGTTTTGGTAATGTTAGCCATAGTAATGGATGTATGTAGAAATCAAGGCTATCTCAAACAAATAAAAACTATATTCTACTAGCATATCTCTAGGGGATATACAGGCTGCAGAAATTACGGTGCGGATTCCAACAAAGGAAATGAAACAGAGAGAGAATTCTAACCTAAGTAGGAGAACTAAAGTACCTGGCATTTGTTCTCTTGTCCCACCTGGAAGATGCAGATCATTGTGTGCATTAAGAAGATCCTTCTACTGGATGTGCTCCCCCTCAGACAAAGAAGCATTACTTTTCAGTTCTCTCCCCCACTTGTGCAGAAGGATCTTAGTCTACGTATTGACTTCACAGACCCACCCAAACCCACCAGCCAAGAGACAGGTGCTTGGACATCAGAGGGGTTTTGTCATTTCCTCACAGAGTATGAAAACTTCTAGTTCAAGGAGAACGGAGGGATCTCAAGCCCCCCTGGCAGTATAAACATTGGTCCATCTCCATATGTCAGCTTCTTCCTAAGGTGAAAGTGTTTGTCCTCTTTCAGTCCATGGCAGAAGAGAGTGGCTAAAGAGCAAGAGGTCAGGAGCAGACAAAGCCTGGAATGAAAAAACAGGAAAAGTCAGGACTCCAAGGGAGCCAGTGAAAAACCTGCCAAAACACCTGCAGTGACATAAAGAGGAGGAAAAGCCTGCTTTGTCAATTGTGAATGAAATTAAACATTCCCAGCCCTGATGATTATCTATATAAAGTCCCTGTTGGGAGTGGCAAAGGGTTAGCTAACCCTTCCTTCTCAAATGATCCAGTGATATGTATCCTCAAAGCAAATTCCTTTTTCTTTTTTGAGACAAACTGCAACTTTTCCTGTCACAGTTTAGAATGCAAAAAGAAGCAATGTTTGTTATTATCCCACCACCTCACACCTCTTTATATTTCTTGTTTGTGCAGGGTACACATGAGCCAAGATGATCCCCTCGCACAGCGTTTGCTTTTCAAAAAGACCCTGCTGTCCATTTGGAAGATGGTAGCTGGTCACAGGTGTGTTTCTGAGGTCTAGGGAAAGGAAGAGGAATTAAGGGTACCTCCAGTCTAGCACTGTGGTGGCGAACCTTTGGCACTCCAGATGTTATGGACTACAATTCCCATCAGCCCCTGCCAGCACGGCCAATTGGCCATGCTGGCAGGGGCTGATGGGAATTGTAGTCCATAACATCTGGAGTGCCAAATGTTCGCCACCACTGGACTCTAGCATTTCCCTTTATATCCATTGTAACTTATACGCCAGAGCTGGTGCCATCTGGTAATTTGTCTCTGTTTTGTTTGCTTTGGCGCAAAGGCTTGCTTGTGTCTTTAGAGATACAATTGTTTGCATAGTTGGTTTGCTCTGAGCAGAATCCTTCCTGACCATTTTCTTGAGCCTCTAGCCTCCTTGTTTTGCTTTGTTTTCTGCCCTCAAGTAACAAGTGACTCATGGCGACCCCTTAGGGCAGTGGTGGTGAACGTATGGCACTCCAGATGTTCATGAACTACAATTCCCATCATGGCAATTGGCCGTGCTGGCAGGGGCTGATGGGAATTGTAGTTCATGAACATCTGGAGTGCCATAGGTTCGCCACCACGGCCTTAGGGTTTTCAAGGCAAGCAAAGTTCAGAGGTTTGCCATTGTATGCTTCTGTGTTACAACCCTGGATTTTCTGGATGGTCTCCCATTCAAATGCTAACCAGGGCTTACCCTGCTTAGTTCCAAAAATCTGATGAGATCAAGCCAGCCTTGGCTATGCAGAAATTACATCAGACTTGCTTCATGATCCCAAAATCCAGCAGTTCTCAAAATTGAATTTTCATGCAGGCTTGTTGTGTGAAAACTGCATAACTTTCACCATCACAATTGGGGAAAAGGAACAGTTGCACACAGCCAATGTTTATTAAGAAGGTAGTAGTGAGACTGTGAAGCGGGGAGGTGGATTCTATGGTCTCTTAAGATCTCAAAAACTAAGTAAGGTCAGTACTTGAATGGAAGACCACCAAGCAAGACTCTGCAGAGGATGGCCATGAAAACTACCTCTGCTCCTCACTTGCCATGAAAGCCCCTTGCTGCTGTCACCATAATTTGGCTGTGACTTGATGGTATATTACACACAGAGTGGGAGAATTGGCCTATAAACTGAAGAAGCAGAAGCATTCAGGTAGCATGTCAGGATTAGTACTGGACAGGGAGGCACAGAAATAAAACAAAAGAAATTTTGACAAGAATTACATGAACACTGAGAATAATAAGTAGAGCTGAAAAGTATTGTGTGTGAGCATATGCACACATCTAGAAGAACAGGAATGCTGTGGATCAGGCTTAAAGGGCATCAGCAAAGATGTGGGGAGGCCAGAGTTGGAATAGCAGTCTCTGAAAGTCAGATTAAGGCTACGGGTTAATAATGAAATGCAGGACACCTGTTTAATTTATCCCTTGGCCAAAATCTGGTGCACTAAACCAGTTATATTCCAGCCAGATTTCCTGAGTTTGCGTGCATAGCACAGCTGCCCAGTGCAAGAGTACAATAGATTCTGTCCTGCACATCTGGCCCATCTCTTTCCTGCAAGTTTGTCATGATTCCTAACTGATAGTAATTAAAAATGAAGCCTTGTGTCATACTGACTGTGAGGCAAAGTACATGAAAAAAAACTGGTAGATCCCTTCATCTCATCCTGCTTTCCCTGTCTAGATATAGTGGTCCGTTCCTGAAACCAGTGTCAGAGAAGCAAGCTCCTGGATACAAAGATGTCGTGAAAAGGTCAGCTAGGTCCCAGTTGCTGGGAAGAAGGAGGGAGAGCTGGGCTTGAACATGATTTTCAGTGGCTCTTTCCACTGAAAGAAATAACAGATGGACACTTGAGTGCTCATGCTAACTGCTTGCTTTCTGAGGGCATCAGTGATCCCACTTTTCTAGCCTCAAGCTCCAGAGTTTCTGTCCTTGTTTCTTTCTTCCAGGGAAGATAGGGGTGGGTGGGATATCTCCTCAAGTTCTGCTTTTACATTTTCCTTCTGCTCTTAAACACTGCACTTTTCATTAAGTGGCATCTTCACTGTACATTGGTTTGGACAGGGGTGGGATCTACCATTCAGATGCCGTGGGGAGCTCTGTAAAAGTGCTATGCATGTTGGTTCCTATGAACTGAGATCTGCTTCTTCTTGCTTCCTGAAGGCCAGTGGATCTTTCCAGCATAAAAAAAAGCCTCTCCAAGGGCCTGATTCAAAACATGGTCCAGTTTCAGCATGACCTCATGCTGATGTTCCAGAATGCAGTCATGTACAACAGTTCCAACCACCACATACATCGCATTGCTGTGGAGATGCAACAGGAAGTCCTGGAGCAGCTCCAGATGCTGGGAGAGGCACTGCTGTGCTCAGAAGAGATGCGAGCCTTTGTGAGAAGGTGAGAGTCAGATGAGGAGTAGTCACATCAGTTATTCTCTTGCCATAGCCCCAGTGGGCCAAGATTCAAATGATTTATTTGCAAGATAGTCTTAGATACAGCACCCCTGCTTAAGCCTCCCAAATGTGAGGCAGAGAACAACCCTAAGCAGTTCCACGCAGAGTCCTACTCTAGGCTATGAACTGGCACATTCTCAGAACAATACTCTTAGGATTGCATTGATACTCATGTCAACATGAAAACCCCTTTGGCTTACCCAGTAATGAGCAGACCTTCCCATCTGGAAGGTAGAGATGAGGTTTCTGATAGAAACAGTGAATGGACTTTCATCCTTTTTAAAAAATATTTATTGATATTTTGGGTTGTTACAAATTTATGTTATACATCTTTATATTTCATCCTCCATATCCTTTTACCCCCTTCCCCCCCTTCCTTTTCTTCTTTAAATGTGCAGCAGCAGGTCCATTCTTTCAAATCTTCTTTTCCAGTTTTCTTCTGTGATTCCAATTTCGTTTAACCAGTCTTGTATTCAGTCCAGATCCACTTCATATTTTTTTTATTTTTCTTGCCATATTTGGTTTCTTGACATTATGTCAAAAATTTCTAATTGTATTTGTTCCCATATTTATTCCAACCATTTCTATATTGGACTTTCATCCTAATACCGCCTCCCATGAAGGGTGCTTGTATAACACAGACAAAAGCTAGTTTGAGAAACTGATTTCGGAGACTTACTGTCTTCTTTTTCCTTATAGGTGCTGAAGAATCAGACGTATATCGCTACTTCATAATTAAGAAATGCAAGTTCAACTTTGCTACCCTGAATCTTTCTTTAGGGAAAAGTTGTTTGTTGATGAGAGATTTACCTGTTTCACTCTCTCACACACTCACCCCCAGCTTCTTCCAAATCAAAAGGACTGGCTATAGCAGATACCAAGGGTGGTCTGCAAGCTGAATGCCTAAAGGTCTCTCCAATGTGAGCAGGTAGCAATGTATGAGTTAGATCCTGCAATCCATCAGTAGAAAGCACACACAGACATGGACCTGCCCAGATCTTTCCTTTCTCCAGCAGCCATTTCCAACATGGGGAGTGATAGCCAAATGGGGAAGCTGCATGGGGAGGCTGAAATGGGGGAGCTGCCATGGGGAGGCTGAAAGAAATGGTTCCTTCCTGTTTTTTTGTGTGAGCAGAACTCCACTGATGGTCAAAATGGCTGCTGAGGGGACAAAAGAGCCAGGAAGAGTGGGAATCTCCATATGGACTTGGCTAGGTCCTTGCACTGAATCCAATTCTATATTTTTACAGAATAAGTCTTGTCTGTATCTGTTTCCAGATGTTTCTGTTCATGCTGTTTTAGCCCTGTTGGCTTCCTTTTAAGAAAATATTAAAACTGAATATATAAACCTTTCTTACAAGTCAAAGCATTGGTCCATCTGCTCTGGGGTTTCCAGGGTCAGAGGCAGTGAAAGCCAAAATTTACTAACCAGATTTCAGCTGGAACTTCTGGATGCAAGGCAGTTGTTCTGTCACTGGGCAGAACACCGGGGGGGGGGGGGGGGGGGGGGCGCATTGGGAGAATAACAAGTTACTTTATTGTAAGAAAACAAAGTATCTTTGCTGCTTACAACACTGAAACCATCCCGTTCCAGAAAGTTACCATGTTAGTCTGCTTGCAACAAAAGCAAAATGGACTTTCCTGCAGTTTGAAGACAAACAGATTCAGTATTGGTATGAATGAAACCCGTATTGGCTCCCTGGAACACAGCTTATTTTCAGTTGTCTCCTCAATCAAGTGGTCAATGCCAGCCTGGCTCCCTTATGGATAGATGCTGATGCCTGTTTGCCTCTTCATAACAAGTGCTGGAAAATTCACTGTTCCTTCATTACAAGACATGGAATCAAGATAATGGCTAACCCACAGTTTTGAGGAAGGGGCTGGAGAATGTTGCTTGTTGTCCTGCTAACACTACTGAAGCAGGGAGTTCGATCCAACCAATTTATCCACTGGTGGAAAAAAAAGTGGTTTTGACCTCCAAAAATGCTATGTAATTGATTACATGCCCTGAATAGATGGAAGTCATATGTGGAATTGGGCAAGACTGAACAAAACAGTCGGCTCCGGGGAATTGGGCAAGACTGAACAAAACAGTCGGCTCCAGAAATCTGGTTCGGGGTGGCTCCGTTTTATTCACATTCCGGAAGGAAATGTATACACAATCAACTTAATACAATTCATTCAGTAGACTCCGGGAGTCTCGCGAGGTCGACCATATAGAAAAGCCTTGGAACGAACTCAAGCTGTCGTTTCTCTTGCTCCCCGGGCTGCAATTGCATTGCATCGCTTCACGCCCATCCACCCCGACCCCCCCCGCTCCCACGACTGGCGAAGCACGAAAAACAAAGCCAACAGCTGCTTGCAAGTATTGGTTCCTTTCCAAAATGGGAGATAACCGCTTAGCCCCTCCCCATCCGTCCCTTAGGCCGGCCTCTCTGTCGACGCCTGTGATTGGGAAACTTTTGTGTTCTGCGCTCTGATTGGTTTAGCGGGTCGGCTGCGAGATTTGAACCAGCTAGACTGTCTTGAGCTCGGCCGTCGCTCGTGGTCTTTACGGAAACTGGAGGATCCGTCGGAGGACTAACCGGGCGAAGGGTTGGGTGAGTGAGGGGCTGGGTGAGACGCCGGGGCTTGGTTTCATTTTGGGCTCCCAGTTGAGGAGCTGGAGGGAAGATGTCCTTGCCTGGTCTATTCGTTGCCGGAGTCCCGGATTTGCATTTTTAATGAATGTGGGCTCTGGGCTTCTTTTCTGCATGAATGAAACTGCTGTAACTTTCAAAGACTTCAAAGAGTATATCTCGAGGGCTGGCTAAATAAGGAGGGAGTTCTGTTTTTTTTTTTTAAGGGTCCATTGTAATGGCCTTAATTGCTTAAATCATGTGAGTTGTTTGGTGATTGTTCGTGCAGAATGCAATGAAAGTTGTTTAGCTAACGTGCATTACTTGAATCTTGTCCGTATCACCACGCGGCAAGCGATTTGGTGCATCGCGTTTCTACCATCTAGCCCCTTTGTGCAAATGATGGTTACTCTATTAATGTAGTCCATGTTTTGTCGAAGGCTTTCATGGCCGGATTCAACTGATTGTTGTGGGTTTTCCGGGTTGTGTGGCCGTGATCTGGTAGACCAGGTTTGTTTAGCTCGAAAAGAGCTAAAACCCACAACTAGTCCAGGTTTGTTTAGCAATAAATACAAGATGCGATGAAACCAAACCTCTCTTTATTGTAAGAAAAATATCAAACAAACATTTCCAGGCTTCTTGTATAGCTCTGTGGTCTTCAAACTTTCCGGACGAGGACCCACCTTTAACCCCCCACATACTAGCATGAGGCCTGCTAAATTGTAAGCATAGGACCTCCGAGTCACATAACAGAAAGAGGACTTTTTTTTTACAACTGAGTGATCACTGCACTGTCCTGGTGCTTCATGTGCAGCAACAGCTCCAAAAGTAACAGATTATAAAAACTCGATTTGAGTCTAGGTACCTTGGAGACTTAACAAGATTTTCAGGGTGTGAGCTTTTGAGAACCAAAGTTTCCATTCTCAGGTACTACTTTTTCCAAGCTTTAATTCTGGAACGCATACATGTTCTGGTCACTAAGGGGGTAATGGGCTCAAATCTAGCTCTTCTACTGCAGACCAAAACAACTCCCCTCTGAAACATATAATAGACTGTTGCGTATTCCATGAAAGGATTTTATATTAAAAGTCATAGAACTCCATCTGCTATTGATGACGACAATACATTTGCCAAAGCTACTATGGAAAAAATATACATTGGGTTTAATATTTATGGTATTTTAATTTTGTGGGAGAATATGCAATATGAATTGTACTTAATTCCATACAAAGCAAGGTAAATAAAAATCATTTTTTAAAAACGTTAAATGGATTTTTAAAATAAAATGCTTTTTGAGGAGAAATCTGTCTGAAAATAGTTTAAACTGTTTTCTGTTTAAGGTAAGTTATACTGCAAAGGTTTTTCATAATAGCTTTTAACTATGCAGCATGATACTGTTATTCATGCAGTGCTTAATGTTTTTGGTAAATGAATTCCATTCATTTGTTCACAATGTCATGCTCTTCCAAAGGTTACAGTAAGATTATTTTGGGCAGTTTTTCCCTCTAGACGATATTATCACAGATGCTTGGTTTTGCAGTTCTCAAAACTGTGAATGTGTGTGTTTGCAGAAATAACATGTTTCTTCTTCACATTAAAAATGCTATAAAATAAACATATAGAGTTTATTTTATTTATTTACTTTAATTTTATGAAATTCCTGCCTTTTCCCAGCCAAAGGCTGAGCTCAGGGCACCTTACACACATATTTAAACAACATAAAAACATCAAATTCAGATATAATCAACAATCATAAAAGCAATAAGATCACAATAAATATTAAAAACAGTAAGACAAATGTGATGGTGACTAAGAATTAAAATTCTATTAGGGTATCCATCAAGGGTCCTGCTATAGCCTAAAGGAGGGGGTTAGTAAAAGGAGGCTAGCAAGTTAGTACAAGATAGTACAGGGAGGCCAGATGGAACATCTCCATTTTGCAGGCCCTGTGAAACTGACTAAGGTTCCTCTGAGCCTTGATGTCAGGTAGTAGGGAGTTCCACCAGGCCCAGGCAAGGGCCATAAGTGAGAGAAAAGTTTTAATCTCATTGTCCCTTTGCAAATGTATATACCTAGAATCAACCCTTTACCTCTTAACTACCAAGTTTTATGAAGTTCAATGAACAGAAGATTGTTTGGAGTGGAATAGAGCTGCACAAGGAGCTAAGTGTGAGAAGGGAGGGGCAAGCATGAATCCTTTTGGGCAGAATACTCCACAAGCCTTGGGATCTTTGTGTGTATAGCCTGAGGTGCACATCTTTGTATGTATAGCCTGAGGTGCATCATATTGTCCTCTTTCTGAGGGAGAAAATCTATAATGGCAACAGGCTGTAAAAGGGACCCAATTTGGGAATATTTTATTGAAATTCCTCTACCTATGGATAAGGCATGCAGAATGCTCAGCGAGGCCTAATGGCCCAAATGAAACTGAAGATACCTCTAATGTCATTATTATCTATTTCTAATAGTATAAGCAAATTGGTAATTTTTTAATATAACTGTAAAACGAATCCAAATAGTTCTTATTCTAACAATGAAACCTTCATCTGGTTGTAAACATTAAGATTATGCCATCAAGAATGAATCTTTATGTAGAAAGCCATGATTTAAAACAAGCCTTACTGACTAGTGATTTAAATCAAATTCTTCCTAAGACAAAGTACAATAACCTTGCTTTAGTCATTATAGCTTCTGGGGAGAAATCAAGCCTGCATTCATCATAGAAGCTAAAATGACTAGACTGAGACTATTTGACTTTGGTCACATCATGAGAAGACAAGATTCACTGGTAACGATAATGCTAGGAAAAGTTGGGCAGCAAGAAAAAAGAAAAACTCAATATGAGATTGGTTGACTCAATCAAGAAAGCCATGGCTTTCAGCTTGCAAGACATGACCATGATGGGACCTTTTGTTGGTGATTAATTATAGGGTCACCATGAGTTTGAAATGATTTGGCAATTTCAGACAAACTAAGTAATTCAAATGGCTGTCCCAAATAAGCAAGCCCTAGAATTATCTGGACTGCATTCAAATTCAGCAAAGCGAAAAAAAAATTGTTATAGCTTTATTTCACTATGAGTTTTCATGGATTGCAGCCTACTGTGTCAGGTAGGACAATGAGCCTTTGAAATTCTGAGACTCATAATACTCTCATCCTCACGTGACTCAAGCATTGAAGGCATGAACTTTCAGCTTGCCAAGAATGCATAAGATTCTCATCTTTAAGTTCCTTGTGAAAGTAACTTGAGCATTGGAATCCAAGAACTTCAGAAGCTTGTTCCCATAGTCATGGTTTGTCATTACATTAGAACATAGCCATGATGTCTCCACCTTTCTTTTAAGAAGCTGAAGAACTTTCCCCCCTTTTGACTGAATGATTAAATTCTTAATAACTCTCAACTCGTTTACCAGGATTCTATACTGCTAGGAGAAATAATAAATTATTTTAGCTCAAAAAGAAATACCTTTATTAAAAAGTGGATGACCATAAAGCTACTAAAAACCTAAAGGGAAACAGAATCAAAAGCACTTTTGCAGCTGTTCTTCTTTTGAGGTATGAATTAGCTCAGGGTTTATAGTTCAGTTTGTAACGTAATGGTTAAATTTCTCTATTTTTTATTGTATAACTCACATAAATCTGTCAGACAATTTTTGTCTGCTCTTATTATTTTTTCATATTCTTTAAATTTATATTCAGCAGCTTATTTTTTTGAAAAGTTTTCTCTTATTTGTACTTCCAAAAAATAATCCTAAAGTTTTCATCAAATGCCTTTACTTCAGTTGAAAATACTCCCCCAGTATCTTCCAGATTTATGGCTAGATTTATTAGCAGTGGAAACTCGTGAAGTTGGAAGAGGAGAGAAAGGGCAGGGCAAGGAGGCATTCTCACTATCCCCTATCCATGAACTTGCTTGATTTTTGTTGCACCTCAGCTCTGTATGCCAGGAGGGAGTGTGTTTGATGAAGTTAGGGAGTGATTAGGAAACTTGTTGTGGTATTGGGACCCAGGTAGCAATCCCCATTTGTTTTTGAATGGGATGAGCTTCCTGTGGCCTCAGGGAGATGGGCATTCTCTAGGTCCCCACATGCCACTCCCACTTAGTAATTATAGTGTTGCTGTTGGAGCTGGAAAGGAGCATGAAGTTTGAGTGGATCCTCTGCTTCTGTTTTGACCATCTCTTTTTCATGTGTGTGCATCTCTTGCAGTAACAGCCAGTGGTTGCTATGGCCCAAGGTCTTGTCTCCCCAGGAGGGCTGATTTCTGATGGTGAAGATGAAGCTGCTCTTGTCCTGGAATCCACTGCAGCAGAATGCGGAGCTTCCTTCTGCCGATCTCTTCTGCCAGATTTCTCTTCCATCTCTTCAAGCCATGAGCAGGTGAGAATAATGTGAGGCATGATTCAAAAGACGGTTGGTACGACTTGTACTGATGGGGGAAGCCAGCTAGCTTTTAGCAATGGGCCTTGGCCTCTACAATAAGCTCTGAATTAATAAAATTAGTGTTAATATGAACTGTTACTTTAAATATGCATCATGGTCCTGTCTGTTCCCTGCTGAGTTCAGGGGGTAACATTGCAGTGGAAGAAGCCAACGGACTGAAATATTAACAATAATAAGAAAAAACAGGATAGCAAAGCCAGACATACCTTTGTGTAAGTGTAATGGATATCTATAATTCTCTGCAACTTCTTTGATAGGCTGCTTCTGATGACAATAGGAAAGTGAAAGTGTATGCAAGGGTGAGGCCCCTGACTCCAGCTGAGATGGAAAAACCAGAGGATCAAGTGAGTGACTGGGACAAAGTAGGGTCAGTGACCACATCAACCATGTTCTTGTGCAACATGGAGGGGAAGAATGTTTCTGAGCAAATTCAATATGCCCACAGTAGTGGCCTTTTCTACTGTGGCAGAAAACAGAAAACCTTAAATATTAACTGTTGTTACTCAGGGCTGCATCTGTATTGAGAATTCTGAGACCCTTTTACTTAAAGCACCCAAGGACTCCTTCACCATGAAAAACACCGAACGAGGGATTGGTCAGGCACTGCATAAATTCACCTTCACCCAGGTATGTACTTGGATTCTGAAGAGATATGGACCCATCAATGTTCTGGGTCTCCAGAATGGACCACAGTTCTCTCAACTAGATTTGAGTCCATCAGATTTTTGGGATGTAGGTTTTTAGATGTCAAAGCTCCCTTTGTCTGGTACAAGTTGCAGTGGAGATATCTGAGTCTTATATCCCAGTGAAAAGGTGGTAGGGGTATTTGGCTACCCTCTGAAACGAAATTTTCTTAGAAGCTCTTGAATAATACTCTTGGTTTTTTCAGAACCTCAGCAAGGGGCACTAGAGATATAGTGGGAAAATGGTGAATAGCCCTAAACTCCTGATTTTTAAAAACACTTTAACCTAACAAAAGAGAACTAACCTACGTGGATTTGGGATTGCAGGTCTTTGGACCAGAGGTTGGCCAGAAAGCTTTTTTTGATGCAACAATGAAGGAAGTAGTGAAGGATGTTCTTCATGGACAAAACTGGCTTGTTTACACATATGGAGTCACGAATTCAGGGAAGACCTATACTGTCCAGGGTAAGAAGCATCTAGTCCCTTCTGGTATGAGAAACATTCTCTGTTCAACAGAAGCTACTTGGCTAGATTTCTCAACTCCTTTCTCTTTTCTTGGCTTGTAGGATGTGGTACTGATGGGGGGATCCTTCCTCGCTCTTTGGCAATGATATTCAGCAGCATTGGGAGACAGCTGTATCGGGACACAGACCTGAAGCCCTTCCGTTCCTGTGAAGTAATCCAGCTGGACAGCAAACAGGTTTGTCAGGAGGAAACCAAGAAGCAGAACCTCTTGTGTGGCAAGATGAAAGAGGTGCGTATTCCATGCCCCTAATGGAGTCTGTGACATCAAAGAAGGTACCCTTCTCAGGGATTTAGTGCTTTTTCTTCTGACTTTGTAGGAGGATCTGTTTACTTCTGTGAATAAGAGTTGCGGCACAGGAACTAGCATTGACAGTGGTGTGGGTGGACTCTCATCTACCTGCAACTCTACCCATCAAACAACCTCCAACTTGCTAGAAGGTATCTACTGTCCTAAACCTCAGTTTTGGGGGCAGGGATTTTCCTCCTTTCTGAAAATTAAGCTGGGTACAGGAATTCACCAGGAGATACAGAACCTCAAATCTTAAGCCCTCAAGCAAAGAGTGAAGTAAAAGAAACTTTTCAGCAAGTATAAAGTCTACCAGAAACTCTGTTGTAGAGCAGGTTATGGAGATATATCAGCATGTTTTGTGTATACAGCCTTTGGATTTCTTCTGTTCAGTGGTTTGTCTTCTGTCTATAATAAAGCTGTTCTATTACTAATGGGCCTCTATAAACATCTGAATTGCATGCGATCTCCTAAATTAGAAGCTGTCCCTCCTTTAACAATCAGAGGCATGTGGGAGATTTCATTGGGGAAAATTCGTTCTTTCATTAGGCATCATAACTGGAGAAAAGCAGTTGTGAGCTGCCAGGTCTAGCTAGAGGAATGACAACACGTCTTTGGGATAGATTTTCAGAAAGTCTTATCTATTGAGGCAAACTGAGTTTGCTTGAGACACTTTACCTTAACCAACAGCTTTCTGGGTTTTCATCAACAGAGACTGGTCCTCACTGCGTTGACCCAGATAATATCTCACTGCTGGCTAATGAGGATGTGCAATTTTCCATCTGGGTCTCCTTTTTTGAGATCTACAATGAGCTGATTTATGACTTGTTGGACATAAGTGTGGTCAGTTCATCCCGCAAGAGGCCCAGCCTGCGGCTGTGTGAGGATCAGACTGGCAACCCCTACATCAAAGGTAGAGATCACCTGTAGTGATAATGTGGGCTGTATAATAGCACAAATATAGCTCCTCTGATGAATTGTGATGCTCCTGCTGGGTTGAGCAGCGATTTGTAGATGTTGCCCTGTATCTGTCTGTTTAGTTCCTCCAAGGACTCCGGTTAGCATATGTGGTTGTCCTTTTCCCTTTTTATCTTTGCAACAGTCCTGCAAAGTAGGTTAGCACGTGAATTACTAGCCCAAGGTCACTTTGCGCACCTAACGGCAGAGTTGGAGTGTAAGCTTAGGTTTCCCGAATCCTACTCTTACAATCTAAATCACTTATCCACAGGAGATGTCCCCTTGAAACCGACTCCTTCAGATGCTTGATCTCTGCTTCCTGTTTCAGATCTGACCTGGATCAATGTTCAGGATGCTGATGAAGCCTGGAAACTGCTGAAACTGGGCCGAAGAAACCAAAGCTTTGCTAGCACCCACATGAACCAGAATTCTAGCCGCAGGTCTGCAGTGGGGTTGAAGCCAGTCCTTTGGAATGGGGGGGGCGCTCTTTACTTATGAAAGAGTGTAAGGCAGCAGTCCCAAGGCAACTGCTGTGTAAGAGTGTGTCTCAATTTGTGCTCTTTCTTCCCCTCTGGTTCCCTGAAGTCACAGCATCTTCTCCATTCGAATTCTACACCTACGGACAACCAGTGACGAAATGGACCAAAAGATTAGCGAGTGAGTCATACTGGAGAAGAGGGGTTTTGTGGATCTATCCTTGTTAATTGACTGAAGGGCGGGGGGGCGTGATGCATGTTTTCCACTGTGTTCCATGGAGATGACCGCTGGGGAGAAACTATCAAGAGGTATAACAAGGAAGCCTTTTTGAAAATGACATGCGTACAGTGGGTCAGTGTAAATGTTTTTAGAGGCTTTCCCCTGTTTTTGTAATGTGCCAGAGTTTGCCCTCTGTGTTGTGCCCATCTGGAGAAGAGCAACCTAATGGTATCACTGAAATTCTTGGACTGTTACTGGGTCTTGCCTGGCTGTGTCTTGCGGAGGATCTCTAACCTGAAGGAAAACCTAACTACAAAAGGGAAGGCAGGGCTTGTCGTCCTTGGCCCCAGTGCTGACATTGCCCTGCCTCTCTTCCTAGGCTGTCATTGTGTGACCTTGCTGGCTCTGAACGCTGCAAAGAACAGAGGGCTGGGGATCGCATGAAGGAGGCAAATAATATCAACACTTCTTTGCACACACTGGGGCGTTGCCTCACTGTGCTGCGCCAGAACCAGCAGGCCAGGTAAGCTGGAGTTATTCCCAGCATCTGTCTTTCTAGCAAGGAAAGGGGAATTCTTCTGTACTGACACCAGTACTGTTGGAGAGATTGCTAGCTGCATTTAGGTGCTCTGAAGCTCGTTGGGGTTGGTTGGTTGGTTGTTTTTTGCAGGGTCTGGGGGAGGTTGTGTTGGTGCTTTTCTGTTGCTGTTTCTGGAGCTCACAGAATCTTATCTTCTGGTCTCAGAGTGAAACAGAGCGTTGTGCCCTTCCGCAACAGCAAGCTATCTCGTGTGTTCCAAGGATACTTCACAGGGCGAGGACAGTCCTGTATGATTGTCAATATGAGTCCATGTGCCTCCTCATACGATGAGACTCTGCATGTGGCTAAGTTCTCTGCTGTTGCCACCCAGGTGAGCCTGGAAGCACCTGGGGCAGATTATGACTAGCTACAAGGGTGTACAGAATTGGGTACCTGTTTCTCCCTTCTTTTAACACATTACCTATTTCTCTCTCCCCCTCTGTCTCTCTGCCATTTTGTTCATTATTTTCTAAAATATGAGACTGTAAAAATATGGTGGTATTCAGAGGAAATAACTTGCTGAAAGCCACATTCATCATTTTGACCTTTTTAAAAAGGTCTGCTTCTGTTAAAAGAAAGCACTCTGAAAACACTCAGAAGCCTTTCAAAATTCTTTTGCTTGGACATAAAGATAATTTCTCATGCTCAGAAGCACTCAGTTTACAGTCCCAGCAAAGTGTGGCAATTCTCTTGCCTTGGGCAAGAATGGCAGTCTGTGTGCTGTTTCCTGCTAATGGCAAAACTTACCTTCCAGCTTATACAAGCTCCCTCAAAGGTGGGACTGCTGACCATTCAGTCTCTTCTCAAGGAACAGAGCATTAGACTAAAAGGGGTCCCTGCAGCATCCTCGGTTCAAAAAACAGAACCTGATGAAGAGAGTGAGGATGAAACAGATGTGACCGTGTATGAAAAAGAGGTAAGTGGTGGTTTGTCCTTTGTCGCCACTGGTACTGTACACCATGGGTGTCCAACTTTGGCCCTCCAGATGTTCATGGACTATGATTCTCATCAGCCCCTACTGGGGAATTGTAGTCTATGAACATGTGGAGGGCCAGAGTTGGACACTCCTGTTCTACACCATGACGAGTTTGTGGGTGGCAAGTACAGGAGTGGAAGTATCTTGAACTCCTCTTGTTTACCCAGCCCAGCACATGTGTTCTGGCCCAGACAACTGAACAAGGGATAGACCATTAGGCTTAGTTTGACTTTCAGTTCTTATTCTTCTGTGTCTCATCAAGAAAAAAATTGCAAAGATTCTTCTGATGTCAAGCCAGGCATTTCTGGCCTTTGAGAAAAGCCTCCAAAACTGATCAAATATCTAATTGGCCCAGTGATAGAATCTTGTACTTTGTAATGTCGGTTGTTCTGGTAGGCCATGATGGTCATATGCTCTGCATTCTGTGCCCACCCCCAGGACCTGATGCGTGTGGTTGAGGCTGTGCAAAGTCTGCTGCTGAAGGAGCGCCAGGAGAAGCTGATGCTGGAAATGCATCTCCGTGATGAGATTTGCAATGAGATGATGGAGCAACTTCAACAGAGGCAGCAGTCAAGCAGGTACAGCGGATTCCAGCATCTCCCTATTCCAGACAGCCTCTGTGTGAAACTTTTGTTTCCTACCTTGTCGTCTGCTGTTTTTCACACCTGCACTCTTGTCTCCTGCAGTGAGCAGGTGGATGCCCAAAAAGAGATTCTAGAGAATATGTATGAAGATAAGTTGACCCATCTAAAGGAGTTGCTGACCGATTACTATCAAGAGCAGATTGAGGTACGTGAGAGGATGAACAGCTGTGAAAATGAGGCCTGACAGAGTCCTTCTCTAGAGTTCAAGCTGCCCATCCCCACTGATTTTGATTACTGCGGCCTATCAGTTCCCAAGGCTGCCTCTCTCAGATTGATGACATCTGTCCACTTTCCCTTGGCTGTCTCAAAGCAGGCAAGCTGCAAGAAAAATGCAGCTTTCTCTTCTCTAATATCAGTTTTGTGGGGGGTTTTTCCTCTCAGGACCGGGACGAGAAGATAGAAGAACTGGAAGCTGCCTTGCAAGAAGCAAAACAACAACAAGAACTCCAAGTGGGAAAGCAACAGGAGCCAGAGGAGGCACAGCGCAGATCCAAACGGGTAGTGGCAGCATCCACCCTGCAACAGGAACTGGAGGAGACAAAAGTCAAGCTAGAGCAGTACCAGGCTGAGCTGAGTACAGCTAAAGAAGGTGAGGAATGAATTCAGTAACCACCAAGCTGGTCTGTAGCAGGAGAGCAATTCTTGCATCATGAGCCACAAAAAACATACTATTAACTCTATTAACTCGGAAACCTGGATTCTGCTGGTGACATGCCAGTCAGTCGTGGAGTACAGTTAGGGGTTTTGCCCAACAGGAACTCTGGACATCCTTGGTATTCTTTGTGCTTTTGGAGTAGAATAGTTTATCATTCACTGTTGGGTTTTTTTTAAAACTTACATGGTCACTTCTGGCCTCTTGATCTTTCTCCTCCCCCCACCACTTACCATCTTGTAGGATTTGGACAGGTATGTTGGGGGATTTCCATAGGAGGGCTTTGTTTACGAAACTGCTTACCCCAATTATTGGTAACAACTTTACAGAATTTGAGGCAGTGGAAAGCAAAATGTGGTAGACAGAGACAATGAGTGTCTTACACTCTTACCAGTTCCCATGATAAAAGTGATTTTGCTCTTGGCTGTATGTGATTTCTGGTCAGAAATTTGGAATGGTATAATGGCTAAAAGGATGTAAAGGAGCTAAACCAGTTCTTAACTGCTTTCTTAAAGGGGGAAAAATGCCAGGGCTTAAGATCATCTTTTTGCTCTTAACTTAAGTAGGTGTGTAGTTAGTTGTTGAAGGAAAGGCACTTTATGTATGTTTTGTGTCATGTTCCTTTTCTATGATTTACTATTGAAACCAAACTTCAAGGCTGATCTCTGACATAGATTTTTTTAGTTCCTGAGTTAAGCTCTGATTATGTTCTGCCCTTCAGAGCTACGCAAATACCGAAAAATGGTGGAGCCACCACCTTCGGCAAAGGCCATCACTGTAGATGTGGACCGGAAGCTGGAAGAAGGTCAAAAGGTAACTGCATCTTCTTAGTAAATGAATCCTGACTGCTTTTGCATTCCTCTTTACAGTGTACTGCTCCCCATGACATACAGGGTGTCCGAACACCTCATCCGTCACTTGTGGATGCACTTCTCAAGTAGGGTTTTCTGCTGTAGTTCAGTTTCCCAGGGGGCGGGATGTGGAGAGAAATCAGTGTGACTTTATGCTAACCATGTTCCCCTCCAGAATGTGAGGATGCTGCGTTCTGAGCTGCAGCGAATTGGGGAGTCACTTCAGTCAGCAGAAAGAGCATGTTGTCACAGCACAAGTGCTGGAAAACTCCGTGAGACCCTGTCTATGTGCGATGACATCCTGGTCAAACAGGTAAAGAATGTAACTTTGAGTCAGCCATGGAGCAATTAAAGAAGCTATCCTGGGTAGTTAAGATAATCTTACTAGAATTTTGAGTATCATGTTTACCTTGTGGATTCAGGGAGAAGTCTGGAACTTAATGCTACAGATATTTTGTCCAACATGGCTTCTGATTAACTATGCAGATCTTTAAAAATGTTGCTTTGGCAGCAGCCAGCAACACAACACAAGGATATTCATTATGTGGCTGAATTTAAAAATAATGTTCTGTTTAACAGGATCTTCTACCTGAAATTTCGAAGCATTGTTATTAGTTGTACATATCCTAACTTTCCGAACGTTTGTGGTTGGTGGCGCCTTCTGTGGCAGCCATTTTGTGGTTGTTCCCACTGCCCTGTGTCAGAATTCCAAAGGTCCCTGCACATTCAGAAAGTGTGAAGACCCCTGCAATGAGCAATACATACTCAGGAGGAAGACTGATGCTTGAATAAATTGCTGACCAGGAGCAACTGAGACTCTTCTCCAGTGTGAAGTAACAGAACAATTGGCAACTACTTGAGACCTTTTTGTTAAATTACAAACTAAATTTTACTTCAAAGTTATTGCAAGTATAAGCCATTTCTAGCTTCAAGTAACCATTTCAATTCCCCGAGTAGCTGAGCTAAACTAACCGCTCAATCTGGGGGGTGGAGGGAGAAGTTCCATGGCAGCTGGTGACTGTGCAATGTGAGCCATGCCATTCCGCCTCCAAAGGGGTTTCAGGCAGCAAAACTTAAAAACCTCCTGCTGTTCAAATAGCCCTATTGGGGAAAATGACATGCTATATTTTCCAGTGGCATTAAGTCTGCTGCTGGGGCGGGGGCATTCCCATGCTGAAACCCCAGTGGAAGCCAACTAAAGTGCTCTATTTCGCCAGCATAGCCTTGGGGTGGCAGGCCCTTCTGGGTTTGGGTATGTTTTCTCTCTCTGCTGGCATAGGTGGCCCTTACACCACAGGGTGGGCAGACATGCTGGTGCAGGCCTCTTTCACTCCCACAAGCTGTCTCTCTCTCCCCCCCCCCCCCATTTGGATTGGGCTGTAAATACCATGGTCAGCACCCTCATGCAAGGGTATGGATCCACTTGAGTGTTTCTGAGGTAAAATGATTTTTGCCCTCCAAGAATGATGTAATGATAGTCCCTGTGTGGTTCAAAACATCTTGTGAAATCCTGTTCTGTAGGGGGTGTCCACCAGGTGCTGCATTTCAGGGGGCAGCAGGAGGAGACGAGTGAGAAAGTTACACTTTAGCCTAAATCCATCTGCCCATGGAAACATTCCAGTGAATCCAAACCATGGCATCTGTTGCTGGACTGTACCATTTGGGATCTATTTCTCCATAAATTCCCTGTACATTTTTAAGTTAATGTGTCAGGAAGAAGGCTGAGCTAGAATTTCCCAAATGTTGGTAGCAGGTCTTGAAGGTGCGATTATTATAAAACTATATCTTTGCAATCTGATAGGTACTGTCAATGTAGTTATATCTACAAAATCAAATGCCTTGTTTTTTTTCCAGGATCAAACTTTGGCTGAGCTTCAAAACAATATGATGCTGGTGAAGCTAGATCTGCGGAAGAAGGCAGCCTGCATTGCTGAGCAGTACCATACTGTTCAAAAACTCCAAGCTGCCCCAACCCCAGCCATCAAGAAACGGTTCTGTGCCAACAATGAAAACATGCAGCCTCAAAGTCAACCTCCCGTCAAGAAACCTTTCTTACACAACTTCCTGACTCGCTCAACAGCCAGGCCTGCTGTTGTAGAGAGCCCCTATAGTCGCATCCTGCGTTCTCGTAGATCACCCCCTTTCAAAACCTTGGCCTTTGGCAAAAAGCGCTGAATGAATGCTTTTTTCATCCTGTGGTATAACTGCCAGCAACTGGTTGCTGGCTTTACATTTTCTGTATATAAATGTGTGTTTATTCATATGTTAAGGCCTGAGCAAACAATATATCCTGGGTGCCCCAAACAGGAGTACTATGCATGTCCTCTATTTCAGGCCAGCTGCTACTCAAGTGTACATGGAATCCGAACATTTTTGAGCAACTTTCTTATACAAGTGTTTTTGCATGCTAAGTCTGTATTCATTGCCATATTCTATCTATATAATAAATGTGTCTTGCACTGTTGTCTACTGTATTATAGTCTTTCTCACTGAGATTCAATGCATATCATACAGTCTAATAAGCACAGAGTAGGTTGATATAATCAATATGAAGAGACCTCTAATGAACAAAGTACTAACCATGCAATAAAGCTACCTTGTTTTAGCAGTTTTAAAATAATCAAATACCACATTCATTTAATTTTCCTGGTATTCTGGTGCACAATAATTTGTATCCTGGCCAACATCATCAGAATGTGGGGTCTATATTTTGGTGGGGAAAAGTGTTATCAAATTGCAGCTGAATTACGGTGACTCCATAGAAGGTGAAGGGGGTAAGGCTGACAGAGAGGAAGAGATGGGAGGAAATGCAAGGGGAAATAGGATATCCCCACCCTGCAAGGTCCTTGCAGGTCCCCACTTGTATTTTACTGATACTAATTCATGGTTGCTGCTTGTATTCCAAGCATTTCCAGACAACTGTTGCCAATATGAGGACAAACCAACGAAGGTATGGACAACTAAAACTGCAGACATATCTGTGAAGACACTAGACCTCTTCCATAGTCTTGTTCAAACTGAAATGGGTTCAGGCATGAGACCTATAGACCATGAAAGTCTTCTGTTCCCCAAGAGCCAAGATTGAGCTGACAGTAGCTCACAGGGAGAGATGAGAAGACAGATCCTGGAGGCCTAACCTGACCTAAATGTTTCAAGGCCACTCTAAGATGTCCTACACGTTCCATCTAGTTCCTGGGAACATTAACTGGATCTGATGTAACTATAGAGCACCAGATACTAATTGGCAATCTCCTCTGACTGGTTACAACATCTGGTCAGTAGCATCAATGGTCAGTTGGATTAAACCATTGGGCCTACATTTGACTGACTAGTCCAAATCATGCCATCGTAGATTGCAAGGCATGAACCAAAGATCCTTCATTATAGTGTTAGCTTTTGGACATGGGTCTTGCCTTTGGGTACTTTGGCTAAGGTGGGTCAGGACAACTGGAACCTATAGATTTTGGATTCTGAAAGGATCTTGGCCTTTGCCTTGCTAAGTAGGATTTGCTACCAAACTTTGTTATTTTATTCTCTCTATTCTTTGCTCGTTTGTATATTCCTGTGTGTCGTTTTAACAAACCCCTTTAATTATATTTTGTTAGGAGCCTTTAATCTGAATCCAGTATGTTGGCCCAATAAATTGGCTGCAGCTACTGAAGTAATTTGCTTTGGGAATCACCTTGTGAGTGTGTAACCTTTTAGTTTGGTTTGTTGTTTAGACCCAGAAGGGCTAGAGTAGGGATTCCCGGTAGGTCCAACTATCTTTGGGGAGTTGGTGATAATGTACATTGTCACTTCAGGTTGATAACTCTTCTAAGAATTAATTTGCATAGAATCAGGCTGTTAATCTGGTTTTTATACTGAAGTGAAAAAGCTAAGAATTTGCTCAAATGCACAAGCTGCTGTTCTTATACATATGAATACATCAACAAATTAGATACAGTAATATCTGTTTAAACTGATTATGGATGTCCCTGAGGCCCTGGTTTTTGGTAGCATTTAAGCCCCCCTGCACACATGCACATCTTAGCATGGGTTTAGCAATGAAAGGAGTCTATTAAATCAATATAAAAATGAGAGTGAGTCACACTGAAGACATTAAGGAATGTGGGGCAGCTCCTAAAACTAGCCAAGACTCAAGAGTCCCATCTAGAACATCTGGAGGCCCTTGGATTACATTACAGTAAATGTATTTAGATCCATCCCACATTGGACCGTCCTGGCAGACTTGATCCCTTTGGGACAAAGGACAAGCCAGTTTAAACCAGTTACAGTTATAAAAATGAAGAGCCATTACGGAGTGCTTGATGGAGGTGAGATATGGCTCTGACTGTAGCCTCTGACAGCAAAGATGGGGATTTGCCTGAGATTGGAGAAATCCACTTGTTAGTCTTAGAATGGAGGCTGGTTTAGGTCCAGCTCCATTTAGCATAAATAGCTGCACATTTGGGATTTTCCCTTGTCTTCAGTTTTCAGTCTTTTGCATAAATCAGGTCCACAGGAAAGGGTTTAGGATACCTTCAAGTTTTTGTTACCACAAGGAACTCAGCAGGAGCTCTAAGGGAGGAGTTGAAGCATAATGTGCTTAGCTCAGCACAACTGTTTTGCTTTTTGTTTGAATCTGTGTGGTTGCTGTGTTTTTCCCTGCGTTTTTGTCTTGCCTTCTCCACCCTTTCTGGATCCATTATTTTATTAAACATACTACCCCAGTCTTCCCAGCCAAAGGCCAGGCTCAGAGTGGCAACCAGCTTTTCCCTTTCCTCTCTTTTTATTTTTTTTTAACAATAAATCTTCTTATAAATATTTTTAGCTTCATTTAGTGTAATCTATCACTCTGGGCTATTTCTCTTAATCTCTTCCCAATGTGCTAGGCTGCATGGGTACTACCAAGGTGATTATAAGTGATTTTGTTATTGTCCTAGTATTGCGTTGGAAGAGTAGGACGATCTAGAGATTCTCAGAAAGTCCTGAGTGGTGGTACATTACCAGAGTATTTTCCAGAGACCCCTTAATCTAACGAGGGAGTTTCCCAGCAAGGAAAGGCACTATTTCCTACCACTGATGAGTTCATCCATAAATCATGCAAAAGCCCATCTCTGGTGGGAGTCAACTGGAGGGCTATTTCCCCCAAGGACCTCAGAGGCTCCTCCCTGGTAATTCAATCTAAGGCAACCACCCAAATATCTAAAACAATAAACAATGGTCCATCTCAGCTCTTTCCTCCTTATTTTAATGGCTGGGCAGGAATGTTTCTGATTCAATCATGTAAAATAACCATCCAGATATTTCAGATACTTGAGATATCTAACCTTTCAGACTCCCCAAAAGAATATTGTAGTGCAAAAAAGGGGAAAACTCCCCTTTGCAATGCTGACAAAGACTTGCTTTTCAAACTAGTCCACCTCTCATGCCAACACCCTTTCTCCCCCCCATTCTTGGCAAAGTTGTATAAGAAGTTACTCCTTAGCTCCAACTTTTTGTAGCTGGTTTGGAATTCATCCGGTTACGCCAGCTCCACAGTTGGCTTCTCTGCTTCTCCACTATAGAGACCCACTTTAAAGTGCTCTTTCTCCTATCAGGTCAATTTCATTCTCTGATCATTGCCAAAGAACCCTTCATCCTTCTTGCAAGAGACCAGGCTTTTCTATTTTTAATTCTCCCCCCTTCTGTTGTCCTTCTATAAGCAGGCAGCTTGCTAGCAAAGGGCTTTAACTGCTTTCCAGCATCTTTCCGTTCTGTAAATTACCATTGTTACGTTGCAAACTGCTCACACCTTTAAACCTATTTTCTCTTCTGTTAACAAAATAAAAATGTATTTTTATTTTTGAAAAACTTATTCCCCCTCATCCTTCTAAACACTGGTCTTTATCTCAACTCCAGTATACATACGATAAAAGATCACAATTATAATTTCACCCTAAAATGTATGTTTTTTTCTCTGTATTAGCAAGGAGATGCTTTTGCTAGTGATTTGGGTAATTATACCCTTGAAAACTGAATGCTAAGAAGCAAACTAAACCAGATGTTGCTGTTGCAAGTCCCAGGGGCAACTCCTGTTTAAAGCACAGATGAGCTCAATTCTGATAAGAGACTGGTGCAGAGGAAGGAGCAGCTCCTGAGCCTCCCTGGCAGTATTTTCAGCATCTGAAATCAGCTGGAGCTGCAGGAGCAGGTCTGTTTTGGTCTGTTGGGAGGCTACAGGTGCAAGAGTTAAGTGCACACAACTGCCTCTGTTAAGCTCCAGGCATCTTGGGAAGAACCCCTGGTCACCCTCCAAGTATGGCCTCCCTTCTGGGAGAGTGACAGTCCCAGTCTCTGTCACCCCACCATGCCTACTGAGGCCCCATTCTCAGGCATGTTCATCTTTTACAGATATCCAAACGCATTAGGGACTATCCCACCTGCAGCAATGCTGCATCACTTTCAACCCTCCTACAGCCAGGACAAAAATCATTATAATGAAACGCTTTATGGGAGGTACTTCTGTACCGGCTTCAGTGTTCCCCAGGTTTAAAAGGCAACTCTTTCCTTAAATGTTAGTGATTTTTGTTTTGTATTTTTTAAATGCTCCCACAATTTGTGTGCGCATGCACAAAGTGCTGTCAAGACACTTCTGACTTCTGGTGACCCTATGAACCAATGTCCTCCAAAACATCCTATAATTAACAGCCTTGCTCAGGTCTTGCAGACTGAGAGCCATAGCTTCCTTTATAGTCAATAGATCTCATATTTGCTGTCCTATAATTGGGGATGGGCGGTTTATAAATCGAAAAATAAATAAAAATATAATTCCTTTCTTCAACTGCAATTTTAATATTCTTATGGTTCATTAATTGTTCCTAGTTAATTCCTTTCCTGAACCTATCTTCTGAAGCCACCTGTCCCTTAATTCTATTTGTACCATGAGAAGGATGCTTAGGGAGAACGGCAACCCAATCCAGAGCCCCAGCAGTGGGACATGGCACTGTAACGGCCAAGAGGGCTTCCCAGTGGCGTGGAAAGACCAACAACAAAGAAAAAACCTTGCAGCTAGAAAGCCTTCATTGGGCTTAATGAACTTATGCTACCCAAAAGGTGACATAGTCATTGTGTAACTGGTGCAAAACCAGGGAGGAAGCAGACTAACGTCACCTCCATCCTCCTAACATCCCCACTGCATCAACATGGATAGCAGCAGTGTGGGAGGTTTGATGCGCTGGGGGGGGGGGGGGCACAGCAACTGCCACCTGCCAACATTTCTTCCCCTCTGCTGGGCTTACCCCAGGGAGGGCAAATCTGCCAGAACAGGTGTGTAGCATGATTTGGCTCCCACCTTTGGATGGGGCTTGAAGAAAGGTAAGTTGTAAAAACTTTTCTGTGAATGTTTAAAAGAAAAAGACATTTTTCTGACAATATCCACCCACCTCCCTGTCTTATGTCTAGCTTTGCCCCATGAACTGCCATTTTATGCCTGGTTAGTGGATGGTGGGGCTCCGTTAAACACAAAACAGCTTGCAGTGTTCTATCCATCCACTGATGTAAACTGACGTTTACAAGCAACAACATAAAACTGTTTAAAGAATTGTGTTCCTTTTTATTAATAGGTCTGATTAATCTGACCATTATAGGTTACCTCATGATGGTTGTTTCCTATATAGGTGGCAAGTAGAAAATATGGCCAGTGAGTGCCTGCTCACGGGGCAGGGTGGGGAATGATGAAAAGCAGAATAAAAATGAATCAGATGAAATCAATAAAGTAAGACAAACCATTGTAACCTCTCTGCTGTACACAAAGAAGCCATATTTGTTTCACAAAAAAAGGACAACAACATTGATAAAAATGTAACGGTGAATGAAACCAAATAAGGTTTCTTAATTATACTAGGAAGTCAGCCATTAAAACACATACAATGTCTTTGTTCTGCAAGCCTGAACTCTTTTCTTTTTTGGTGCTGCAAAGCCATATATAATTGTTGTTCCATTATACTAGTCTGTTGCAATGAAAATTGATCACAACCATTATTTTAGTTTGCAAGATCATATTCAGCATTTGAAATACGCACCCTGGTGCAGCACTGCTCTACCACGCACCAGTTCCCAGTTGAGAGAAGTGAACCATGGATGCTCCAAATAAGTGTCCCTGAGAGACAAAAGGGCAACTGAAATGTTTTCCTCTCCAGATAGAGCTGGTCTTTCTACAGTCAGCGTAAATGAAACAAATGAGAACACTGTACTTGGAGCTTAAAGAAATGTTGATAGGCCATCTTTTACTTGCATTATCACATTAGGCTGCATCATAAAGCTGCACAACAGCTTCAACGCAGGCTAAACTCATATACAATTGTTGGCCTTTCCCCCATCCTTGCCCTCTTACATTGCCCCAAATGCACTTGTTGTCCACAGAAACAACACTTGCGCTATGACTCATCTTCTCCTCCCATCTCCTTTTGCATGGATTTTTTTCTTCCCAGCTAGCAAAAGACAACTGCTCTGCTTCAAAACTCAGAAGCACCCAGCAAACAGATGAGAGTGTAGAGGTGTAATGATTTATTCCTTCTGTCTCAATTTAGTGTAAGGCACTATTTACCCTTCCAATGAGAACCAATCTGTTTGTGCTGGACTGTTAAAGCATGTGGTTATGATGCCTTGAAATGGGATATAGTGAAAATAACACTGGCAGAGGAGGAATTCCAACTAAATTTCAACACAGGGAAAGAAGTCTCTTATACTGAAGTATCCTACTAATACAAAGGTGGCTGATTAAAAGCAGTTCACTCCATACAGAGGCTCAATCTGTGCCACTCATCTTTTGAGCAGTACATCAGCTATCCTCAACAATGTCAGCGTTCAGTCCTCTAATGAAGACAGCACTCAATTGAGACCCTTCCCTAGAGACGTGCCAAGCAAAATCAGGTTTTCAGATGGTCTACCCAGCAGGAACCATTTATGGTGTAATGTTCGACAAGTTTAGTGGAGATACACGGCGTGTTGGAGTATTGTTAGCAGATAGCGAGGAAGGGAGGAAAAAAGGTGTGGCAATCTCCGTGGATGACGTTTCCCCTTGGTTGCGTAGCTGTAAGATTTGCCGCAAGAGAGCCTTCCCTTCTTCTCGTGTCTAGAGGAGAAAGAAAACTGCATTTACAAAAGGGTAAAACAGATACTATAACAAAATATGCTATGTTAACTTTTCCTCAGCAATACCAGTTCTCTTGCATGCAGCACAAACCATTTTTGTTTCAGTGGTGTTGGCTATTTTATATTTTACTAGTAAATACAGTGCAAATCACCTTAGTCATTAGGAATTAGTAGGAGGGTTGTAAATGTTGAACAAACATTTTTTTCAAGACTCCAATACAAAGACAATGATTTAGATTTAAATAATTGACCAGCCTCCACATTTTTGAGCATTTCTTAACCACTTCTCCATAGAATTTGCTAGAAGTGGCTTAGAACATAAAAATATATTACAAGCAAATAAAGCTGATATCAACCCAATCAGAACAGCCAGTCAGACAACAAGAAAAAACAGCATAGGAGCATAACAGGCTGTAAAAATTAATGGAAGGAGTTAATGGAGGTGATCTTCCCCCACCTTTCTCTTGATGTAGGGGGAAGGGGCTACATCTCAAGTGGTAGAGCCTCTGCTTAACATGCAGAGAGTCACAACTTCTTCCCTGATCAGGAACAGTTTGTACAGTAGGTATCAGACTTCCCTCAGGTTTTAACCAGGTAAAAGTAATATAGTTATTATCTGCTAGAACTCCTGTACTTAACCAACTTCCTTTGTATGAGGAAATTAATAACATTCAGGTGTCCTACCTAGAGCATCTGGACTTACAGGGCAATCCAGAACAGTTACTCCAGTCTAACCCCACTGAAGTCAATGGGTTTAGACTGGAGTAACTCTGTTCTGGATTGTACTGCTGATTTCTTTTGGACAAAGGACAAACCAGTTTACAATGGACAGATATTTACCATGAAAGTTCTGAGTCATTACCAGGTACTTGATGGAGGTGGGGTATTGTAGTAATGCACTGCTGACCCAGCAGCACCGTGGTAGAACGTTGGCACACCAAGCTCATCCCTCTGACCTTCTGGGTTACCACCGCACCCCCACTCCTCATCCCCTATGAGTCACAGGTCATGAACTATCACTGAAGCTCAGTCACGAGGCGTCGGACAAAGGGACAATGGTCTTGCCCCCAGGTGAGGATTAGGCCCAGACGCTTACGCTCCTCTCCGCACGTAGCAGCCAGGTGAGATCATGCATCACATGATGATCTCCCGCTCTCCCGGACTCTCCCGTTCCGCCCTTCTACACGCCCCCATGAGAATCATAATAAAAGGTGCCAGGAACCAGCATGCGGGAGACTCGCTAGGAACACGGACCCCCGCGCTCCCGCTGCTGGCGATCTCCACCAGATGAAACCTCCGCGTCTCGCCTCTTCCTTAGCGACGACCCTGCGGGGATGACTACAGGGTATGGCTCTGATTGGCAAAAGTAGCTCTGATATTAGAAATAGGGATTCATGTGGGACTGAAGAAATTCACTCTTTATCTTAGAAAGGAGGCTCATTTAGGACCAACTCCATTTAGCATAAATATCTGCACTTTGGGTGTTTTTCCCGGTCTTCAGTTCTCCATCTTCTATGGAAACTGTGTCCACAGGAAGTTGAGTAGGGGTTTGGAACTCCAACTTTTTGTTACCACAAGGAACCAGCTACAGCAGAAGCAATGTGCAACTATATTGCTTTTTGTTTAAACCTGTGTTTAATATTCTTATTATTATTTTCTAGCATACATTAAACAGATCAGAAAAAATAATAGAAAATAGTTGATATTACAACATAAAAGATATATACCCACCATTATATTAAGTACATATTACATAATGGATCCCAAAAGAGCATTTTTTGATTACTAGAGAGACCTTATAAGGTCTTAGAATATTTGTCATTTGTTTGCTCCAAAGCATTTTTACTAGTCCAATTATTATATCTTAGACATTATTAATTTTCAATCCTTGACTTATCTTGTTTTTTCATAGTTGATTCAGATTTGTATAAAAAGGAAAGACTCCATTTCTCATCAAATTCATGTTTTGAGTGTCAATTTACAAGATTAGTTAATTTGGCCATAGAAGCATATTTTCTGATTTTGTCTTCCCAACATTCTACTGTGAGACTTTTATCAGATTTCCAGCTTGTTGGAATTCATTTGAATCTGTGCTGTTGCTGTTGCTGTGTTTTTCCCTGTATTTTTGTTTTGCCTTTTTCCACCCTTTTCTAACCCAGCCACGCTTCCCCCCCCCCCGCGCTCTCTCTTTTTAACAATAAACCTTTTAATAATAACTTTTTGGTTTCACTTAGTACAATCTATTACTCTGGGATATTTCTCTTAACATTTCTCTTCCCCATGTGCTAGACTGCACGGGTGATACCAGGCTGATTGTAAGGGATTTGGTTATTGCCCTAGTATTACATTGGAAGAAGTGGGGAGAACTGGAGCTCAGCTGAAGAGAGATGCTCTGAAAAACTTTTCCCATCTGTGGCAACAAAGAAACTGAGGGTAGAGGGCGTTAGTTGTTGGTCAAGTAGCCATTTGAGAGGGAATGCGCATGAGACCAATGGCCACGTGTGTGCCCTCAAGTGTTGAAGCTCTAGAACTTCACCTAAGGCTGGCCTGCATCTGAGCAATCCCAGTGTGGGGATGAACAGAAGACTGATGATGAACCCTTGGTCTAAGGCAGTGGTGGCGAACCTTTGGCACTCCAGATGTTATGGACTACAATTCTTGGCACTCCAGATGTTATGGACCACAATTGGCCATGCTGGCAGGGGCTGATGGGAATTGTAGTCCATAACATTTGGAGTGCCAAAGGTTCGCCACCATGGGTCTAAGGGAGTTCCCAGCAAGGAAAGGTATCATTTTTTCCCATAACACTCTTGACCAATGCTGGTGTTGTATGGAATGTTTGCTCTAACCATACACAAATAGCCTTTATATTATTGAGAATGACGTCAAGATGGTAACAAAGATCACTATGGACAACATGTAAGGGAGACAAAAGTTTCCAGTAAAGTAATCTACCAAAGACCCAATGTGAACTCACGTCATTGAATGCGCAGCATTTCTGGGCACAGGCTGAAGCTTCATCCCACAGTTTGCACTTGAAGTAGTATTGTGCCAGATAGCGGAAGGCAGTACTCACTTCTAGATGTTCCACTATTTCCTAGAGCAGGATAAGGACATTTAGATTTTGGCCGTACTGCAGGTGGAATTCAGACTACATTGAGTTCTAGGGCGTAGACTAGGACTAGGGCTACGGTCACTGTTAGTTTTGGGGTTAGCGTTAGGGTTCGGGTAACAATTTATGACTGAATATTTTTTTTCCAAAAACATAAGTTAGGGTTAGGGTCAAGGCTAGGGCAGGAACTCAGGCTATGGCTCGGGTTAGGTTGAGCTCTGGGGCAAGGACTAGAGCTTCAGTTTCAGATTTCAGTTAAGTGTGTCACAATTGATCACGGAATGATTTTTTAAAAACAAAGTTAGGGTTAAGTCTAGGGCAGGGGATTGGATTTGAGTTAAGGTTTCATTACGTTCTAGGGGATGGAATAGGACTAGGCCTATGGTCCGTGTCAGGTTTTGGGGCAGAGTTAGGGTTTGGGTGACAATTTATGACTGATTTTTTCCCCAAAAAACATAAGTTAGGGTTAAGGCTAGGGCAGGAACTTGGGCACCAACTTGGATTATGTTGAGCTCTGGGTCGAGGAGTAGGACTAGGACTATGGTCAGTTTCAGATTTCGGTTTAGCCTTAGTGTCACAATTTATCATGGAATGATTTTTTAAAAAACAAATCTAGTGATAGGGTTAAGTGAAGGGCAGGGATCAGATTCACATTAGGGTTACATTGCATTCTAGGACACGGACTAGGACTAGGGCTATGGTCCATATCAAGTTTTGGGTCACAGTAAGGATTCAGATGAAAATTTATGATTGAATACATTATTTTTTAAGACCAAGTTAGGGTTAAGGTTAAGGCTGGGGCAGGGACTAAGATGCGGGTAAGGGTTCCATTGAGTACTAGGGCGCAGACTCGGACTAGGGCCACGGTCATTGTCAGGTTTGGGGTTAGCATTAGGGTTCGGGTGACAATTTATGACAGAATATCTTTTTCCAAAGTCCAGGAGCACCTTAAATATTAACAATATTTATTTCAATAAGAGATAAACATTGACACCACTGGAATTTTATTTTCTGTTATAGTAAAATAAACTTCCAGTGGTGTCAATGTTTATCTCTTATTGAAATAAATATTGTTAGTATTTCAGGTGCTACAGGACTTTTGTTAAATACTGAGAATCTAACACAAGTGAAAGGATAAATAATCCACACAAAATGATAATTAGGTAGACTATGCTCACCCAGAGTTTCCCCCCTGGGTCATATATCCTTGTCTTTTTCATTTCTAAAGTCATGTTAGATCTGACTCACCCCACAAGAATAGATATCTTGGATGTATTTAATATAGCACTGAGCAGCTTGTTCTGATTCATTCATCTGTTCATGAAGCCTATAAAGGGAGGAAAGATTGTCCTTGGTTATATGATACACAAACACTTGCTCCTACCCACTAGAACAGAATCTACCTATTACTCTCTTTCAGTATGGAGTTTACAGATCTGAACTCTACATCTCATTATAAGGCAGAACTGAACCCATGGAGTTTGTCAGATATGAACCCCCATTCATTGGGCCAAATAGTACTTTACACTGTTAAAGGAATGCATAAATACTTGAGTTTGCCATATCAAAGCATTTTCAAGACTGCATTTGTAAATTCAGGTGAACAGCATTGCATGCTAATATTACTGGAGACCAATCCTGAAGTCAAACACAATTAGAAACTGTAAAAAACACCAGTCACTACTCACTTTGCTAGTTTCACCAATGCCATTTTCTCAACATCCCCCACAGCATATGCTCTCCAGTAACACTGTCAAGAAAGAACAGTCAAAACGAATGTGAAGGGTTTAGTCCAGAATAGAGGCAATAATCACACCTCCACTCTCTCCTTCTATCAGAGGTGACAGAATAACACACATCAATGACACCATAACACTGGAATTATTCTATTGTTGTAACTCCAATATAACTTAAAGAGTTCTAAGGGAGAAAACAGCATCTCACCATCCTTTTTGGAACTCTTAGGACTGAAGCCAACAAGGAAGCTATCTGAATGACAAATCCCTATTGCACAGTGAGGTCATGGAAATTTACTTTAAAAAGCATCCATTGGTGAAAGATACCAAAAACTGATATTGTGATTTATATGGTCCAGCCAAACAAAGTTACATTTACCAATTTATTCTCATGAAAGAACAGCAAGAGGAACACAGTACAAAAGTTTTTGAAATACTGAATGTAAAAGTCTATTCTAGTTAAAACCCTTAAAATTCATGGCATAAGATCCCACATATTCTGAGTTTTTACCTTTTTAGCTTCCACCAGCTGATTTAATTTCTCATAACATTCTCCAAGAGCAACCAGCATACGAGAATCATTTGGTCTGCAAACAACAGAGGACAGGAGAGCTGACGAAAGACCCGACAAACTCAGAACTGCAAAGTTATCTTAGACTAATCTATATCTCATCCCAAAATTCATTAATACACCAAGTTCTCTCTTCTATGCTCCAGTACCAGAGAGTAAACCATCCAGGACATGGTCCCAAAAAATCCAAACTTTGCCACTCAAATGTTATTTTTTAAGCTCTCTCTCTTTCTTTAATATTTGGACCTCCCCCTGCCACCCCCCCCCCGCCCAAATTTAGTTTTTAATACAAATTTATTTCACTTTTCCCAGAAGCTCAGAACTGGTAACCAAAAAAAGTCTAAAAACTTAGTGTACTAGAGTCAGGATATTGCCCACAAAAAGTATGAAGATGCAGGAAGTTGTACAGTGTGCCAAAATTTTGCTATAAAATGAAAATCAGTGTTGTAGTGATTTTTAAATGACAGTTAACATTTCCTTCTCTATTGAATCCACAGCAAGATTTATGAATGGCAGATGGCCACAGCAAGGCACATCACTAACATTGTTGGAGGCTCCAAATAAAAACCTTAGTTAGTTCATAGTAATCTGACTTCCACACCAACAGTGGTAGGAAGAACCAGATGTGGCTGGTAAGAAGTATAATTATATTGGGTAATTTTACCTGAGTTGATGGGCCCGTCGATAGTAATAGAGACAGTAAAATGGCATCTTGAGGATCTCATATGTTTGCCCCAGACCATACCACGCTCTGTAGTCTCTTTTGTTTACTTCTATGGCATGTCTATGAGAAGAGGGAAAGGACTTTTTTGAAAGTGTAAGGTAGATGGCACTCATGGAGATAGACAATTAAATGTATATATTGGTCTGAATCTGTAAGATGGAACAAACAGATTAGTCAGAAGGAAAGGAACAGGAGATACTATTGGAAAAGGATCTAAGTAAGCCACTGCCTACACTTAGCACAAGCCAGAGCTACACATCTTCTGCTCCTCTGTCAAACCTGTATGCCTGAATAGCTGCTGATGTGTTCTTCATTTCCATGTATTCATGTCCCATGAGAGTCCACGCTCCAAGATACCGAGGATTCAGTTTCAATGCTCTCTGGAAGTAGAGGGCTGCTTTCTCATGCTGGGAGCGCAAACTATAGTAGTTGCCTACAGCAAAGGCAAAATTGCCAATGAGCAAAAGGACATATAAGAGCTGGAACCAATAGCACTACTAACACATCATGTTAAAAAAGAATCAAGCCACTTCCTCCAATCCCCCTTTAAATAAGTGTGAAGAGAAGTCCCTCACCAATCACACAGCAGGTCTCAACACGGTACTTGTCGATCTCACACAGGTTGTGAGCCAAATAGCTCAGTTCGGGTTTCATACTCTAGTGAAAGAAGGTGATAAGCACAAGAACAAGGGAATGGAATCATAGCCTTCCAAAATCCTTGCATGGGCAGTGAAGGACAAACAACTCTGAGATTCTACTTTGGCATTTGGTAAGGAGTATTCCAATAAGTTGCTTCCAGAGACCCAGAACCTTCAAAACTGCAGCTATCAAAATGAGGCCTAGTGAAATAATGTTGTTATCTTTCCTACTGGATGATAAAGTCACTCAAAACACAAGGATCAAATAGAGACTACAGTATAAACTAATATCAGGTATCTCTTATAATGTAACACTATTTTAAAGATAAAGTAGCTCAGTCCCATTACTGTAATACTTAAGCAGGAATGAAAAAAGGAACCAAAATATTAGTGACTTGGGAAATCTGGAAGCCATAAGCAATACTGACCACCAAACACTTCAGGCAATTGCATCTAACACTCACAGGCGGATTCCACAAGGGTGAAAAACAGCGTAAAAAACCATTCCAGGGGTGCTGTTTGCACGGCCACCGCCTCTGAATCGAGGCAGTGCCATGATTTTCCTGGGGAAACGCTGTTTCCCTGCCAGTGCCATGCAAACAGAACTGCCTTGGAAGCGCTGCTTCTCAACGCCTCCATTTTCCCCCACACTCACCTTCTCTCCTTGCCAAGCTGTGTGAAGGGCCCCAGGGCTCCACCGGCATCATATATTCCAGTGGAACGCCGCTGCCCCAGCCAGTGCAGAATCCGCCACAGTGCCATAACAAACTAGTTCTAAGCATTTTAGTATATTCTCAATGTGATGATTATTGTTTCTTGGTTCTGTTTGATCACTCCATCAATTCCTTGCTATAGTTAACATTTTTATGTCATCCTGGTCAAATATATCTGCTTATGCCCAACATATCCTTACGGCCATACGTTTTAAGTTTGCAGTTCTCAGCAAACTTAATAGGAACTATCCTACTCGACACAAAAAGGAATACTCTTAAAATCATGTTGTTAGTGTTCTGGAGACATAGAATGAAAAATTCAGAATGCAAATTATTACACTGTGGTTCATTTATGACTGAAGTAAGGCAGATATGATACATTTCAAGAAAATGTACAGAAAACGATACTTACCCTGACATAAAGTAGATTAGAAAAGGTGTCCATATTTTCTATCCTGTAAGGATCTTGCTTTCTTAGTTCATTGAAGATGGACAGAGCTTTATCAATATCTGGAGAAACAAAGACACACACTAAAGCAAGTGCAACTAAGGAGAAAATAACAAATAGAATATTATCCAGGCCTAAACTAGTGTTCACTGACCTCGGATATTGTGATAGGCTACTGCAATCTGGGAGATAATGTAGGTGCTCTTGGAAAGGCACAAAATGAGACTCTGGGGCTTCTACAGAGGCACTGCTATTCTTCAGCTATGTGTTTCGTGTGCCAGGAAGAACTCCTTCATCCAGGTATCTGGCAAGGACAGGAACTTCAGCTAACAACAATGACCAAACAGAAGAGGGACACATAGAGAATATTACTGGAGCAGGTCCCAAGTACCACAGGAAAAGCAAAGAACAGGAGTCATACACCCATTCACTTGAATAGACCCAGAGAAAGAATGAAGATGAATGACTCCAAGTTATACTCACCCACCAAAGATTTGCTAGCCAAACCGAATGTTTTTGAATAAGGAATATAATCAAGAACAATAACAACCATAGCACAGTTAAAGGCTGTGGGGTCAAGGGGTGGAGGAAGCTGAAATTATTACCACCATCACCACCAACCTGAATAACCCACAAATTACCATCTCTTTGTCTGTGATCAAGTTACAAAGCTCCAGCCAGGCTCCCCAGTGCAACGGCAAAACATGGGTAGCTTCAACAAACACATCAATGGCCTCTTTCACTAAATCCAGCTTTCGCAAAACCACTCCAAACCTGGTAGGGTGCAAAAAGCGAGAAAAACACAACCAGACAAGAGGGTGTGCATGCTAGCACTGTGTTCTAATCTGACATTTTGCACACAACAAGAAAAAGCTCTGCTCCTTTCACAATCCCACTCCCATATGTTGATACCAAAGTACAGCACTCCCCACACAGTATAGCAAAGCAGATCTTTGATACTTACAGATAAAGTCCAAATCCATCCAACTCTCGTGCTTTGTGTTTCTTGCTAAGCTCTACCCGTAACTCTCTTAGAATCTCATTCTTCACCTGTCCCTTTTCTAATGGACCTGCAAAGAAAGAAATCAGCCTTTAACACCCCACTGACACCTACAAAATCTAAATGTGTATAGTACTAGCACATGCTGAACAGATTTTGAGGTTAGAATGAACAGCTACAATAACCCACACCTATAGATTTCGATTCACTGATCTCTCCTTTTAGCAATACAGATGAATTCTGTCAGTCTTCCATGTTTCACATCAGCCCCATTTGGTACTTTTAGATGCCATTATTTGCTCTGTATTTCTAAGCCAAACATTCAAAATCTTCCATGCAAGATATACATAATTATTGTAGACAAACAGGCTTAAAGAACATAACATGTGAGAAGACCTGTCCCTGATGATGGTCACATTCACCTCAGAGGCAATCCATGCAATCTTAAAAAAAAATTGTGAGCAGCTATCCTTACCTACCAGTAAGTAATTTTTCCAAAACTCAACATTCTAGTACCTCTTTTGTGAACTATTTTCATTAGAATGTTGAATGTGATAATTAAACATTAATATTCTCCAGGAATATTAACACAATAGAATACAGTAATACAAAGCAGACTAGTGTGATATAGTGGTGAGAGGATGCACATTTAGATACCTGCACAGCTATCAAACTCACTTTGTATGTTTAATCCCATTCTGTCAGTTACTAAAGCACCTCAGAAGCCAAAGAATGCTTACAAACCATGACCTATCAATTCCTGCCCTTCTTAGAACATGTACATATCTCCCTCAGCACACTAAACAATTTGCAAGCATGACAACATCTTGTTTGATACAAGTGGTACAGGCTCATTTTACTATGGTCTGTTTCTTACTCACAAGAATTAAGAACACAGATTTGCACCAATGTAGCTGATCTATGATGGTTGAAAAATAAGTAAAATGAGGCATAGAGGCATTGTTTCTGGTTTTTCTTCTGCCTGTTTCACTCTTCTACTGTATCACATAACCTTGTACAATCCCACAAGTGGCATTTTGTCAATTCCTAGTACAGCAGGGCAGATTGTCACTGCTATCTTAAGTATAAAGGTTATGACATATGTACCACAACCACATTGATGAAAATTTGTTTTGATTCCTTACCTAGACTATCCACTGTTTCATCATCCTTCTTTTTTTCACCTGACTGCACACAGAAAAAAATAATTTTAAGAGGAAGCAATTTCTAGTGATAAAAGAGTTTTTCCAGAAAAATTAGAATTGGAAAATATTAAGAGAAATCATCTGGTATTCTAAATAAAACGTGACCTGATTCAGCATATTGATTTTTATTTATATTGAGTTAATACAATAAATGTGCCTCCTGTTAATTTTATGTGCCAACAGCAACACATTCTTCATAGGAAATCACTAATTAGAACAAAAATCTAGTGTGGTTTAAATGTTATTTTCAAACACATTCAATCTTTAAGGGAAAATTATTTCTATTCAAATAACACTTGTAAAAATGGAAAGACGATAAAAATGCTTCCCTTACACTGTTTAAATTTAAGAAAGAAAATGGGAACTATCTATATATTAACCATGCAGATATAGATCATGGATGTGGTTGCCCGTTTATTTTAGCAGAATTTAGCTCTCACCCACTGAGATGTCACTGAGGCATCTCATAGTCATATGATAGATTGGTAACTACAATATCTATTTTGCTATGTGAGAGGAGATATCAAAATCAAAGCTAAAATTGTCAGTTATACCATGCCCATCTAGTCCCATTAACAAAATATGCAATTTCTAGGATTAACCAGCAGGAAGTCATTAATTAAAATTCTGAAACTGCCAACTTGCCTAACATTGTATTGGCAATAGCATCCACTCATTGTTAATGTTATGAAACAATTAATCTTTAAAAACTGAAAGGTTTCCATGGAAAAATAAAGTACAGGAAAAGTTTCCATTCTGTCCCACATCTCTGACAGTTTCATAGCATGGAATTTTAATTTGTCCATGACACTCAGATAGAAGAAACAAAAAAGAAGAAAATAACTTATAGCGCAATCCAGGGCAGGGACTGTTTTAAGAGGCTGCGTGAACCCAGTACCAGAGTAAATGCCACTTGCACTGGCGCAAGAACCATTTACACTGGCACACGGACAATAATACTGGCACTGAAGCACTGCACAGCAGAGTCCGAGGGCAGCAGTGCAGACATTGGAAGAAAAAATCCTCTGAGGTAGGAGCCCGCACTGAAGAGGGGATTCCTGGGGGTTGGGCTGGCTTTAGTGGGCTTTCTGAGCCGTTTTGGCCCAGGAACCTCCTCAACTGCTGGCGCAAACGTACGCTAGCAAAATCAGCAGAGCAACTCATTGTGCTGCATAGGCCATTTCCATGGGGAAAGGGGTAGTATAATTGTCCACTTGCTGGTCAAGCCACAATAAGTCTCTTAGATGGTGGCGCAGTGCACCATGTCTGTGCTGTCCCTGGCTGTGAGGCAACTACTCCCCCTCCTTAGGTGCTGTCCCTGGCTGTGAGGCAACTACTCCCCCTCTATCTGTTCCCTAGATGGTGCTACCAAAAAAAGGAAAAGAAAAAGCTGGAAATCAGGGTCCTTGATAAAAACCAGAAAAACGAAAGAGATCAGGTTGCTTCATCTTACTGACTCACCAAGTATCTGGAATACATATACAAGAAATAGGCCTTCTGACTCTTGCAGCCTCGCAGAAAGTAGGCAGCCCTGTCATATTCTTTCAAATCAAAGTAAGATTTAGCAAGGGTATACGCATCCAAATCACGAGCATCTTCCTAAGGAAAAGGGGGAAAACACCTCTTATATTTCAAAGAAAATTGCCAGAATAAGATACCAAATGGTTTTCTTTTATTTCAAACCATCAGTACAGGAGCATCCTCACATCAAAACTGAGAGGGTACTCCAGTTACACAGATCAAATTCCTCTTATCTGGAGAACAAAATTTGAGCTTCTACACAACAATTAACAGAAAATTAAATTCAGTTGTTGGGGCTTGCCATTGTCTCAAATCTCAGAGGGCAAACAGATCTAAAGAAAAGGTTCGGAGAAATGGCACTGCTTGCACAAAATTATGGTTCTTTTACTAATGACTCATTTACAACATTATTAGGGATTTATAAATTAATGTATCTTTAACCTTTGGACTACACTTACAGTTCTCCAACAGAACTACAAACACCAACAAACCATTTTTGTATGTATTTCTTTAGAAAGTTTCTAAGTCTTCTCCTAGCAGATTAAGAAGTAAAATAGAAGAAAATACAATAATGGTTGTTAACAATTAAAAACCCAGTCAGAGCATGAAGCAGCACAAAACATGAAGCAGCTCAAAATAAGACTCCTAAAAAAATCCCAGGCTAAAAGACTACAGAAGTAATATTAAAGATAACCTCTTAATTAAAAGTCTAGATAAATATTTTGGCCTGGCACCTTAAAAAGAGAAGGGTAGTTGCCAGGTGAGCCTCAAAAGGAAAGGTGCCACCACAGAATGTGCCTTGTCTCTAGTCACCACCCACCTCACCACTGAAAATAAGGGCACAGAAAACAGGGCTTGTAAATTATTATAGTAATCTAACCTTGATAGAACCAAAGCAAGGATCACCCTGGTCAAATTTAGTCCAAATTACTCACTGTTAAATAAAAATGTGCACATAAATTTAGTATGTACTAATTCAGGGGTGTTAAGGATGCAGCCCAGGGGTCGCGAGACAACTGAGCTCACTAGTCCAGGTACCTACCCCACTCGTTTCCTGATTTGGCCTCATGAGCCTGCTGCAGTCTCCCCAGTCCAGACAGCCATGTCATCCCACTGCAGACTCATCAGTCTGAGAACCCACCCCACCTAACCTGTCCTGGCAAGCCACCCCCCATACCAATCTAGGCTGGACAGCCCACAGCAGACCTGCCAGCTGAGGCAGCCACCCCTTAGTGCTAACCTCCTCCCCCAGTGTCATTCTGGACAGGCATCCACCTCACCCTGTTCCCCAGTTGCCCCCAATGTCAATCTGGGCTGCCAAGCCTTCTGTGGCCTTGCCAGCTTAGGCAGCCACCCATCCCAATACCAACCATTTCCCCCAGTTCTGAGATACCCAACCCCACTCCAGTGCTGCTCTGGACTGGCAAGCCAGCTGTGGACTCAACAGCCGTGGCAGCTGCCACCCCTCACCCCCACGCTGATCTGGGCTGGCAAGCCTGCTGGGAACTCAGCAGTCATGGCAACCCTTCCCTCCAGCCCAGCCAGGCCCAATAAAATCACGTTTATGACATATTCAGCCCTCCTTATGAATTTGACACTTCTGTACTAAGTCTTCATATTTCCCTTTCCTTCTGCAAACAAGTCACCAATCAATAATTTTGAGTTTTGCAGAACGACTCGGTGGTACAGAGACTATTAGTTCATTTCACATTATTGTTTTAACAACCATCAAGGTTGTTTTAACAACCATCAGTACACAACAAAATGGCAGGGTCAAGTGAGGTTGGACTGTTACAAAAAACTGTTATGGACTATCCTTACCTCTGTGAGTACAGGAGCAGGAGGTAATTCATTCAGTGGCAGTGGGTCTAGGGCAAAAGCCAACTCTGATGCCCTGCAACAAAAACGTCACTATATTAAAGAAACATCTAATTTCACTGCCCTGATCCATAGTAACCTATTGCACACAGACACACTCTCTCTGCACGAAGCATACCGTCGCTTTATATCATAGAAAAGATCTGTGGTGCCATATGGTACTTCTATGGAGACAAACCCGTGAAGAAGTAAGACTTGCTGATTCAACATTTAGACGATCATCCCTCTACAACCCCGAAAAACAGGCATTTAACTTTCATAATAATGCACTCTCCTCGACGTTCTTGACCCGCAATAGCCCAATCTGTTTAGAACTGAACTAAGAAAAATGACGAAGGCGACACTTCACTTAACCCAACCTCACCACTTTCCACTATGCTGCAGCCCGCGCTCTCGACTTCGTTCTGCCACGTCCAGCAGCTGTTTCTTAATGCCGCGCAAATCGGAGAAATCCGCGTTTACGGAGCCAGCCCCAACTGTGGCCGCCGCCATCTTTCCAGAGTGGCCAGTTCCAGCCAATCAGAGCCCTTCCTCCATCTCGAGGCCACTCAGAGCGCGCGAGACGCAGAGCTTAGCTCCGATTGGACAACAGCCTCTTGCTCCTCCGGAGATCTTCGTCTAAGAACAAAAGAATTCGAAAATGGTGATTGGCTGAAAGATGACAGCAGGCATGACAGGCGCGAATGCGATGCGTTTGGACCGTTGCTTTCCTCGGTCTGCCTCTACTAGATCAGATCTTGATAGCACATTAAATAAGGCAGAAGCAAGGCAAATTGTTTCAATATATTTGCTAAGAGAGATAGAGAGTACTTTTGGATAAGAAGACAGGAGATTATGCTTGTTTATATTTTTTAACCCTGTCAATTGATGGGTTCTTACTTAGCAAATTACTACGGAGTTTTGCTGCATCGTGCATGCAGTTACGAATGACTGAATCTGGGGTTGTTGGGTTTTTTTGGTAGTGTATTTTTATTCTGCCCATCTCAATCAGATGCTGCCACTCAGCTTAACCAACCTCACAGGGTTTTATAAATGCTAATTTAATATAACATTTCAGAACCGCAACAATTACTAGATTTGTTTTTTTGGACATCAGGTTTTGCCTGCTGCACACAAGAATCTCCTAGAGATTTATAAGTGTCCTCCTCCAGTGAATTTTGTATTTTTACATGTTCAGTGTGGACCCTTCCACTTTTTAATGTAGGGACAATCCAGCTGATCAGATAACCAACTGAAGGGCAATGTGGGGGTATTGTTTATTTATTGAGTACATTAAGACTGTTTAAAGTACAGTGCAAAGAAAACTACAAGACAGGCCCATGCTAAAGCTGTTTAGAAGATAGATACAACAAAAATGAGTGAGGAGGAAATGAAAATGCACAAATGTCAGGGTTGTTTTACATCATGGGTTACAACTTTTCCAAATTCAAAGGCACCTTTGGAATTCTGATACAGTGTGGTGGGGACATCCACAAAATGGCTGCCATAGGAGATGCAGCCATCCACAAAATGGCTGCTATCATTTACCTTCAGTCACACAGTGAAGATGCTTGTGCTGTGGTGGCAGCTACACTCCTGTGCTACCCCATTGATCAGCTGACTGACAAGAGGTACAGTGGCAGCATGGGCTGAGACAACTTCAAATATGGAACAATACAGTATAGTATTTATTGTTTTACCTCCATGTTATCCTACCCTTTTAGCTGGTAAAATTTTATACTATGTAACTCACTAGTATCCGAGTCTTTATTGGTATTTGCTAAACTCTGCTAACACTGTATATCCACCAATAAATCTTAACTACCTACTTCTTTAGAATATATGTGTGAAGAGGGGAGTATTTTGCCTTGCTTCATGCCAAATCTCTGCTGCATAAAATCTTTCCCTTGGTATAAATCTGGTCATATCAATCTTCTTTTAAACCCATTGATCAGATATATGGTTTGGGACCAAATACCTGAAGGATTGTGTAATCTCTTATGAACCTGTCCAACCATTACAGACATCTTCAGGTGTCCCAGCCTTCTAAGACTAGGTGGGTGACAACCTGTCATGGCACCAAATGTCTAGAACTCTCTCCCCAAGGAGGAGAGTGTATCTCAGCACTTTTTTCTCTGCAATCAGGCAGTCTCGACAGACAGAAGTTTCCTGCCTGAAGCACTGAAACAACTCCTTCTGCCAGAGTGTGAACTCTGATGCACTGGGGAGGCCCTCATTCAAACTGGCCCTTTGAGATGGCCTTCCAGCTCTTTCATTAGAACTGTGACTCCCACTGCTGTTGTGGCTGGTCGTGGTGTCGAGGTCTCCTGTCTCGCATGCATACTCATTGGCTGGACCCTGTCCCCACTCCTTCACCTTGAATCCATTATTCCTGGTCCTAGTCTCTGGAGCAGCAGAAAACAAGCTTGCTCTGTCACCAACATGACATCCCTTCAAATATCTAACCATGGCTATCATGATAGCCATATTTAGATATTTGATTCCACCTAAATATCAGGAAAACCTGACAGTAAGTACTGTTTGACAGTGGAATGTACTACCTCAGAGTGTGGTGGGGTCTCCTTCTTTGGAGGTTTTTAAAGAGAGGCTGGATGGCCATCTTTCAGGAGTGCTTTGATTGTGTGTTCCTGCATTGCAGGGGGTTAAACTTGATGGCCCTTGGGGTCTCTTTCAGTTTTATGATTCTATCATTCTCTTACTGTTGGCCCCTTCCCCCTACACAGGTGCCACTAGTGAGGAGGATTCCTTCACCATCCCCTTCTCTCAGGAAAGCATCTCTGGCTCCAAGGCTTCCCTGACCAGCTGTCCTCACTGGGCAGGGTGGGAGTATCCAACTGCTATACAGCCCTTTCCCCTCCACATTCCCTGGATGTTTCCATGAAGGCTCCAGTCCAAACCTGCTGCCTTGTCTCCCATCTCCCCAAGGGTCAAGCTGATATCAGCTGTCAAAGAACCCAGTTGTTCCAGGTTGCCAATGTCTGGCTTCTTTGGAGATATTTGATATGGAAGGAGGGTTGTTAAGGTCTCTGTGTCACCAGGGGTCTGCTCCCATTGGCCCTCCCCCTGCTGCAGCTGTGGCTCTTGTCTTCCTGTCTTTTGACCCTGCTGTCATCAAGCACCTACAGATTCACACCCCTCCTGAGTGGAGCACCATGACCATCTGTGTGGTTCTGTGCTCACTTGGCATCACTGGGTTGCCAGGGACCACTTAGGGAACTGAGCTGTCCCTGCAGGCTGACTCTACATTGGTGGATGCCAGCCCAGCTCCTGCCACGGCATCTGCAGAGTCAGGTTCCTGTTGATACTCCTCAGGATCCTCAGTTACCTCCGGCCAGCTCCCCTGCCCTGGACAATGATGTTGGCTCTATTTCTGGCCCTCAGGCATGGGGGCCCAGCCCCGTAATGTTGTCATCTATGTGAGCATCCATTCAGCTGGAGGGGCACTGTGAGGGGCTGAAGTCTGCTTCCCAGGCTGGTGCTGGATGAAGGATTTGTCTGTCACCATCTCAAGAGCCTCAGGCCACCAATGCTTTTTTTTTTTTGGTGAGGCATGGGGTGCTACTGAGGGGTAGGCTTGGATGGAGGGGGTCTTGGATCTTCTGTCCTGCTCTCTGCAGGTCCCTGCAGCGCTTGCCACCACCTTCTGCTGACGACCCCTGTTGGAGCTTTCCAGAGGGGTCCTCTTTGCCTCCTTGGGGCAGCAGGGCCACCATTGACCCCCCCTTTGCCCCCCCAAGCACCGAATCCAGTCCCCAATAGCTCGCCTGTGCCTGCTTGCTCCTGGAGGGGAGCGTCCTTTACTCCATCCTCTGGTGGCCCCCTTTGGGATTGCCCCTCCCCCTCCTTTGCCTGTTCCCACTTGTTCCCTGCCCCTGGCCTGCCTTCTGCATCTCTCTCCTCCCCCAGTCCTCTAACCCCTATTGGTAGTAGAGCATCCTCTGGAGCTTAATCACACAGATTTATGTGGACCCTTTAATATAGAGACACCTTTAGGAAGCAAACATTTCTTCACATTTATAGGTGATTTTTCAAAATATACTGTGATGTATTTTTTCAGACATAAAAGCAACGTTCTGAACAAATTTAAAGCTTACCTTTCATTAGTCAAAAACAGATTCCAAGGGACCCCAGTGACCGTATGCTCAAACAATGGGGGAGAAGGTTGCTCAGTTAAATGAAGGCATTATTAACTGAATATAGGATTGAACATCAAATGACCACTGAAAGAAAAAATAGGTCGCTTTCTGAAATGGCCAAATGCATGCATGTTGTTTGAGGCCAAACAGCCAGATAAATATTGGCCTTTAATACAGCAACTTACTTGCAAAACAGACTGCCAACCAAGGGAGCTGATAAGACTCCCTATGAACTTTGGTTTCAGCAGAAGTCCAGTGTGAGCCATTTGAGAGTGTTTAGATCAAAAGCGTATGCTTATATTCTTAAAGAGAAGTGTTCAAAATTGGACCTCAGAATGGAAGAAGGCATTTTTGTAGAATATGCTTTGGGTGCAGAGGATACAAAATCCTTAACCCGAAGACTGGTGAATTAAAGATTTTGATGCAGTTTATGTTGATAAAAAGGAGAAAGCAGATTCCAATGACTTCATCTCAGCAGAGCAAAATCAGGTGCTGCAGCCAGACACAGTCTATCTGAATAACATGGACAGAGCGCTTGAAGTGCCTGAAAAAGTCAGCACCATGGACAGCACACATGGAGCATCTGCAGAGTCTGTCCAGCCAGAAGGGGCTGCAAGTCTCAGGCAATCCAGCAGAATGAACATGGATGCTTGTCTTGCAAAGGCAACAATGGTTCCAGAGCAGAAGAACAATGGTTCCAGAGCAGAATGGGAGGACATTGCAAGGATGCCTACTAGAGAAGCAGAGAGGTGGAGGAAAGCTGCAGAAGAAGAAATTGAAGATTAACTTAAAACAAAACATGGACACTTACAGAACTACCACCTGGAAAGAAGGCAGTCTTCCAGTCCAAACATGATGCAGAAGAGGAAGTGGACAGATACAGATATATTGTGCTGTGGACAGATACAGATATTTCATGTCTAATGTGCAAAGAAACTGAGAAGACGACCCAGCAGGGGGCAGCCAAGTGGTCAGCTAGAGAGGGTTATAAAGTTAATGACTCCTTTTATATCACCTCTTGTTTGTCTTCAGACAAACAAGATATCCTGCTTCTTCTCGGAAGTTAGAAAAGAGACTTCCTAGCTAGCAAGATAGCCGCATGATCTTTCCCTCTTTACTATCCTAAATGTACTTCCAAATAAGCATGTACCTTTTGCCCTTTTAATCAGTGTGTTATCTGCTTCTTTATGAAGTAAACTCCAATACCTTTTCCCTGCCAATGCCTTTTTTATGCCATTCCAGAGATAGCTACGGCACAGTTAATTGCTTAGAAGGTGGCTCAGCTGCACTGTTGCTGACCCATCCCTGACCACAGTGCTGCTCCCTACTACCCCCTCAGATTGTGCTGTAAAGCTTTTACAGGTATCATTTTGCTTTTTGCAAGGGTTCAACCCAGACTAGGCCACAGCTATCTTAAAGGGGAGTTTAAATTCCAGGATCCAGATATGGGACAAGAGAATTACAATCACCCAGGCTAGTGAGGTACTACCAGCAAGGTTCTGACATATGGACATTGCAGAATTGCAACTTGTGTACAAAAAGTTAATGTGCATGGATTGATTTTGGTTTCCTTTTCTGTTCCTTTCGTAGTCTAACACTAGTTTTATATTGGACATTTAGGGTTAAGAGGTTTCATATTTGCCTAGAAGTGTCCTATTTTGTCAGCAAATGGTCTAGAAAATATTTCTTCATAAAATTGTAAATTAGTATCTAGGGTCTGGCTGGGTGGGGCAACTTTTGTATGCCACCTGTAAATATCTTCTTGTATGTATTTATATCTTCTTCCATATGTTTATTTATATTTTCAGGTACACATACTCTGTCTCCTCAGAAAGGCAGCCTTCACCTTAGAGAGTACCAGCTGGTTTTGCAACCTCTAGAAACTTTTAGTGTCTCCATAGAGACAGAAGAAATAACATTATGAATTTTCCTTCCTCACATTGCTTCAGAAATTATGTGAATACTGTCATCCCCTTATCATTAAAATTCTAATTTAATACCGTCATAGGTGTGTACAGTTGGGTTAAAGATTCTCTCGATTAAAACAAGGACATTGATTAGCATGATGTCACCAGGCTGACTTATAATTATCATTGGGGGGAATATTCTGTGATCGTTTAAAGCAGCTATTTGTGGAATATCAAACATGCATCTGAATCTATATGAACTAGCTGAGGACATAAATGTTCTAATGCTACTGAGAGCTGTATACTGATACTGTATTTTCAAAGGGTGCTATGATTCAAACCCACCTTACTAGATATTTTAAAAAAACAGTTGGTCTGTATGATTTACAACTGATTCTATGAAGTTATGCATGCATAAGCCCATTGATTTCAGTTGGCTTAGGCATGCCTGACTGCATAAGATAGGGCTATAATTCTGGTAGCTCTGCCTTCTCCTGAAAGAAATAGATGGTTTAATCTATCTTCCAGGCAAAAAAAAAGTCAGGCTTTTAATGCCTAGTCCTCTGCATAATTAGTGGTGCCAACGCCCACTGATTTCAATAAGTGCAACCAGCCTTTTGAATGGTAGAGACCATTTTAATATATGCTTTCTCTTTCAGATCTTCATTTCAACATACCTTGTATCACCTTTAGCAGAGGATAAAGCTATTTTCTCTGGAAATGTCAGTTTCACTTCAGCCCATAAACATACTAGCACGTCTTAGTATTGATCTTCGTTGTAATTTTTAATGTGTGGCTTTTCTTTGCCCTAGTAGGAGTGTTAATGTCATTGTTACTATACTTGCATTTTAGAATGCCACACAACCTTTATAGGTGTCTTAATTAAGTTGTAGCTGAGGATAGGAATGAGGCTGTCTCTTGGCTTTTTTTCTCTTATATGGTTATTTAGCTTTCAGTAGGCTAAATACTGAACAGTCAGGTCTGAATCCCCATTCTGCTATGGAAACACACTGTGTGACCTAGGGCCAGTCAATTTCTTTTAGCCTAACCTGTTGAGGCATAAGATTGTTGTGAGGATTAAACATAAATTTTGTTTGAGTTGTTTATGTGAAAAAATATGAACATATATGAGAGGATACATGCCCGTGTAGTTTGTAGGTTAGAGAGAGCAACTGTGCATTTCTGGTGGTGTTCTGATCTCCAGTTGATTGAACTTTAACAATTTGCCCAGAACAAAAAAATGACTCTCATGCTTCTGTGTCTTTTTTTTAATCTCTGTTGTCCTGTCCTCATTTCAAATGACATCTACATTAGGGAAAGGAACACAGAAGAAGACTTCTTTCCTCTTTTGAGTAAGAAGCAATTGAGTCTGGAGATATTCTGAACTCTGTGCATACAGCACCAGTGTAAATGTGCCAGTTTTGCCATTCCCTTGTTTTGTTGGTTTCCAGGCAGCTAGTTTAAAGGTTTGGGCTCTACTGGCTTATACAAATAAGCAGAAAAGGTAAGTGATTCAACTGACACGCAAGGAGCTAGATCTAAATGTATACGGCCATTCTCTTAGCAATTCCCCTTGGACAGAGTTGAGTGCTCACATAATTTTTGGTTCCAGTTACTGAGCAGAAGATGGCGCTTCGGGCTTTTCCTTGAAAACCAGAGTGAAAAGGGCGAAAGGGTACTGATTGCTAAGAGTTCAGTAATCCAATTTCTCCCGACTGGCTTCATAATGAGAGCTCATAATTCATTCCGTCACTCTGCTGTGTAATAGATGCATCTTTTAAGTGACACCCAGGGCTGCCTTTTAAAGCTGGAGGCTAATTAAATACTCTGTGCATGAAGCTGATAACATCTGAGAGAGCTGCAGATTAACTTAGCTGACATTAAGTGAGGAGCCCTTGGAAAAGTAGAAGTTAGTTCATCACATCATTGCACAGCGGTCTGATTTTAGACTAATAATCTCTACACTCCTCTGGAACAACCTGCTAGCAAGAAAGCGGCTAAGAATCAATAAAAAGATGAAGGCTAATGTGCCCATTACATGAATAAATTGGGAAGATACAACAATTATTGGGCTATAAGGATTTATTTGTAAGGTTAAAGAACTCAAGCCCATGGCTTATGCTAAAAGATTCAGCCAGGAATAATCTATGAGGGTGGCAAAGAGCACTTTGCAGAAGAGAGCAACACTCTACACTTATTTCTTACAGACAAATTCTTATTTCCTAAGAGGACTGGGGGGGAAAAACGTTGTTTTATAGCAGCTAGCAATGCACATTTATGTCTGCAATCTGTGTTTTTTTTGTTAGTTGTCTTCATTTTAATGGCTTTTTATAGAAATCTCTTGTGTTTCTAAATTCCTCTTCTGTCCAGAGATAACTAGATTACACCTTCACCATTGCTTACTTTGGTAGACATGCTTACTTTGGGATCCATGCTAGCTCTTCTTTTAGGACTTGCCCAGGTATTATCTTTCATACACAATTAGTGACTGGGTGCTAGGGTTGCTGACTGCTTGGAGAAAAAAATGTCCTGCTCCTTTAATAGAGGCTTAATGGGATCATATTTACCAGCTCATATTTTTCTCTTATGGTGAAAATCTGTAGCTGCTCATTTACACATTTTAAACCTCTATTAAAGGAATAGGAGATTTTCTCCTTCATGGGACTGCCATAGGACTGCCAAATGCCAGGTGGGCTTGGAGATCTCTCAGAATCACAACTGAGTATCTATACTGGACTTCTTTAATTGACTCTGTCTTAGGCATAGGAATGATGTTGTACAAATAATATGCTTCATTCATTTAGCATTTTATGCAGCTGTTTGTATGCAAATGCCTTTGGCATTTCTCCTCAATCCTCATTCCCACCAGTAACCAAGTTTTAATTTCATGTAACTTCATTTGCCCACATTCTTTCCCCCCTCCTGCTGTTGTTTTCCCCACTTTAGGCCTTTTCCACATGCACAACTTGCCACAGATTTTCTCAGTGGCCAAACCTTGTGTCATGGACACATTTTCTGTGAAATAATTCTGTGCACCTCCTTTCCCCTTCTAGTTTTTGGGTTTTTCACCCCTATCTCTTCAGCTGCATTTATTCTACACACTACTGCTGAAAATGTACTTTTCTTGATGGTGGTGGGATGATGCAGAAGAAAAGCCGTCCCACTTTTTTCCTTTTGCACAGATGCTGTAGCACTATTGTGCAGTTACATTTTGAAGTGGAAATCCAAAAATTTCTCAAAACCCCCCCATATACAAAGAACCACATTTTACAGCCAACTTTCATCTGTAGTAACACATGATCAAACTCTGCAGGGAAGTATGGTATCTAAAACCAATAACAACAACAACAATAACAACAACAACAAATGTAGCAATTCCCAATTACATGCAGCAATTATTCCTAGTACTCTTTCCAATCATCCCAGCAACTCAGTATTCTATCATTGATGCAATCACACCCCCTCTCTCTGCCCAATAATTTTTTTAAAAAATCCTTTTGCAAACAGATGAGAAGGGGGAGAAGAAAATGGCCAAATGAGAGGTTGGCCAACTACATGGGTGACTGATAAGGGCCAGGTGTTTAGTGGGTTGGAGAATTAAAGATTGTTCCGACATAATTGTATACTCAAGGGAAGGTGGCTTGGAAACCAATCAACAACACATCTCGGTTAAAGTGCTTGGGGGAAAAATGAGCAAAAATGAAGGGAAAGTGTTTCCGGAACCAAACAGGTGGTGGTGGGGGGATGTGGAATTCAAAAAAAAAATGTAGCATTTGGCAGCAAGACATGTTGTAAATGACTTATGTGGGAAAGGCCTTTGATTGTAAGTACCCTGGGAGAAGCAACTCTCTTCTATAGTACCAGTGTAACTATAAGGCACCATGTACTCAAATGATGCAATGGTAATGATAAAAGCTAAGTGGAGACCATATCAAAGTTGAGTGATTTCAGGGGAGGCTAAGGAGATTAATTTTTTCTGCTCCTCTTTTTTTAAAAAAAGTTGTTCTTCCTCCAAGCACCTAGGACTCTTACTAGGAAAAAAGACAGGGTGGCCCAGTTTAGTTCCAAGGTATTACCAGAATTCCTGCTTCAAATATTTGTAAGAAATGTAGGCGATGGGAATTCTCTGTTCTAATAAGAAAGCATGTTTCTGACAAAAGCTGCTGCAAATATTGTAATGTCCATATCTCTTTGCTTTGGGTAGCTGTATTTTGAAACCTTCAAAAAACTGCAAAGTTTGGTCATCACATCTTGTAATATGAGATGATAGGCATATTGCTTGAAGTCCAATCCTATCCAAGTCCAATTTTTCAGGTCAGTCCCACTTGATTTCATTTGGTTACCTCTTAATTAACATGTACAGGATTTAAACCTAAATCTAGACATCAAGGTCTGAACTAGACAAAATGTAGGAGATCTGTGACCAGATTTTCAAACATCTTTTCTTTAAAAGCAACTGAACGGGGGAGGTATTTCAGAGGCAGCGGCAGTGGTGTGTATGTTAATTGCCCTCCTGAGCTACTATTAGTCCCAACAGGGAAAAAGGTACAGTAGCTTAGCTGCACACAGTTTTTTTAATTAGAGCAGAGACCAATTCTAGCAAAAACCCATCTCACCAAAAATGCAACAGCATGTTTTTATAACCAAATCAGGCAGTCAAATAAAATGTGATCTATGCATAAATGGACATTCTTCAAATTGGTAAGAAAGTCAGCATCACATATGAACTTCTTAATCTACAGGGGTTAGGCAGAAAGTAACCTCTGAGGTTAGTAGGAGGCCGTGTGATACGGTTGCGCCACCTTAGCATTAATCATTTCTATTGCACTAGTAAATTGCAATTATTAGGAAACACTGAACTAGCAAAACACAGCGGGAAGGTGTGCCTGTCCAGAAGAACGAAATCCAAAAGTAACAATGTAAACAGTTTCATTAGGACTAGCTAAAATGTCCCAAAGTAACCAGGTAACCTGTTGAGTTTCTCAGAATGCTTCTTTGGATTGGGCTGCATTGTTTTACAAACTACTTCTTTAATGTTATGTTACTTTTGTAATGTTACTTTTGGATTTATTTTCTCACTGAAAAAATGCAACAAGACAAACAATGAAGGAACATCAATATTTCTTATTTGCTAAAGCATGTGATAATTTTCCTGATGTCCTTTTTACGTGATGTCTTTAGGTTTTGAGATCATCCTAACAGAGGTGTAGCTCCAAGGGGTTGGGGGGGTGCGTGATGCACTGGAGCGCGCACCCCTGTGGGGGTGTGGCAGGGCAGGGGCATTCCGGGGTGGGGGCATTCCGGGGCAGGGGTGGAATGCACTGGGTGCTTACCCCCTTGCTACGCCTCTGCATCCTAACTCAGCCGGGAAATTCACTGGATGATCTTGAGGTAGTTTCTATCTCACACCCTAACCTAGGTCACAATGTTGGGGGGAGGATAAAGGTGGAAAAGTCCTCTGTATACTAAGCTTCTCAGAGTAAGGTGAAATAAAAATGTGACTGATGGCACAGGAAAGCCAACATAGAGTAGTGGTTATGATGTTGGACTAGGTAGGACATGGGAAACCCAGGTTCAAATCTCCACTCGCACTATGAAAACTTGCTGAAGGACCTTAGCCAGTCACACACACTCTCAGCCCCAACCCTGGCTAGTATTTGGATAGGAGATCTCAAAAGAATACCAGGACTGTGATGTGGAGGCAGGCAATGGCAAACCACCTCCAAACATCTCTTGTCTTGAAAACCCTTCAGGTCACCCTAAGTCAGCTGTGACTTCATGGCAAAAAAAAGGGGGGGGGATATCACTGATATTTGTCAATGTCATCATTGTAGTATTGCTGAATGTACATCTTATTCCTATCTATGCTTTTATTTTCCATATCTGTTCAGGGACATTCTTACCCCCTTTGAACTGGAATTCCTCAAATAAGATTTGGATTCAGGTCCTGCTGTTCATTTCTTTAACATTCATTATCACCGTTATGTCAGAGACTTGCAGCTATACTTTTCTGATTTGTTGCCATCTTCTCTAATATTCATGCTTGTTTTATTGCTGTTTTTGACTAGACATTTTCACTGCCTTAAACATTTTATTAAAAAGTGAGTAGTTGGCCTGTCCTCCATCTTCAGCATATGCATTTCTGTTTCTCTCCCCCTAACTAATACTTCTATTCTGCTCTCAAAATTTGGAAGCTTAGTGCCTGCCCTCCTGGACTGCTCTCTCTTTCTGTATTCAAGTTTTTGCAAAAAAAAAATCCACTTTGAATTTTAAATTTTTTAAATATTTTTTAAAAAATTGGTCCCTGTTTTCTGGTCCCTGTCTTGATAAATCACAGTTCCTATTTTTTTTCCCTCAGGTGCTTTCAGGGAAGAATTTGAGGGCAACTTTTAATGAATTTGGGGTGTAGTCTATGCACATGTGCATTAGCTTCATTGCCCACGTACTAAATGTCAGTAAAATTGTTGGTATTTTGTAAGAAAAGTGACCAGATCGTTATGACACGGATCTGCAGGCTTTCGGATCATGGACGTGAAACTGCTTTATCTTGAGTCAGATCATCGAAATCAGTACTGTCCACCTAGACCAGCAGCGGTTCTCCAAGGTCTCAGGCAGAGGGCTTTCAAATCACCTGCTGTCTTGTCTCCTCAACTGGAGATGCCAGAGATTGAACCTGGGACCTTCTGCATGCAAAGCAGAGACTCTTCCACTGAACCAAGGACCACCCCCACCAGCATGATGGTTCCTTTTTCGTAGCAGTCCTTGCAACTGTGAAAATCAGTTGCTGAGAGCTAGGGGAACTTCATAAATAAAATGAACTGTGCTATAGGAGGCTGCCATAAGCAGGAAGAATAATGAAATTGCCCACCTCCAGCCTCTGGGCTTAGTAAGGTGCTCATAAAACCTATGAAATTAAACATCCCATTGTTAAACTTTGGACGTTTACAGCACAATTCTAATGTCCTTTGTTGAACTGCTTAGTGTGGCAACTGTACCAGTGATATGCTGGCATACCAGTAATACCACCAATGCTGCACTGGTATAGGAATCAAAGGTGGGCAGTTCTTGATGCCACTATAGCAGTTTGCCAGTGAAGAAACTGACATCAGCACAAACACTCAGTGGGAATGAAAAGTAAAGCTCGCACCCCATCCCTGCCTGCCTCCCACCCTGCCTATACAACCATGACACAACCTTTGATACCATCACTGCTCTCCTAAGCACTATATAAACTCTAGTGAGGATATCCATATTGCAGATAAAAGGTCATGTGGCATGGGACCATATCTCTCCAGCCTCATGTCATGCTTACTTCGAACACATATGAAGGGACTTTGGTGATGAGAGCTTTAAGAAAGGTCACTTTAAACAAAACGGGAACACCTTGCACAAATAGCCAAGGATGAGAACAAACATTGTTTCAGCATATTGACAGCACTTCTCTGCTCAGAACCCTTATAAGTATGCCATCAGAGGACACAACACTGACCTGGATTTTCTATTCCTCCAACTGAGGATGCAAAGAGAATGCATAGAAACATAGAGCTGTAAGGGACTTCCAAAACCGTCCAGTCGACCCCCCCTGCACAATGCAGGAAATTCACAACTACCTTTTTCCCCACTCTCCCAGTGACCCATGTTCTATGTCACTTCTCCATACATCCAACATAGGTGAGCAAGGAAGCGGATCCCCCGCCTCAAATTATGACTGTTGCAAATGTCTCTCTTCTGACCACTGGCATCTTGTATCTACTGCTTATTGGTACAACAAGCTACCTCCCTCAAATGTTCTGAGCTGTCTGCTATACAGGGAGTTCCAGGTATGTTTGCACAGTGAGGAAAGCAGAGGGAGAGGTGCTTTCAGAAGGTAGCCACTTAATCAATGTCATGCTAATGTGATCTCATATGCATGTTGGGGGAACAGGGACTGCAACCACATCTCTGGGTGACAAGGAGTCACTCTAGTCTAGTCATTGTTACTACTGGCTAAACACTTATATTCCTCTTCCCCTTGCAGGGTCAGAATCCTATGGAGTAACTGAAATAGAAACTTCATACAGAGTTCCCACACAGGATGTGTAAATATTGGCCCAGGAACAGCACTGTGTATCCAACAGATGAATTTTGAAGTGTGGTAATTTCTCAGCTTCTCATTTAGTGGGTATCATTTTTCCTAGTGAGCTATTGGCAAGATGACAAGGATGTCTTCTGTGAATGTAATGTTCTGTACTTGCTCCAACTTAAAGGGGAAATGTATTACTGCTGCAGGCAGGGTGAGGGCTTCCATGTTCAACTTCTTTTTTTTTAATTTTAATTTTATTATGAAATTAATAACAATACAACAAAAACCAGCAGGCAAGTGTGTAAAAGTAGAACTTAGCACTGCCTTCAAAACGTCAGAGCTAAACTCAGTTTTTCTCTCCCTCCCCTTCAGCTCTTCAAGAGGCCTCTCCTTAACAGCTGAGCTGGGGTTTAACTGTGAATAGTAGCTGTTGAGGGAAAGGGAGATGGCCCAGTAGGATTCTCACTGGGTTAGGACTTCTATGACTATGCTGTGAAAGGGAGGGGATGGGGATGGGGAGAGGTGAAACCAGCAATGAGTGTTGTCAGGACAGCAGTGTCTGAATGGTTTGGCAAAGTCTTTCATGGCCAGAATCAACTGACTGTTGTGGGTTTTCCAGGCTGTGTGGTCATGGTCTGGTTGTGTGTCACAGAAAGAAACACAGCTTATCGTGACATGCCTCTGGAGATGTTAGCAATAGATGTGGGTAAAATTAGGAGCAAAAACTAGCAGATTACTGCCACACATTTGGAAAACCCACACCAGCACATGTGAATGATTTCTCTGCTCACTTCTAACCCACTTGCTGCTACTTTTTGTAGAGGCACAATTCCATGTTTGCAGGGGCTATGCTTCTTTCCTTGTATGTCCCCCAGTATTGTTTTCCAAACACCAAGTGCCTCCTCTCTCAGCTGCTATTTATCCCACCAGGAAAATATATAGGTTTTTCCATTCAGAGATTCAGCCCAATTTCTGACAGTTTCTACAGTTTGCAGCTGTAACAAATGCTTTTATCTGCAATCAGAAGCAAATTAAGATGCATACAGAATTTGGACTTGAAAGAATGGTTTTTAAGGAGAGGATTGATGAGGGTTTTTTAACATTTGTGGTTGGAATTGATTTGAGGCAATTTTTCATTTCAGAACTGTGAACACAATTGTGGGATTTGGTTGTCCTTAAATGAAGAAATTGAGTGGCAGAAATGAAAGTATTTGTTTGAAGCCCTGTTTTTTGCTTCCAGTCACCACAATCTCTAAATGGTGGAATGGAAATAGAGAATATTCAAAGGTAAGTGTACTTTGAAATGAAATGTTTGGTGTAATAAACAAGAAGATAATAGAGAGCAATCCTAACCAGGTCTATTCAGAATCCAACTCTGATCTATTATGTTCTGGCTGGGGGTGGGGATGAGATTCAGTAGGGCTTACTCCTGGAAAAGTGATCTTAGGTTGCACCGACAACCAGGCCTGTAGTCCTGGAATGTATTTCTGTAAGATATTAAAAGGTTATAAATCACAAATTTTTTTTTTACTATATAGAATTCAGCTGTGGGACTGCAGAAAAATGGCTCAAGTGGACTTTTGAATGGATGTAAATATGCAAACAGGAAATAAAAGAATAATACATAACTAAACATTAGAGGATTTACAGCAGATGCTGAAAAGTATATAGCCACTTCTGAGCAATGCAGTGGTGAATTTTCTACAGGCATATCCCCCTTTAATTGGTTCTAGGGCATGTTAATTATTATGTTAAGGCATGCCACAGGATAGGAATTAGCCCCAGCAGGAAAACTGGAGTAACTAAATCCCTAATCCTAATCTAATTTGCCAGTGACCTCCTGAGGTGTCAGAATAAGGAGAGTGATAGAAACAGACATCTCATTGCTCCATAAGTATGTGGCTGAGCAGGGGTTTGACCTTAGGTGTCTCTTGTACAAAGCCATCCGTTGAAATGTTATTCTGTTTCATTGCCCATGTTTTTAATTTCATGATATCAAATAATACTTGTATGTGCTGTCTGTGCCTCTGCCTTCCCTGTAATTGATTTAGTGCAAACAAAATTATATTGGGACACTCTTTTATTTTAAAAATTGCAGACATCCTCTACCTCCTTTTAATCTTTCACTAGCAAACTGGTCCATCATTAGTGAGGTAAATGAAGTACAATGCATCTCAGTTATTTGACTCAAAGAGTTATATTGTGACTCCCCATTGGGTCCTTGTTAGTACATGTGTGCAGCACATTATATATATTTAACAAAGGAGAGATAGACATGTATTTGTCTTGAGGAAGTGAAAAGAACCATTTAGGGACACCACTGGAGTGGAACCTAAATTTCCTTCAGTAATTACACTGGAACAAAAGACAAGTCCACCACCTCAATTGCTACCTGTTTTATCCCTCAGGCATTTCCAAAGAAAACCCAGAAGTGATGTAAATTGACTGTAGAAATGGCCAGAAATGGCAGTTTTCCAGTTTCCCCAGATGGTAGGATGCCGTCATGTCTACTATGTGGGTGGGATCAGGTAAATCCTAACTTTTCTACCTATGTGATAGCCATCCAGGCTTTACTGTGATCTTTCCCAAAACTTCAGAACAAAGCATGTTTGAGAAAGACTGAAGACACACCAAGGAAACCTTGGGGAGAGCAGAAATGCTTCCCCCATTCCACCCCTACTTCCTAACGCATCAGACTTGGGTAAATAGCCTGCATGGAAGTCCTGCTAGTTTGCTATGAAGTTTTGGGGAAAATCTCAGCAAAGCCTGGTGGCTGCCATGAAGGTGGGACAGTTTGGATTTACCCAGTCCCATCCACACAGCTGCCATTTCCCATGCCCTTTCCTCGGCAGTGGCTATTTCCACACTGCTGCCCCTAGGAAGTTTTTCAAATTTGTTATTGAATAGCTTTTTATCATAATGATATAGCAATCTGGGGAGCAGATCCTCTGAACCCCTCCCCCAGCTTTTGTTTTAAAGTAATAGGAAATCATTATTCTCTTCAGTTGCAGAGGTATGCCTTTTCCCTTGTATCTATGCAATGAAAGGAATTAAATGCTTCCTTTAAAAAACAGGTCATTATCAGTCACAATTCTTGTTTTTGAGAACAGGTCATTATCAGTCACAATTCTTGTTTTTGAAATAATGATGTGTTGCTTCTGTTGCACAAGCTATAGTTAGCATACATAGTTGTCTCTAGAGCTAACAACCTAGCAGCTTTTGCCAGCAAAAGAGTATGGGAATAGACTTTTTCAATGAACGTTTTGCTCTTGCTGCAATTTCTGCAATTTGGGAGGGTCTGTTTTCAATCAGCGCTGTTCCCTACTTCCCCCTTAAGTGTATTCTTCCATTGATTGTCCCCTAAGGGCTGGAGACTAGATGGTACTGTATCAAATAATTGAAAAGTCAAATGCTCTTTCCTATTACTCATGTTAACAGGCCCTCTAGATAGTAAATGGTTTAGATTGAGAGCTAATCGTCGCTGCCACCAAAGACCCTGTGTGTGCCTGTGCATGTGTACCTGGGCCACATGAGGCGTCATCTTGGCAACAGACAATGAAGTGGTTTCTCCAAGATTTTCTTTTGCAAGCCCCTGATTTATAAGATGGCTAGCTGACAAGAGCAGGCAGAGAGGAGTGTAGAGGGAAATAAGCAGAGAGTTCAGAGAGAAAGAATCGCAGAATCATTAAGTTGGAAGAGACCATAAAGGCCATCAAATCTGACACCCTGCCATGCACGGAGACACGGTCAAAGCATCCTTGACAGATGGCCATCCAGCCTCTGTTTAGAATGCCTCCAAAGAAGGAGACTCCACCCCTGAGAATTGGAAAAGTGATGTTGGATCACTTGTTTTACCATCATGTAGTTAGTATAGGGCTCTCCGTTGATTTCACTTCAGCTCCTTCTATAGGGCTGCACTCACTCTTAGAAGCTGACTCTAGAATTTGAGTCAATCAGGCCATTTTTTCACAGCTGGTGGCACCAATGTTGGGGCCAGAGCCTCCCAGGAGGCAGCCTGGAATTTCTTCATGGTTATAAGAGCTACACTGGGTCTTCCTGCACTTTCGTTGCCACCTGCAGCTTTCAAAAACCACCAAATTAAAGGTTCTTTTGAAATGCCCCTGTGTAGGCTCCGTTTGCCTCACCAGCTGTGCTTCCACTGCGGTAGAAAACACTGTGGGCTGGGGCATTTTTCCACACCTCACCCATTCCTGGCCCGTCCTGCCAGTGTGGAGGTGCTGGGTGTTTAACAGAATCGGTGCTCTCCCCACCCCCTCTAAAACCCATGTGTGTTTGAGACAATTGCTCCCCTCCTGTTTGGGGCACTTTCAAACACACACACACCCCGTCTAAAATCCATGTGAGTTTGAGAGAACCGCACCCTTCCCATTCGAGGCACTTTCAAGCACACACACCCCCCCCCGCCCCCGGTCTAAAATCTATGTGTGTTTGAGAGAATCGCACCCCTCCTGTTCGGGGCACTTTCAACCCCCCCCCTTTCTAAAATCCATGGTTTCTCATTCACCCCCTGGGGTTGTGCGGAAACAGCAGGGGCATTACGTACTGGCTCTGCCTCAACCCCCGGGAAGAACTGCGGAGCCATGTGGAGTAAGAAACCAGGAAAAAAAATCACTGCAGCACCTAAAATTCCCGGGGCATTATGACCATGCAAAAACGGCCTCAGATACATAAGGATGGCAACTCTTCCCCTTCTGAAATTGCTTCTACTTCAGCTTAATTAGCTGAAATAAATGTTTTTGTTCTTTCCAGCTTAACTCACTGTTGGGTATTCATAACTCATGAGTTTTCCATTGTGTAACTTTTTTTCATTTTTAAAATTATTAACAATTAGAGATTTACATAGTTAATTTTTATTTAATTTTATTTATTCTAAGCAAAATGAAATTAATTGCAATTTCAGCACTGATTTGCTGTGATATACTTGGTGTCTGGCCAAGACAGAGGGAACTGTATAAGAATACATACTGCCGTAATATGCTGAAGATACACTGGTCAAATAATATGATACCTTTACTGGGTTGCTCATTGTATAAAATGCTGACTATGCATATCTGGGCTACACCAAACTCTTTTTCAATTACAGATGTTAACAAAAATTAAAATATTAAAACTTGGAGATGATGCTATATTTACTGGATGATGTTTACTCACTTGAGTTGAGTCTATACTGTTGTTAAAGTACTTTGTTACCAAGCCACGGCCAACTGCATCCATTATGCATAGTAGAAACTCCATTACATGGATAACTCAGAGGAGCATAATTTATCTGCAAGAGCTGGCAGCATAAAGTATATGTACATGTTGGGGGAAGGGCATACTGCAGGTTCTTTATGTGGACTAGAATTTCCCAAACCCTGCCCTTGGAATGCACTATGTTGTCAGTGCTGCTGGAGAAAATGTGTCAAGCATAGCTTCTCTGTTTGCTGAAATACTGTGGCAGGAGGAAAAGCAACTGCCCCAAGTGATCCTGCTGGTCAGCTTTTGGAAGGTTAAGAGTTCTCTTTAGGCCAGGATTTGGCAAGTTTCTTCATATCTTTGGGATTGCATCTCCGCATACTGCCCAGGGAGGACACTTCGTTCCTTCGGTTGTAACTTCCTGGTGGTCCCGGTCCCAAGGACATTCAGCTACCCTCAACCAGAGCCAGGGCCTTTTTGGCTCTGGCTCCAGCCTGGTGGAACTCCCTGTCATCTGACCCCAGCAAGGGGGGGAAGTGCCCAGTGCACTGGTGTGTCCTCCGCCCCACCCTGGAACGCTCCTGCCCTGGAACGCCCTCGTCACACTCCCATAGGGGCGCACACCTGGTGCTTCGCGCACTCCCTTTCCCCCTTGGAGCTACACCTCTAGACACCAGGGCCCTGTGGAATCTTAGCCATTTAAGCAGGTCCTGCCAGATGGAGATGTTCCACTGACCCTTTGGTTGAGGCCACCATGGGTTCGTTCCATCTTGCTGGCCCCTTGCCCCTGCTCCTCCCCTGCCTGAGCAGTGAATGGACTTATGAAGGGAGGGATAGAATCTTAGGCTGTACCGGGGTCTGCTATGGATACCCAATTAGTTGCCATTGAGGATGGAAATATGTATTGTTTTAAGTTCTAATGTTTTAATGTATGATAAACTGATGCGATCAACTTATGCCCTGAGCCCATCTTTGACTGGGAAAGGGCGGGGTATTGAAATTAAGAAAATAAAGTTTAATGTTGGCCTCCATATGAATATGTAAAAAGTACTGAACAATGTTATTAACACTTAGCTTTGTGTTCAAGGCAAGTGTTATCTCTGCAATCCTTCCAACAACCCTGTCGGCTGCTCAGTATTATCAGGTCCGTATTGCAAATGAAAGCATGAGAATACAAGATATGGACTGGCCAAAGGCCATCTATTGAATTATGACAGAGGAGAGATTTTTAAAAGGCCAAATACAAACTTACCTTCTGCCTTGTTTCACTGGGCAATAACAGCATCAAATACCCACTGTGGACTCATTGTGTGGCTTTGGGTATGGCGATTTATGCACCTGTTCTCTTGGTTTTCAGCATACATTTCCATTGGGCTTTAAAAAATTTTTTGAACACATGTATTTCCCTCCTTCAGCACACACTGCCCTTTCACTTCTGCAATTCCATGCATTTTCTGAATGCTCTCAAAGCACAACTTTTTTTCCTTCACAGGGAAAATGAAGGTAATCCTGATGTATAAACATTTGTCTTGGGGTTCTTGTTTCCACCCTCACTAGCTCTCCCTGCCCACACCATAGTTGTTCCTCCTGCTCGACCACCCACCTCCCCCCCCCCCTTCATTCCCATTTCCAAGCCACCTCCATTTTCCAGCACTGGAAAGTTACATTACACTTGAAAGATTTGGGAGCTTTCCTCAGTAGTCTATTTCTTTTTTAAATTTCAACTGTGAAAGCCTATCAATGGAATGAAGAACCAGAGTAACTGCCATGCACTGTACTTGAAGATGCTTTGGAAACTGCAGTTGGTGTAGAATGCAGGAACTAGGCTGCTACTCGGGTCTTCCTGGTTGGTTCACATAAATTTAATCTGACTTGTGAATTGTCACATTTGAAATACTCAGTTGGAACATAAGAACAACAAGCCAGCTGGATCAGACCAAAGTCCATCTAGTCCAGCTCTCCTACTCGCAGTGGCCCACACCAGAATTGCGGGGAGCTCAGTTAGTTTCCAGTGTCAATTCAAGATGTTGGGTTTGAGCAAAAAAGGTCTATAAAGACCTATAAAAGTCTGGGACCCTCATACCTTTGGGACTACCTCTTCTGATATGAGCCCCTTCCAGTGGCATATCTGCCCAGGGATATGGGGTAACCCATGCCTCCGGGTGCATGCCATCTGGTCACGTGACCAGAGAACCAGCCCCCCTCCAGGAAGCACACAGCTGACAATCAAGCTTTTTTATACAGCAGAAGCTGGCACAAGCTTTTTCAGTTTTCAGTCAGCAATCAAGCCTCCAGGTGCCCCCCTTTCCCACCACAGGGAGCCTGGGAGGGAAGAACACCCCAGCCCTGCCTTGCCCACATGTAGAGTTGGGCCTCCCTGGAGATCAGAGACATGGCTGCTTTTGACAGGCCTAGTCCTGCCTTGAACTATCTTTTCAATTTATGGTGACCATTTCAACAATAACTTGAAAAGATACTTCAAGGCAGGACTAGGCCTGTTAAAAGCAGGAGAATGGCCATGTTCCTGATCTCTCTGGAACCAGCTCCCCGAGGAGGGATTTGTTAAGTTTCCACAGAGCAGGCAAGGCTGTCTTGTTATGTGGAGCATTTAATTAACTAAGAGAATGGATGAGTTGTCTGTCCAGGGCTGTTCCAGAGCTGATGATTGGTTGAATTTTAATTAGAATATATTTTATTGGAGCAGCAGTGGCGTAGGAGGTTAAGAGCTCATGTATCTAATCTGCAGGAACCGGGTTTGATTCCCAGCTCTGCCGCCTGAGCTGTGGAGGCTTATCTGGGGAATTCAGATTAGCCTGTACACTCTCACACACGCCAGTTGGGTGACCTTGGGCTAGTCACAGCTTCTCGGAGCTCTCTCAGCCCCACCTACCTCACAGGGTGTTTGTTGTCCAGGGGGAAGGGCAAGGAGGTTGTAAGCCCCTTTGAGTCTCCTACAGGAGAGAAAGGGGGGATATAAATCCAAACTCTTCTTCTTCCTCTTCATTGTGTTTATTTGCATTTATCAGTTTTATTATCTATTTTAATGCTATATTGTGTATGTTGTGAGCCACTCCAAATTCCTTTGTTGAGGAGAGCACGTGGGGTCTAAATCAAATTAACAAACAAACAAACAAGTGTATCTATTGAGAAATATTTTAGCAAATTGTCTGCATTCTGCCTAACTTCCTGATCTCTCCTCGCTCACCAGTTTTCTCAGCATGCTTTAATTAATGGGTAGTCTTGGTGTGTGTGTGTGTGTGTGAACTTTTACACTGCTTATCACTTTGTAGCCATCTACTGCCTACTGCTCATACTTTTATTTAATTTAATGCAATGACAAATTAACAATGTTTTGAAAGTTTGAAAAGAACAGTGGCTCTGGCTGTCTAAAAAGTAAAAACTAGTACTTACACACATACAGCAAGAGCTGATAACTTACAGTGGATTCATAAATGCAAGATGGGACTAGTGGGATGTAGGAAATAATAAATTAAATTGAAAGAAGAAGAAAAGCAGAAAATGGAAAAGGGCAGTAATGTTTTGACTGTTCGCATAAGCAACCTGGTGTTGTAAATGCATTTTAAAATTGCCTCAGGTCAAGTCTGAAAAAAAATGGAGAAACAAGAATGAAGCAAACTGTCCCTGGCAAGCGTCTATTAAAACTGAATGAACGCATAATGGAAATGCCAGACTAAATGCCCAGTATGAACCTACCAATGAGGTACAGATGAACACTTGTTTATTGCTTATCTTCAAAGATAATTAAAATGTGCTGGTGTATTTCAGGTTCTGTTCAAGCAGACTGTGGTAGATGTTGGAACCAATTTACTGGAATCTGTTTCAGGGTCCATCTATGTACAGATTTTCCCCCCAGTGCCTGGAGGACTTTATGTAGCCCCTGTACCATCATGGATTGGACTCTCCTTGAAGTCCCCATGGATTTATTCAAAAAGCAGAGGTGGTGGGGAGACATAATCTGCAGAGTGCAGCTTGCTTGTATGAACTCTTTCACACATGCTATGAGGTAGGCAAACAAGTTAGTCCCCAGATAAATCAGTGTGCCTAAGACACAATGGCTTATTTAAAATTGCCCCATAAAACTAAAGTTACATTGAGATCTGAATTTAGATCCTACAGCACTATGTACAATGGCATGGCTGTACCAGTTTACCAGTAGGAGAGCCAGCATGGTGTAGTGGTTAAGGTGTCAGACTAGGACATGGGAAACTCAGGTTCAAATTCCCATTTGCACCATAGAAATGTGTTGGGTGACCTTGGGCAAGTTGCACACGCTCAGTCCTAACCTGGCTTTGGTATTTGCAAGGTATCAATGGTGAATGGGTATTAGAGAGAAAAACATCTTTACTGTAGCAATGAAGAAAGAAGGGTGGTAACACGTAAGCTATGTGATCTTAGGAAAAACAGTGGACTAGTAGTACTCATTTTGTGTGGCACTACTTTTTATAAGATGAAACCTGGAAACAAAGTATTTATTGGGTGTACTAACATGAGGGTAAATGAAGCACAAATTCGTCCAGTTTTTCATTGTATTTTCAGCAAAAGATTGTGTAAATATTAGCTAGTTTTAGACAAGACCCCTTTTCAGAGGTGTACCTATGCAAAAGCATGCCCCCCCCCGTGTCCAGCCCCTGACCAAACTCACCCTGCTCCCATCCCCTCCACTGCTTTACTTGCCAGAGCACGACCATTATCATTGACTATGTGGTTGCCCTAGGCCAGGGGAAAAGTGCACTGGTGCCATCCCAACATGCTCCTGCTGGCTGGGCCTACCACCTGCAGAAGGGCTGGGCTGGCTTCTGGAGCAGCAAAGCATGATGGAGGTAGCCGAAGTGGCACCCTTGCTGGAGTTGCATAGGGCCTTGTGGGTGGCATTGGCTGGACTGCCAGGTGGGCTGGTGGGAGGCCACTCTGCAGGTGCTCAAAGGCCTGGCAGTGAAGGAGGTGTGACTGATGCATTCCTTTCCACAGGCAGCAGTGGTGTGGGTAGCTTCAAGTGGGGCCTCTTCTGGGAGCCACTGGATAGGGCCGGGGAGCCACCAGGTGGGCAAGAGAGAGGGAAAGATGCAGGGGGCCAGAATGCGCCCCCATGTGACCCAGTCATCGATGCGAATCGCTCCTGGGTCAAATGACACCCCACCCCCTAGATATGCCACTGCCCTTTTTCCTTTGATCTAAAACCCACCTTCTGTTCAAATCTGTTCAAGAACCTTTAAAACCAATCAGTTCGCAGAAATGCTTTAAAAATGATTTGGTCACAGAACACACTATTGCTAAACCTCTTACTTGCTACCCAATTTATTATGTGTAATGAAACCCAGGTTGCAAAGCCACTTTGATATACTTGTTTGCATGCAACGGAAAATACAGTTCCACTAATGTCTGATAATTTTGCATGTTTGCCTGAATCGCTTAAGTGACTCTTCCCCTGGCTTTTCTTTTTAATTTCTGTTTTTTTGCATTTCTGCCATTCATTTTCAGCACTTAATTCCAGGCAGCAAGTGATCTGGCTCTGACTTCAGCATTACAACATGACTTCATAGTGAGAGTTCAGCATGTCAAGAAAGCTATAAATCTTTCCTAGCTTAGGCTCGTATAACTCTCAGGTGAGATGAGTGATGCTGTTAATAAATTGAGAGTGAATAGCTATCGATGTTGTCCCTAGGGAGCCCTGATACATGCAGCAAAAGAGAGCCTCCTTGCCTTGTGACGATCTCTTTAAATGCTCCAGGAATCCATTACCAAATGCACAGCACCTAAAGTGAGCCAGAGAACATTGTTGTTGTTGTTACCACTGCATGCAGGAAACTCCAAATCGAAAACCAAATTGAATCAGGTTTCTGAGCCTTTGTAGGGAATGCTTTCCAAGGGAGCCTTAAATAGATGCATGGCAAAGAGAACATTGGTAACTATCACTTTGGAACAGAGCTCACTTTGCATTGATTGGAGTCTCCAATCAATTTGGAGATGTTACATTTGCCAAACACTTCCCTTTGGTTGTGCATCTAATAGAAGCATACAAAGGCAAGAAGCCATAGCTCTAATCTAGAACTGTGAAGGATCAACTTGTACCAGTATCTGGCCAAGTACAATCTTGCCAGTCCACTGTGCTTTTTTTTTTTAATGGCACATCAACATCTTTGTAGACAGATGTTATTTTCCCCTGGCAATGGGACCAATTTTTTTTGCCTGATCCTGCTGTAGATTTTACTCCTAAGCACACTTGTTTGGAAGCAAACTCCATGGAAATCAAAGGAACTTACTGCCAAGTAAATGGAATGTACTATTTCGAAGCTACTTCCTGGCACAGGCCCTTTCATTTAAATAGATTTTGTGCCAGAAGAGCAATTCACAGATCAGACTGTTGAATAGCATTCCTTGAAAGGAGGGGAGGGAAGGTCTGGGGAGGGAAGGTCATTTCACTAAACAGAAAGGTAGCATGCAAGCCCTGTGGGAAGGCAGAGGCCCAGGTCTTCTTTGCCACTTGTCAGCTGCATTATCCAAGCACAGCCTGCATTTTGGGTAGTCTTCCGTGACAGATACCCTCAGAATAGTGTTCCGCTTTAATAGCGTTCTCGCCTCCAAACTTTCAAAGCCCTTGTTAGGCAATACAAAGTGACATCAGCACTCTAAAGTCTCTTCTCATCAGAGTTGCACTATTCCTTTATAGGGTTTGTGTGAATCTTTCATACAAAATGACAGTATTCTGCTACAGTCATAAGTTTGTTAACGGAAAAGTGAAGGTATTTCTTACATACATGTTCAGGTTTCAATATGGACAACATCAGTCATTCAGGAGTCTCTCATGCAAGTACCCATTTAATGGCAAATGATGAGTAATAAATACATTTGGGTTTGTGCTATCTGTTTTACTGTCTTTTAGGCAGCACTCCACTACATCTCAAGCTTTTCTAGCTGTGAGGAGTTTGAAAAGTTTTGTTTGTTTTTAAATTCTCCCCATTCACAGAATACAGACTTAAGAGAAAACATAGATATATTGTGAGATGTAATCAAATTTCAAGAGAAAATGTGATGTGATTGAAAATTTAGGCATTAATTTCATTTTAATGAATGGGATGCTGTAGACTGATCCTGTATTGAGCAGTGGGTTGGACTAAATGGCCTTTATGGCCCCTTCCAATTCTATGATTCTAAGCCGAGGATGGGACATTGAGGAGAGATGATGAACCTGGCCAGGCTTAAGTAGCAAGTGTGCTCCAAAGACACTAGAAACTAGCAGAAGGAGAGTCAGGGGTAGTCAGTGGCGTATTTGCCTATGGACAAGGGAGGACACTTGCTCCCGGGCGTCCCCTTGTGGCGGGTGCCAAAAATGCAGGTTTATTTGTGTTTTTTTGGTATTTTTAGTGTTTTTTCCATTTTTTGCCTGCAGGGGGTACAGTTTTTAGGCTAGCAGCACCAACATTTCAGAGATTTTTCAGGAGACTCTCCTGATGATATCACCCAGGTTTGGTGAGGTTTGGTTCATGGAGTCCAAAGTTATGGACTCCCAAAGGGAGTTCCCCCTTCCCCCATTGTTTCCATCTTTCTCTGAAGATGCCAGCCATAGAAGCAGGCAAAATGTTAGGAGCAAAAACAACCAAACTCTGCCCACACAGCCTGGAAAACTCACAACAGCCAGCAAAGCCCATGACTTTTACAGGTCTTGTTCTTTTTTCTTAGTTCTGTAACACCTCTATAATGTTTCACTATAGTTTTCCAGTGCTCCTTTGCTCTAGTGAATAAAAATGTATGTTAGTAAATAAAGATCTGTTTTCCATTTAAAGATTTCAGACTGTGTTCAAAGTTCTCACCTGGTGGTCCATGCATGAACCAAACACCTGACTAGGCTAAGGTCAGTTAACAGGTAGGGGAAGGTGGCCATGTAGCAGCTCACACTCACACACATAACCTTTACCTAGGCTTCAAACCATGGATAGCAAAAGAAAGGACAGAGTTTGAATGATGGTGACTACCTGAATAAATACAGAGAGGAGGGCAAGGGGGAAATCCAAGCCCTGTCACACACAAGTAGATCCTCACTGCCTCTTGGGTACTTTTGAGCATGGAGAGTAGAGGAGGACGGGTGAAGGACCATCACACCCGTGACTTCCCTCAAATGCAGAGGGGGATGGCCAGTTCACCACTAGTGAGGTGGTCTTCTTTACCATACATCATGAGGTTCCCAGAAACCTTTGGAGGGATGACAGTGCTAACAGTGAGATGAGATGCTTTCAGCTAAGCTAATTGGCCATATTGGAATTCCTATTTTTATTGGCCACATTGACTCAGATAAAATAGTACCATGTATATTCTCATCGTGAAGCAGTAAATCAGCCAATAAGGTTTATGTGCTGTCAGTACATTAGCAGCAAATGTAAAACTTATTTCCTGGATGTTGCTATGTAAGATGTTGTATTAGGCAATCTGAAGAAAATTAAGTCATAAGTGTTGTAGGCTACAGCTTTGTCTTATCCATTTTATGATAGTTGCTGAGATTGCCAGACTGAATTAGCTCTGTCAACTGTATTTTACTTCAGAATCCAGCTTGGGAATGTTTTTCTATAATTCTGGAGAACAGAAAATGTGATCACAGAATCAACCAAAGCTGATGATATTTTCTTAGAAAAATTCTGGACTGATTTAATTATGCCTAATGAGTTGCATCAATTAAATAAAAAATTCAGATATTGTTACTGAATGGATTAAGATCATATTTAAAACAGGAGCTTCCTGTACTCTACCTTCAGTGCCCGAGGGAAGAACTATGCACTATTTCAGCAAATGCACGTTCCAAAAACTACTTGTCAAGATAACAGAAATGTAGGGAGCAGTAGTGGGGTGAATTCAGGGGGAATCAATGGGACAGGGGGCTACTTAACATCTATGATGCCTGCTAATGGGCCCCTCCTTACAGCCTGTTACCAGTTTTCTTCCTCTTGAGCTGGTTTTGGAGCCCAACTGCAGAAAAACATTTCAGAATGACCTGGAGTCATTTGCGGGGGAAGTGTTAAGTGGATCTTTCAACTCATCAATTATCCCTGCAAGTGCCCTTTGTCCTCCCATTTGCCCTTCTAATAGGAAAGAAGTCAGCGGTTGCAACAGTATGTAGTTCACACACACACACACACACACACAACTAGAGATGGCAATACCCAAGCATGGACCTACTTCGTGAAATGGAATAATATCTTAGATCAAGCACCTCAGATGAATTATTTATATCAATGTGATAGAGGATTCAAATAGAAAGAATAGGAGGACATACAGTGGTGCAAGAACAGGCCTGATAAAGGGAAGGAACAGTATACATTTGTGGTCTGTTATCCTTTAACCTTCTTCCAGCAAGGGCTGGTGGTCATATCAATACCAAGCTGGGATATAATAGCTTGCCTCTGGATGCTATGTCACTCACAGGCAAAACAGCAGCTATCCAAGATTTAATTCTAAATGAGGGGCTGACCTGGCATGTAGCCCTGAGAACTGGCTGAAGGAGGTGAAAGGACTTAACCTTTCCTAACTGTTCCCTCCAGGGCATAGCTCCAAGGGGGTGGGGGGCACGATGCACCAGTGTGCCCCTGTGGGAGTGTGGTGGGGGTGTTCTGGGGTGAGACGGGGGCGGGGGACGCACCAGTGCACCAGGCGGTTTCCCCCCTTACTACACTTCTGCTTAGTAATGCATCAGCATAGACCTGGTGTGTAGGGAAGAGGAATCACTATGATCTGTCAGGATTTAATCCCCCTGACTCAACACCTTGTCCATGATTCTGCCAGGTTTGAGAGTGTGTAGTGTATATCTACTGTTAGGCCCTTACTTGGATTGCCTGGGCTAGCTTGATGTCGTCACATCTTGGCAGCTAAGAGCAGTGGTCAAAGAGCATTGTTGTCCCTAACCTGAAATCCTGTTGACCACTCTAACTTTCTGTCCCCCCTTTTACCCTTGCCTCGCTAGAGATTGTTGCAGTTTACATTAAGACTGCAACAGCCTACTAAAACTGTAATGGAATATTACAGAATATTACATTAGGAATATATTATCGTCCCCCTGACCAAAGTGCACAAGAGGATTCTGAGATGGAAAAAGAAATTAGAGAGGCCAACAAAAGCAAAAATAAAAAAATATGCATTGGTAATGGAAGCGATTTTAACTATCCCCCACATAAACTGGGAAAAAATGCACTTGTTCAGCAGAGTGCATAGTAAGAGAGAGAACATTCCCTGGATATGCCCCTAAATGACTGTGGCTTAGAGCAGATGGTTGTTGAGACAACCAGTGGAGATGTGTATCTAGATCTAATTCTATGTGGGACCCAGGACCTGGTGCGGGAAGTCAGTGTTGTTGAGCCGATAGGGAACAGCGACCACAATGCTGTCAGATTCAGTATCTCTGCATGCGAACAAGTGACAACTACTAATGTAGTTACATTCGCCTTCAGAAAGGGAAATTTCTCAAAAGAGATGAGGGGAGGGATGAGTGCGCAGAGGAAGCTGAAAGGGAAAATCAAAGAGAGTCAAAAAATGTCCAAGGTGCTTGGAGGTTATTTAAAACACCACAGTCTTAAAAAGCTCCAGCTGGAATGAGTGTTCCATGGGTTTAGGAAAGAGGCCATGCCCAGTCAAGAAAGCCCTACCATGAAAAGGTTAGCACAAAGGGAGGTTGAGAAATTATTATGGAAAAAAAAAAGATGTCTTTTTTAGAAAATGGAAGTCCAACTTAACTTGATGAAAGAATACCAGAAGGAGAACACAAATGGTGGCATACAAGAGATAGCAAGTGCCATCTGTAGGGGAGGCAAAAAAAAAGGATTGATGAGGAGCATGGCTTGCTTGAACATCAAGACCTATGCAACAAACAGTTCTTCAAAGTATATCAAAAGCAGGGAAAGCCAGCTAATGAGTGAGAGCCCACGGTAGGCCCGTTAGATGATGAAGAAGGAACAAAAGGTGTGCTAAAAAGATGACAGAGGAGATTGCAGAGAAGCTGAATGAATTCTTTGCATCTGTCTTCACTGAGGAGGTGAGGTGTGAGGAACATTCCTGCACCTAGAACCAGAGCTTCTTAGGAAGCTGACTCCGAGAGGAACTATTGCGAATGGATAGTAGGTAGCAGAACAAAGGGAGAAGAAGTTTGTGGCAGCCATTGATGAAACTAAATGCTACCAAATCCTAGCCCAGATTGCATTCATCCAAGAGTTCTTAAAGAGCTCAAGCATGAAGAAATTGCTGATGTTCTCACATTAATATGCAACTTATCCCTGAAATCAGGCTCCATCCCTAGAAGAGACTGGAAGATGGCCAATGTCACACCAATCTTTTAGGAAAAGGGGTCTAGGGGGGGACCAGGAAATTACAAGGCCAGTCATGGGTTTGACATCTGTTTCCTGGTAAATGGTAGTAGAATCTATCATGTAAAAGATAAAATTCATTAAACATGTAGAAAAGCAAGACCTGCTGAGAAGAAGTAGTCCTATGCATGGCTTTTGTAGAGAACAAGTCCTGTCTTACAAACTTGCACTAGAGAGTTCTAACTTTGAAAGGTGTCCCATGTAAACAGAACTATGTGGATAAGGAGAGGGAACCAGTGGACATTGTCTACTTGGATTTCCAAAAGGCTTTGTTGACAAAGTTCCTCACCAGAGACTGTTGAGAGAAAACTCAGCAATGGAAAGAGAATAAGAGGAAGTCCTCCTATGGATCAAAACTGGTTGAGGAACAGGAGAAACAAGAGGGTGGGTATAAATGGGAGAAGTTCTCACAATGGAGAGAAGTAGGTGAAATTTGCATTGTCCCCAAGGATCCGTTTTGGGACCAGTGCTCTTTTCACCCCAACTTATTCATAAATGACCTGGAAGTCGAGGGGTGGAAGTAGTATGGTGGGCAAGTTTGCAAGATGATACCTGGAAATTATGTGGGGTGGTGCTTAGAGAACCACAAAAGAGGATTGCGAAAGAGGCTCCCAAAAGTATGGACCCTATGATAAATTAGGTGAAGTGGGCTCCAGAAATGGCAAAATGCAGTTCAATGTAGCTAAATGTAAGAGTGAGTGCACACATAGGAGGCAAATTCAAACTTCACATACACGCTACAGGGGTCAGTGCTATCAGTCACAGACCAGGAAAGGGATTTGGGCGTCTTAGTTGATAGTTCCATGGGAATGTCAACTCAATGCATGGCAGCTGTGAAAAAGGCAAAGACTCTATGCTGGGGATCATTAGGAAAGGAGTTGATAATAATAAAACTGCAAGGATTGTCATGCCCTTATATAAAAGCAGTGAGATTGCTGACAGCACTTGGAGTACTGTGTTCAGTTCACTGGTAAAAGCCACATCTCAAAAAGATCAGATATTATTGAGAGGGAGATAGAAAAAAGATTCTACAGAGAAATTACGAGGATGATTGAAGAGATTGGAGGCACCTTCCGTATGTAGGAGAGGCTGCAGCGTTTGGGACTCTTTAGTTTGGAGAGGAGACGTCTGAGGGGGGATATGATTGAAGTCTATAAAATTATGCATGGGGTAGAAAATGTTGACAGAAAGAAATTTTTCTCTCTTTCTCACAATACTAGAACCAGGGGGCATTCATTGAAAATGCTGGGGAAGAATTAGGACTAATAAAAGGAAACACTTCTTCACGCAGTGTGTGATTGGTGTTTGGAATATGCTGCCACAGGAGGTGGCGATGGCCACTAACCTGGATAGCTTTAAAAGGGGCTTGGACAGATTTATGGAGGAGAAGTCAATCTATGGCTACCAATCTTGATCCTCCTTGATCTCAGATTGCAAATGCCTTAGCAGACCAGGGGCTCAGGAGCAGCTGTAGCAGCAGAAGGCCATTGCTTTCACATCCTGCAGGTGAGCTCCCAAAGGCACCTGGTGGGCCACTGCGAGTAGCAGAATGCTGGACTAGATGGACTCTGGTCTGATCCAGCAGGCTAGTTCTTATGTTCTTATGTTCTTAATGCAAAATGCATTGTGGCCATTGGCCAAATAGGTAAGCTCCATCAAGCTCTCATGTTTGTCCCTTCAAGATTTCTCCCTCCCTCCCTCCGGTTGACCTGGAAACCACCCATAGGGCAGGAAAAAGGGCAGCAGGGGATTGCTCTTTTCCAGAGCAATCCTGCAAAAGAAGGAGCACCATTGATACCTCAGCAGAACCTGCCTGGATGCCCACCAGAGCACCAACAAAAGTAAGTTGGGGGGGGGGGGGAGTTAGTTAAAATATAAAGCTCAATCACTAGCCTCACAAATGAACTTTTAAAAATTGAAACATTTTCCATGACCCATTACACAGACCATGGAAAAGCTCAAAAGCTGAAAAAAGCTGACAGTTGACTGTTCAACTTTTCAGCTTCATTCAAGATGGCTTTTTTCAGCTTTATTTTCAGTTTGGCTTATCTGAATGCACAATCCCATTCTTAAGCAAGGTTATTCAGGAATTCATGAATGAAGCAGATTGTTTGCTTTCAGGACAGGTTATGGAATTGAAAATGTATTGGCTGCCCTAGTGGATGACTTGCACTGGGAGATGGACAGGGAAAATACAACCCTATAGATTCTTCTGGACCTCTCGGTGACTTTTCAATACACTTGTTCATGGTATCCTTCTGAACTGCCTTTCTGGGTTGGGATTGGGAGTGAGATGCACTGTTCTGTGGTGGTTTTGGTTGGCTCATTTTGAAGAGACCAGAATGCAAAGATATTCCACAACACCAGCAGAGGAAATCAGGGTAAAGTTGCCTAGGGGAAGAAAATGGAGAGCAGTGCATCAATCATTAGACCGTGACTGTGGCCTCTTCCGCACATGTAGAATAATGCACTTTTAATCCACTTTCACAATTGTTTGCAAGTGGATTTTGCTGTTCCGCACAGCTACAAAGTGCATTGAAAGTGCATTGAAAGTGCATTATTCTGCATCATGTGTGGAATGGGCCTGTGTCACACAAGTACATTTGTGTGCCACCATTGCCCTGTGTAACAAGCTTGGCCCAGCACTGTAGTTATAGGTACTCACCTCCAGGGCCATCACCATTCTGCAGAATCTGCTGCATTCCCTCAGTTCCTAGCCATGGGGGTCATGGCTGAGGTCCTAGAAGTGTCCCAGTCAGTCAGCAAGCTTCTGCAGTTTGCTGGGTGCCATGCTTGGGCACTTGCAAGAGCTTGTGCACTTCCCTTTTGATGAGGCCAATCTGGCACTTATCTGGGCCAGGTTTGCCTCATTTGTTGGCCTTAGGAATGTCATGAAATCTCCTGAAGACAAAACGCCACAAAATATATTTAAAAGAATTTATTAAAATTGTGCAAGAATATTTCAATAAGAATGCTTATTGAAGAGGAAATAAAAGAGGAAATAAAATAACAAAACAAACCAGTAGATTCTAGATCCAATCAAGTCTGAATTGTCCCTGGAAGTTGAAATTACTAAACTGAGGCTGTGGTACTTTGGTCACACAATGAGAAAACAACTGTCACTGGAAAGGCAATAATGCTAGGAAAGGACTAGAGGCAGCAGGAAAGAGAGGAGAGTCCCTAGAATGCCATTATTTGTCTCTATAAAATACAGACCTGAGTCTGCAAGATGTGAGAAGGTCTGTTAACAATAGGATGTTTTGTGGGACATTGATTCATAGTGTTACCATGAGTCAGAAGCAACTTGATGACATTTCACACACACACACACACACACTCTCTCTCTCTCTCTCTCTCTCTCTCTCTCTCTCTCTCTCTCTCTCTCTCTCTCAAAGACTAACTGCACAGTAAATAGCATTGATTCAAATACAGATTTACAGTTCCCACTGAAATTCTCCAGCATTCAAAAGACCACTGTTTCCAATCATCAGGATATCAAACAGCATATCTGAGCAGCAAGAAATCACAAGGTCAAAGCCAGTGCATCAAGGAGCCATGCTGAAAGCATCAAAAGAGCACAAAAACTAGGCTGGAAATCCTAAACTTTATCACTAGGGTCTAAATTGGCTGGAGTCCAATGACGAATCAGATCTATGGCTGGTGATGTCAGGTAATCGCATAACCCTGTTGTTAGTCATATGACCCAAAGAGTCAGCATGAGATAAAACGGTAAGATTTATCTGCAGGCTAAATTTGCCCATTTGTCACAGATGACAAAGCAAAAATTGAAGGTCAACAGGTATATTTGCATATAATAAGAACATAAGAACATAAGAACTAGCCTGCTGGATCAGACCAGAGTCCATCTAGTCCAGCACTCTGCTACTTGCAGTGGCCCACAAGGTGCCTTTGGGAGCTCACCAGCAGGATGTGAAAGCAATGGCCTTCTGATGCTGCTGCTACTCCTGAGCACCTGGTCTGCTAAGGCATTTGCAATCTGAGATCAAGGAGCCATTGATCGACTTCTCCATAAATCTGTTCAATAATACTGTTTGCAGAGTAACGAGTAGAACGAAGCTTTGTGTGCCACTTTAAAATAAGCATAGTTAACTTGGTAAAGACCAGCCTTGTTACCTCAGAAATCATAAACAAAAAGAACTTTACTTATACTGAGAGAGTATAATACACATACATAACTATATATATATAATGTATATACATAAAGACTGTATACATAGAGACTATATACATAAAAACATAGTATCATATTGTGGAGATGGATCAGAATGTGTATAAAAATTGTATTTAATCAAGGCATATGGTTTCTGTGTAAAGAGACAGCAGGTTTGCTTGTCTCCAACAGGTCAGAAGCCTGCATTTTTGCAGTAGGTCAAAAGGAATGTTTTAGGCTTGTCAGTGACTATGCAGGCAAGCAAGATAACATCTTTGGGATCTTGTAACTACAGGTTACTACGTGACAGCAGAAATATGCATTTTATTACTTGGTTTTTGGGATAGCTAAATGAATGTGATTAATTAAATAAGGAAAAAGTGTTTTTCTATTTATGTTGAATGAACACTGAAATGATAATGAGAGATTCACATGTATTAGTATTTCACTATAATTCTATTGTTTTAGAATCAGTGTTTGTATAATCTTTTAAATGTTTTAACATTTCAAAATGGGGAATTGAAGGAAGTTTTATGATCCTAAGGAATCCTGCATACTTTAAGGACATATCTCTCTCTGGGAGCAAAACTAAGAAAACGGATTTTTCTTGGAGACAGAGGCTAGCTTTATGGCTGCCCTTTGCATATGCGCAGAGAAGGCATGCGCTAACAGCATGAACAGAAGGAATGTAGAATAAGAGGCTGTCTTACTGTGACCAGGAGACAGATTCTATCCAATGAGATTTTTAAGGTACATGCTTGTAGCGCGTGAAAGAGGTATGGATCATGTACATAACTCTTATGATGATGATTGTGTGATGTCTGTATTCTGCATCTATAAAAATTAAGGTTCTTCCTCTGCTGGGCGTGACTCTTTCGAGAGCCACCCGGGAGGGGTAACCTTCTGTAACTTTCTGAATTCTGTGTCTATAAAATTGGGTCTTTTGTATGAAGTGTGGGTGCCTCTTACCCTTAAGAGGACACCCTGGTCAGATACTTATGCTGTCCAGTAAACTTATCTTCTGTTTCAAAATTGCTTCTTGGGTGTTTTCTAAGTTTAAGTTTTTTCTTAAACTAATTCAGCTGTGTAGGACCAGAAACGCGGTCCTGGCCCCACAATATATAGATACATTCACAGTTCATTGTTTTGTTACAATTTGATTAACATGTATCGTTTTACAATATTTACATATTGTCAGAGGCTTTTTACATAGCTTGAATTAACAGAACACTAAACAACATCTTTCCTCAGCCAGAGAGCAACTGTTTCCAACTTTCACTTTTAGAAAATTTGTTGAGATCTCCCAGAATTCCCTTCTGCTGCATGCAAGGCTGTAAAATCCAACAAAAAAATTCATCAGCTAATGCTAATGTTCTCAGCCTTGGAGACCCAAAAGGAAGTCAGAATAATTATTCCCTCATCCAGCACCTGGCTTTTTATCAGGTTGAAAAAAGGTCACTTTTCACTGTAGGTCTGAAGCCTGAGTTGAGTCCTTAATGTAATGTGTAATAAGTCCAATATGGATTTGCAGTTGTGTGGCCAGAAACTTTGCCAAATCATATGTAGGAGATCCAATTGCACTCACAATAGGTCTGAGTGGAGTGGAGTCCTTGTGGATTTTTGGGAGTCCATACAGTCTAGGAGGGTGAGCTTCAGATTTGCAGAGATGTTGGCGAATGATTGGATCAATTGAGGAGTTTTTGATCAAGGTGTTGGTTTTCCTGGTGATTTTGTTGGTTGGGTCCTATTTTAACTTTTTGTATGTTGTGGGGTCCAAAAGTTGTCTGATTTTTTCTTTGTATTGTACCTTTATCTGCTGGTAATGCCACGGTTATCATGGAAACAGACCAATACAAAGAAAAAATCAGACAACTTGATCAACATTAAGGACTCAACTCACTTCATTGAAAAAATCAGCAAACTCAAACTCAACCCCAATGACAAACTGATCAGTTTTGATGTGGTTTCCCTATTCACCAAGGTCCCCATAGCAGACACCATGACACTCATTAACCAGAAATTCCCCAAAGACATCACAGCCCTGTTTCAACATTGACTCACTACTAGCTACTTCCAGTGGGATAATGAATACTATGAACAGAAAGATGGGGTAGCCATGGGTAGCCCTCTTAGCCCTGTAATAGCTAATTTTTATATGGAACATTTTGAGGAACAAGCCCTGAAAACAGCACCAAAAAAAGCCCACCATATGGTTCCGTTATGTGGATGACACATTCACCATTTTGGAGCCACGGAGAGAGAAGAACTAAACAAGTTCCTGGACCATACTCAACAAAGATCCACCCAAACATCCAATTTACTATGGAAAAAGAGAAATGAAGGAAAAACTGCCATTTTTAGATGTTTTAGTCATCCACAAACCAAACCACAGCAATTGGGACAATACAGTATACAGAAAACCTAATGCATTACCTGGGATAGATATCTACACAAGAAAACTCCAATCACCATCCAGGGCAACAAAGGAGCACCATAAAAACTTTCTGGTACATTGCAAGCAAACAGAATCTGTGAACCCTCACCTCCTACAAGATGAATTGAATTACCTAAACAGGGCTCTACAGGCTAATGGATTTACTCTAATACAGAAATCAGAAGGGCTGCAAGACCACCAGAACAAACTCCCACATGAACAAAGATAAAGGAAAGCCATCTAGAGGGGAAAGTGTTCTTACCATACATCAAGGGTGAAACCACTGATCGCATAGGAAAACTGATGAAGAACCACAAGCTACAAACAATCTACAGACCCAACTAAAGAAGAGATTTCCTCCAACAGGATGCTGCTGTTCAGCCGAAAGGATAAGAGGGATCCTTTAGCTACTACTGCAGGAGTTCTATATCTGATACCATGCAGCTGTGGACAAGTCTACATAGGAACCACCGAACGCACTTGCAGCCTTGACACGTATCAAAGAACACAAAGGCTACTGCAGACTATTTCAATGCCAGGAAAATCAGCAATAGCAGAACACATGATAAACCAACCTGGGACATAGAATATTATTTGAAAAAAACTAGAAATTCTGGACCACTCTGAAAGCCTACTCACGTCAGACTACACACAGAGAAGCAATTGAAGAATCCATAAGCACATGGACAAATTTTAACAGGAAGGGAAGAAACTATGAAATGAACAGAATTTGGCTGCCAAGTGTTGAAAATACTAGAGTCAAGGAGCAGTGTCTAACCAGCTCCCAATAACAAACACTATGATTTGATCCATAGACAAAAGAAACAAAGGCCAGGATACTTCCATTCAGATGTCTCCCACCAGTGACCCTTGCTATCTCCATTTGACACTCCCATGCTATAGTCTTCATTGTTACCTCATACTTCTATTTCTCAGATGCCCTCAACTATTATCCTGACCCTTGGATTTGCCTCTCTTTGTTTACCTCACAGACAAATGCTTCCTCTCCACCCACCCTGGACACTCCAACAGATATATATACTCCACTTGCTTTCCCAACATCAGATCCTCTGAAGATGCCAGCCACAGATGCAGGCGAAACGTCAGGAGAGAATGCTGCTAGAACACGGCCATACAGCCTGGAAACCACACAGCACCCAAGTGATTCCGGCCGTGAAAGCCTTCAACAATACATTGATTTTTATACTGGTAGATTCTGAAATATTCATTTTCCTTCCCATTTGGATATAAATCTAAGGATTTGGGTATGCTATTTACTTTCATTAATGAACAACAGAATGGCTTTATTTTCAGCTGTTTTTACTAATGTCAGACAATGGAAGTAAAAAGGTTTTGTTGATGCATTATTACACTTAGAATTGCAATTGCCTAAAGAATGCAAAAAGTACTCTTTTTAATGACTGGAATCCAATTACTCTGGTCTCTTTGAGCCGAGAATTATAAGGGCACAGAAGAACCAGGAAGTAATAGCTAATAGGAATTCTTGCTAAGAATCTGAAAGCTGGAATGTAGAAATACAGTAATATGCAGAAAATATCCAGAAAAACAGAAGAATAGCAAGTAACAGGATAGGAGGGTAGGTGAGATACAGTCTTTCCTGTTAGAGCATTGGCCCATGATCCCTCCCTAAAACAATCTTCTGGGGAACAGCTAGATTTGAGTAATAGCACCTTAGAGACCAATACATTTTTGTGTGCTATAAGCTTTTGATAATCAAAGCTCTGTTCATCTCTCAAATGCTCATATCCAAAAAATGTTGGTGGTCTCTAAGTTGCTATTTGGACTTAAATCTAGCTGTTCTACTGCAGACCAATATGGCTACCCCTGAAACTATCTTCTGAGGATGTTATCCTCTTCCTCCAGCTGAACTCTATTTCACTGCCACTCTTCTTCAAGAAACTGAGCTGAATAATCTGCACAAATTTTCTTAGGGGTGGGGTTGAAGCAGGGCCAGGCCCCCAGCACATCAATTGCAACCTCATTCCCTGGGACAGAGCAAAGTGTCTCAGCTCTCTGGGAGCAGCTGTGGCGTAGTGGTTAAGAGCAGGTATACTCTAATCTGGAGAAACCAGGTTTGATTCTCCACTCTGCTGCTTGAGCTGTGGAGGATTATCTGGGGAATTTATATTAGCCTGTGCACTCCAACAGGCACCAGCTGGGTGACCTTGGGCTAGCCACAGTTCTTCAGAGCTCTCTCAGCCCCACCTACCTCACACAGGGTGTTTGTTGTGGGGGGGGGGAGGGAAAGGAGATTGTCAACCCCTTTGAGTCTCCTTACAGGAGAGAATGGGGGGATATAAATCCAGCTCTTCTTCCCCTTCTCCTCCTCCCCTTCTTCTGGTTAAGAGTTCAGCATTTCAATTTTAAAAAACACCAACGAAAAACCAACAGAAATTTGCCTGGCAGTGAGCCAGGCTTGCTATACCTATGTGCATCATTTCATTTCACAAGTTTACTAGGTACCACCTTGCATCATCAGGCAGTATAGTGTGTATTTCATATATACAATTCATCTGCTATTTAAACCCCCTCAAATTCCCTACCAAATAGGCAGGACTTGCAGTGCCTCCAGAAGATCTCCACCTCTTCAGGGAGCCCATTCCACAGAGCCAGATCCACAATGAAAATGGCTCAGGCTCTTGGCAATGCCACACAGGACACATTAAGTGATGGGATAGCCAACAGATGGCTGCCTGAAAACTGTAGTTGGCACAGAGAGAAAGATGGAAGGAGAAAGTCCTTCAAATGTGTGGGTCACAAGTCATTAAGATCATGGCCAGAACCTTGAATTGAACTTGGAAACAGACTGACAATGAATGTAGTTTCCCTGTTTCCTTATAAATATACAAAATTTAGCTGTTTCAAGAGGTTAGTCCCTATCAATAGTCTAGCCGATGCATTCTGGACCAGTTTTAGTTTCTGGGTTATCTTCAAGGGCAGCCCCAAGTAGAACATGTTGCAGTAATTTAACTGTGAAGTTTCAGAAGTATGGATCAGTGTGGCCAGATTAGCTGAGTCTTACTAATACAGGGGTGTAGGTGGAGAAAATGGCGCCCAGGGCAAAATGGCCCCCCTCCCCATAGCCACACCTACACCCCTCCACTTACTTTTTCTGCCAGCTGAAAACAGCTTTCTGCTGGCTAAAAATGGGCCAGGCTGGTGGGGCAGGGTCTGGCGAGGCAGGGCAGGGCGAGGGGGAAGGGGAAGGGGTGGGGGGCAATTTTCCAGTGCACCCCCGGTGCACAGCACACACCCCTCCCTTATAGCTACCCTCTGTACTAATGAGGCATTTGGCAAATCAGATGTAGCAGTCAGAAGTTGCTTGTGGCCAACAGGCGTAATCTGGTTTTCACAGAGCAAGGCAGGATCCGTGTGCACCCCCAAGCTCTTAGCCTCCTTTGAAAAAGCCAGCATTACTCCTATAGGACAAGTGGATTCAGTCCCACTAGAATATTAGCCTTCCCAATGAGCATTGCCTTAGTCTTGGCTGAATTGAGCTTCAGTTTATCCATTGACTGTTTTGAAGATTTGTGTGAGATTTTTGGAAACTAATATTTTTCAGCAAGGCTGTGGTATACACTTCGAAACCTCATTTATGTGGCTGTAATGGATAAGAATCTTCATGCTGTACCTGCATATAACCTTGACATCATTGTTAGTATATGGATTAGAACAGTCAATTTTCATCTAATCAGGTAGCTTTGAATATTCCTAAACAGGATGTGTGCTATAATTCTGCATTGAAAGAATAAGATGAAGGCAATATGGTAACACTCCAACCCATTTTGTCCTATTTTCTATATAACTAGAATTTCTCTCATTATTTCTTTCACTTGAAGTTTTGGAGTCTGCCTTCTACTGAAAGATAATAGTCCAAAAGCAGTACAGAGCTGTCTAATGAATATAAATTCTGTTTCAGAGACATAACAGTTAATAACTGGAGAAAATAAAAAGGACCACACAGCAAACCTCCCAAGAGTCTTGGTTTCTTATGAGTGGCAGGTACATTAACAGGATATCATTGGATTGCATCCAGTCAGTTTATAAATGGAACAGTTCATCCTCGAAGCTTGTTGCTAAAATGTAAATACAAAATTCATCCAAGAAACGTTTTTTTAAAAAATAAATTTTATTAAATCTATACACATATAGAACAAAATATCAACTACACAACAGTACAAACAAAAGAACCATATAGTAACCTCATATTCAATATAAAAAATAATTGCATCAAGTTAAGGTCACGAAAACCAAACACTCAAGGACCACAAAAAGAGAGAAAAAGGATGTGTGTGCTTCACTCTAAGATAACTGAGACTTTACATATTAATTTCTTTTAGAAAAATATCCTCTAATACAATATTCAGTACTTTATTCAAAATTTTCACTTAAGGCCCTCCAAAGAAATTTCTTTAACAAGTTATGCTTTTGAAATTCTGCCAAATTTGTTGTGAGGGGGGAAGGGAAGTAGGGGTGGGTAGTGTGGTGGCCAAGTTTGTAGATGATACCAAATTATGTAGGGTGGTGAGACCACAAAGGATTGCGAAGAGCTCCAAGCGGACCTTGATAAATTAGGTGAGTGGGCTCAGAAATGGCAAATGCAGTTCAGTGTAGCAAAATGTAAAGTGATGCACATAGGGGCAAAAAATCCAAACTTCACATACACGCTACAGGGGTCAGTGCTATCAGTCACAGACCAGGAAAGGGATTTAGGTGTCTTAGTTGATAGTTCCATGGGAATGTCAACTCAATGCATGGCAGCTGTGAAAAAGGCAAACTCTATGCTGGGGATCATTAGGAAAGGAGTTGATAATAAAACTGCAAGGATTGTCATGCCCTTATATAAAACGGCAGTGCTGCGACCACTTGGAGTACTGTGTGTCCAGTTCCTCGGTCGCCGCATCTCAAAAAGGATATTGAGGAGATAGAAAAAGAAGTGCAGAGAGAAAGGGCAACAAGGGGATGATTGAGGGACTGGAGCACCTTCCTCTCATGAGGAGAAGGCTGCAGCGTTTGGGACCTCTTTAGTTTGGAGAGGAGGCTGCTGAGGGGGATATGATTGAAGTCCTACAAAAATTATGCATGGGGTAGAAAATGCTGACAGGAGAAGAAATTTTTCTCTCTTTCTCCACAATAACTAGAACCAGGGGGGGCATTTAGTTGAAAATGCTGGGGAAGAATTAGGACTAATAAAAGGAAACACTTCTTCAACTGCTAGAACGCGGTGATTGGTGTTTGGAGATATGCTGCCACAGGAGGTGGTGATGGCCACTAACCTGGATAGCTTTAAAAGGGGCTTGGACAGATTTATGGAGGAGAAGTCGATTTATGGCTACCAATCTTGATCCTCTTTGATCTGAGATTGCAAATGCCTTAACAGACCAGGTGATCGGGAGCAACAGCAGCAGAATGCCATTGCGTTCACATCCTACATGTGAGCTCCCAAAGGCACCTGGTGGGCCACTGCGAGTAGCAGAGAGCTGGACTAGATGGACTTTGGTCTGATCCAGCTGGCTTGTTCTTATGTTCTTATGTTCAAATAAATCATAAAACTGTTCCAAATAATCATGAAGTCATTTTTCTTTTTCCTTCCCTGAATTAGTCTAATCTTATTTGTTAATTTTATTAAACTGGAAGGTAATGGAAGATACACGATGTAGGCCTTCCTTTTCAAAGAGTACTACACTTTGAACTGGATGAATTATTATAGGGGGAAAATTATGTTAGAAAAAAATAATGTCTGTCAAATTCACTGATAACTTATAGTCTGTGTAAAATGGGGTTTAAACTGGGAAGCAAAATTTTACTGCATTGGAGATAAACTGGTTAATCTGTGCCAGCTATCTGTATTGTTGTTAGTTGCAATCCACTTTGAGTCTGAGAAAGGTGAACTACAAAAGAAATTAAATTAAATTAAATGACAGTCTTAGGTCTTTACCGTATGGAGTTGCATGTCACTTTTCCTAGGCAGGTACAGAAGGCTACAGTTTTGAGTATGGAGTAGGTGTGTGCAGAGGAAATGCTTTAACCTTTTCCTGGCCTGGGACGGAACCACTTGTCTTTAGCAAAAGATAGGAAACAGAGGCGTAGCTCCAAGGAGACGGGGGGATGCGCGATGCACTGGGTGCGCACCCCTGTGGGTGTGTGGTGAGGTCATTACGGGTGTGTGGTGAGGGCATTCTGGGGGCGTTCCGGGGTGGGGCAGGGGCAGAGAACGCACTGGTGCATCAGGCACTTCACCCCCTTGCTACGCCTTTGGTAGGAAAGCAGGTTAATTTGACAGGGATGATTTTGAATGGAAAAACAACAGACAAGGGAAAGGATTAGGCTCCTTCCTACCTACCCACACTTTCACAGTTTAGCCTTAGTTTTGATCAAATACGGTATTTCTTAAATAATTTAATTTGAAACACAAATTTCTCTGTTGTTAAATGTAACTTCTAAACTTATATTTGCTTGATGTTGTGGTAGATGTAACTATCACTGAACTGCTAGAACGGGATTTCCAAGATTTCTTCCTTTTAGTTTTTACAGGTACTTCTTTGCCACACTTTCACAATAGTAACTCATTTATTTCAGACTAGCAGTAACAGCTCATTTTAAGAGGGAATAAAAAGGGTGGCAGAGGTCCAACCCCCCCAACGCCAGTGGTCCAAAGGCCAGAAGGAAGCTGTCAGCCAACTCCACCACCAAGCCCGCCCTGGCCACACTAGTGCAGCTTTTTGCCCTGGCAGGTCTAGGCGAGGGCAGCGACTTCCAAGTCGGGAGCTGTGGAACCATGTGGCACCCAGCTGCTGGGGTAAGTACCCCCCCCCCCCGCAAACAGGCGCATTTGCCATTTGTCAGCCACACTGGTTCCAGAGGATGAGGCTGCCCGTTCTCTTGCTATTAACTTGTTTTATGTTGTTACCTACCTTGGTCCTCAGGTTTGCTCAGAGAAAGGTGGGTTTAAGATAACCTTAAATAAATGAGTTAATAAACAAATGGCATGATACAATCCAAAAAGAACATAGGGTCACAGTTTTGCTTACCTTAAATAGCAAACTTTCAAAATTTCCCTGCAGCTATAAAAGGTACTAGAACCCTCGGCTCTTCAGCCCCTGGCCTTTTGAAATAAAGGTCCTGGACAGGTCAGTGTTTACCACAGTGTATAATTCAAGTGTTGTATCAGAATGCCAGGCTCAGTGCAAATGCATTTGGAGTCGCTGATCTTTGCCTTGCAATTTCCAGGGGCATCGTTTTGGAAGCAGAAGCATGAGCAATATCTTGTAGTATATTCTGTGATAAAGCTTCTCTATGTGCTAAGTAAATGCCAGCTTATTTCTGGACTATGCTGTAATGCTTTAGCTGTGCAATTATTTTTCTCCAGTAATGCTGCACATCCAGGCTTGAGGGAATAGTTGCTGGGGGGATTCTTGCTGTGCTGGATACCACCCACTCAACGGAAAAGAGTTCTTTCTGCTCACTAACTTGAAGCCTTTGTGAGTTTGAAATGAGAATTTCCTATTGTTATAATAGGATATGCTGCAGCGTCAACAATCAGCCATTCAGCTCCACAATCGCTTTTACTGTTGGGTTCACATTCTTCCCATAGAGGATTGCCTTTTTAAAAACTGGGCTTGATACTGTGACTGTAATAGCAGCCTGTTTCTGAAACACAGAAATGCAGTAAATAAACCTTTTTCTGGCACCAAGTGATGGGCAATGTTTAATCTGTTTAGAACCCAACTAGACGTGAACCAGGATGAGGATCTCCCTTTAAAAAAACAGAAAAGCGAAGGTTAAACTTCCAAGTCCCTGAGCACAGTGGCAGGGCTTGTATCAGGAGACTTCCGCTCTGCCAAGGACCCAATGCTGATCACAATTTTGGGGACATCTATTCCTACCAGGAATGTTGGATTGCCAAAGAGGCTTTTGTGCTGTTGCAGGGAGTGCTCCTGTGCTGCTGTGACAATTTCCCATTTCATGTGGGAAGAAGTACCTGGTAGCCATTTTCTCCAGGGGAATTGATCTCTATTGTCTGGAGCCCAGTTGTTATTCCAAGAGATCTCCAGCTACTACCTGCAGGTTGGCAACCTAATTGATAGCAATAAGCCCAGAAGTGGAAAAGTCCATTGTTATCTGGCTGTACCGTAACTAGGTAAAACCAGCTAGACATACATGAATTGAAAACAAATCATATATGGAAAACGTGTAAGATGAGAAGATGCGGATATGGGAGATTCCTGCAGAAGGTGTGCATGGATGAGGCAGGAAGCCAATGAATGCCATTGTAGTCTTGCCCACGAGGCCCCAAGGAAGAGACGAGACGTGGAGATTTCATCTGGTGGAGAGAGCCAGTAGCAGGAAGCGCGGGATCCCGTGATCCTGGCAACTCTGCCATGTGCTTGCCCCTCGCACCTTTTATTAGGGTTTCACTGGGGGCGTGTAAAGGGGTCGGGCAGGCGGGAGAGCGGGAGAGCGGGAGAGCGGGAGAACGTGGAGCATCTCATCACGTGATGCATGATCTCATCGGCTGCTAATGGGCGGGAGGAAGCATCCGTGGTTCGTCTAATCTCACCTGAGGGCAAGAGCCCTTTGTCCTTTGTATGGGACACCTAACGCGAGTCAGTAGTTCATGATCCGTGACTCGGGAGTGGGTTGGGGAGCGTAGGCGCCCAGGAGGTCAGAGCCGCACCGCATCCCAAGCCACGGTTCTGTTGTCATGGCTCACCCCTACATCTCCCCGCTTCTAACGCTTTTAGAAGGAAGCCGAATCAGTTAGTAATTTAGGGGGATGTTTGCCTCCCCAGGAACTCGCCTAAGCTGGCTTGTTTGTTTGTGCTATACATGAGGACCTGGTTGCAACGTAGGGGAAAGTCAAAGAGGCCCCTACAAACGTTATATAAAGCAGATACACATTGGAACAAGGCAAGACCCGAGGCATGATTAAAACCAATGAAGAATGGTACAACAGCTTAATCTCATCCCCTGGCAGCCAACTCCAGCACACCACCAGTAAATACATCGCATTTCAGATTAGAGGCAACATCTTGCAACTGACTTTCATATGAATCAAATGGGTTACCAGAGATTAAACAAACACATATTATGTACATTTTCACAACCTTGGTGATGCAATAACAGCAAATAATCAAAAGCTGCACGTGACATCCAGTCACTCTGACGAGTTCCTGTTGCTCGAGGCCAGGCATCCCGGCAGAGCAGTGGGAGGAATTAATGGACTCTCGTTAGTGGAACAGGCCAGCCGCCAATCGCCTTGAAGGCTGTAGGCGGCGCAGAAGCCCTGGACTCTCCAGGGGGAGGTTGGCGTAGGGAAACATACTTATTTGGAGAGCAACTGCATCGCCCGCAGGAAGGGTCGAGGGAAGAGTGGAGCGCGACAGCTTGGGTTCCCGGGCGAGCCTGAGGCAGGACGCATGGTAAGACTGCCAAGGCACAGCGAGGCCCATGAGAGGTCTCCAGGAGTTCGCGGGGAACCAGAAATCAGGTGAGATTCCCCCCGCCTGCAAAATACCGTTCCAGGCGCAGAAGGTGAGCTGCTGGCAGCGCGCAGCCGTCTCCATGTTGACGGATTAAGATCCATGAGGGGGGCAACCGAAGGCCACCGCTGGAGGCAGCAGTGCCAGCCGATTGTGGCTGCAACGTGCGTGCCGCAGATGGCACCCAGGATCCCCGCCGGGCCACACTGTACGGCAGCCCCGAAGCTCAGGCTGGTCGGTCCTGATGTCCCCTAGGTTGTCCCCGGGCCTTCGGACCGCTCTGGTGCTGGCGGCGGCTCCGCCGGAGGCAGCGCAGGGTCCTCAGGGAGGTCCTCGCCCATCTCCTCGGGTGGGTCACTCTCTGGTGCCGCCCCCATGAGCTGGCCGGACATATGAAGCTGGGATCCACAGGGGACCTGTAGGGAGAAGGACTGAAGTACACCCCTTCCCCAGGTTGGGCGAGGGGGCCGGGCCCTGCCAAGTCTCGGCCCGGGGAGCTGGCTGCAGACCTGGGCGCGGGGAGGGCTCTGATTGCCCAGCGCCTCACGGGGTGACCTTGCTGCCCAGAGGGTAGAGCCGGCAAGTTTCAAGTGATTGATGGTGAATAGCCCTTTGATACCGCTTTGCTGGACGAAGCCCCAAGTTGGGGCCACCTATTCCTTCTTTAGTTTGTTTCATAAAATTTTGAAGGTGCGTTTATTCTCGCTTAACGCATCGCCTGGCCGGTGTTGTTATAGGGGATTCCGTGTTAACACGATCCCAGTTGGTGCAAAACCATAATGGCGGCGGAGGAATATGGGTGTACTGTCAGTTTTGAGGTGGAGGGACGGCCCATAACCGTGATGCATGGAAGAAGTTTATATGCATCGCGTAGCGTTTCTCCGCCATGGTGTGGGCCCAAATGCACCGGTATATGTGTCTGTGGTCACGCGTACCGTTTCCATGGGCTAGGGCCGGACCACAGCCACGCCCATTTGCCACAGTCATTTGCCAGGATTCCCTGGATTTACTCCAGGGTCTGAGGAGGAGCCGAGAGGAGCACTGGGCACACGATCTTACAATAGACTGTGCCTGGTTGAGGGAATGTGACATGAGCGAGCAAGAGCTTTTGCCCCTGGTGGAAGAAGTCATGGACTGGAAAGGATCAGAGAAAAGGGAGGAGACGTGGGTAGCGCCATCCGTGTTGGACCTCTTGCTGAGGGGCCTGGAAGCTGCATGACTGCTTATAAGGCCCAATGGCAGCTAGAAGTTCTGGATGCCAGCAAGTTCCCTCTGGCAAATCGCCAGGAAAAAGACTCATGAGGATTTGGGCCGATCTAAAGTGGCAACGTAAGCTCCTCGGGTAGGTGGGCGGATTACATGCGCCACATATTGCGAATCGGCCAAGAGGCTGGAAGGCTGAGAGAAGCACCCGGGAAGGCCAGGATGGCTGGTGAGTCATTCGCTGGAGTCAAGCCTGAGGCGCGTAAGCCGCTTGCCATCTCCGCCTTGCTGAAAGCATGCATGGCCGACGCCGCCATTGCCATCGGCAAAAGACCGTGAGAGTCCTGGAGCGACATAGAGACTCCAGGTCGGATGCCAGGCGGAATGAAGGAGGTGCTGGGTCTGGGGAAGATGGAAGAGGATCTCTCCTACCAAACCTTCCAAGGCCAGCTGTAAGGATGGGGGAAGCGCTCCAAAGGTGTTGGAAATCTACTCTGTTAAGAGGCATGATGATTTTGTCCGTCCCACCGACATTACCATGGTGCTATTTTGGTTAAAAAAGGTCAGAGCTGGCCTGGAGTAAAAGGTTTCTGGTAGGCATGAGGCAGATAGAGCCACTCCAATTAAGAAGACGGTGGGGGTTCGGGTGTATCCCAAGACCCCCCGGGTTGGAAGAGGAGGCGCGGTCAAAAGAAAGAGAGAGAGTGGCTGGTCCCAGAGGGGACCCGATCCACCCATCGAAGCAGCCAGGACTCTTTACTGCCTGAAAGGCGCTCTGTGCTTCTGGGTGAGCTGATCTTGTCCCCAGACCCTTGGCTGTGGGAAGCAATGAGAAAAGGGGCTGGAGTAAGGGAGGTGGTGAGGGGCAAAGAAGGGACGCAGCCCAGTTAAGGGTCCCGGCGAAGCTGCTGCAGCTGAAGAAGCTGTGGCACATCTGGGACGGTAGTTCCGCAGGATGGGAGCGGAGTAAGAGTGGAGGTCGCGCCCGTATGGAAATGGCTCTTTCCTGCACCTTCGCGAAGGCATGCGCAGACCGGATTGGGTTAATGTGTCCAAGCAAAGCACCCACTGTGGAGAGACTCATTGGTGCAGCTGACCAGGATGTCATCCATGTAATCGGCGATTAAGGGGCCTCCCCAGGGTTCTGGCTGGAATGGGGCTGCCAGGGCGCAGGAACAAAGCACGGTGGGGCTGTTGAGCACTCCTTTGAGGCAGGACCTTCCACTGGTAATTCACGGGTTGCTGATGGTTGAGAACCGCACGGGCCACCGGGTTCCAGGGAAAGAGGATGCAGAAGAAGCAGTCCCAGATCGATGACCAAAGACCTGATACTCGGAGGGAAATGAGATTGGGGTTAGGGAAGGTCAAGATTGAAGGGGCCCATGGGCTGATGCACGATTTACCGCCTCTTAGGTTCCGGAGCAGCCGCCATCGGCCGCTCTTTCTTGATCAACACAGGTGTGTCTCCACGGGGAGGTGGAGACCTCACTGTACCGCCGCCAGCTGTTCTCTACTCAGCTGGTGCATGGCTGCCAACTTTTCTCTGTAGCTGCCACTCGTTCCACCCAAACGGGCTCCGACCCATGGGGAGCGTGGGAACGGGCTTGCCTATCCCGGGTCATGGTTGCTTCCAACGCCCCGGGATCCCTCCCACGAGTCAATGTGGACCAAAAAAGACGCCGCTGGCTGTGAGTTGCTGCTCGAGCCCCGGCACTGGCGGGAGCCACCGGACGCCCCCTGCCGCCGCCACGGTGGCGCTTCTTGATGGGGCCTTGACGGGGTTACCTGAGCTCTCGTGGCCCTATTGGATCGGGCAGCTGGTAGCTGCAGGCGAGGATCAGCTGACAGCTGACTGGCCGGGCTGGCCCCCGGAAGGTTTGTCCCCACCTGGCCGCGCAGTGACTCTGGGGTGTGGAGTCAGCCCCTGAACAAACAAATAACCCCTGCTCATCGGTGAGGCCCCGCAAAGCTAACCACGGGCCACCGGGGTGGGATCACCATACTGGGCTGGAGCAATGAGGACCTCACAGAGCGGGGGTGGTTTGAACATGGGTCTCGCCTCTGGGGCCGCCTCCAGTGCCTCCCTCCCCGAGCCCTGGGCTGGGAGAGGCTCCAGCTGATCGCTTCCGGGGCCTCGCCCTGTAGGGACCTCCTCCATCAGCTGTAAGCCCCCCCACCGGCGCACCTGTCCCGAGGTGTCCCCGCCGTTGCAGCTGAAGCACTCGCCTTGGGGCTGTTCCCTGGTGGCGGAGAGTGCCAGCGGCCAGGAGACTGGCCTGGTGGGCGGGAGACCATATCTTGGCAAGCCTTAAGCATATCGGCCAGTTCGGGTTCTTCTCCTAAACCCGTGATCGCCCCAGCGCACACTCCTCGGCGAGGCGCTCTTGGCAAGGCGATGAGGAGCTCGTGGCTACATCGTCACCCGTCGCAGGCCTCTGGAGCCTGTCCAGGAACTCAGCATAAGGCTCCTAAGGCTCTCTGCCGGATTGAGAAGCTTTGGGTTGGCTGTCCGCAGCGGCACTCTCTAAAACGCCAGGGCGCAGTCGGAGATCTAATTTTGAGGGTATTCGCAGTGACGATCTATGCTGGGAAGGGCTAAGCCTTCGCGAGCTATAGAGCTGGGCGCAGCAGTATAGGCACCGCCAGAGGCTGCTCCTCTGCTTATGCATTGTTAGCGGTACTCGGGCCCCAGACAAATATATTGCGTACAGGGTTCAAGAGCATGTGGGAGTATCTTCCAGTCCCCGTCCATTACGTGATTCCGCATAACTGCCTCCAACATGCTCACATAGCTGTGATTCCACGCCCCGTATTGCCTAGCGGAGCCCAGTGAGAACGCTATAACCTATGGGCCATACTTAGCAACCAGATGACGACCTTCCCCACATGGTCGGGTGAAGGGCGGGCACACAGCGCAGGAGGTCGGCATCGCCTTCCATCAGGGTTTCTCCGCAGATCGTGGTCAAGACGCTTCTGCTAGAGTTTTGAAACTCATTACGCGGGCATTGACGGAGGTGTGGTGGCTTCGAAACGGGAGGGGAAGCTGGAGTAGAAGGTGGCGCGAAGTGAGGAGGGCGTGGCCGCGAGTACGAAATGAGAGCTCTAACAGGAGAGGAAGGTGCGGAACGGAGGATGACAGGCATCCTGCTTAGTGGATAGAGAAAATTCGGGCTTGAAAATGTAAGATCAGTGAGGGAGATCCATGGCAAAGACAATTATGGACTCAGAGGCTGATGGCGACATAACATTGTCGCCATCGCCAGTAGCAGTACACCGGCGCTACGAAAATTTCTGTGCAGAGTGCTCCATGTTTCCAGTCCTTAAGATTGAATGTCCCTCTGGGTACCATGGATTGCCTATCAATCTCTCTCAAACCACCCGCAGATCCCTTCTTTACCGGGATCTCCGCCGTTGCTAGTGCGCTTCAGCTCACTAACGCGTTGTCATAGCCGTTTTTGTCAGCACTTACCGCAGTTCGCCGGACGAGAGTGTCCTAGGAACACGGTCCCAGGATGCCAACTGCTGGATGGTGGTACCGGTAGCCCTTTCCAGGCTAATGTAAGCAGGGTAGAGGTTCGGAGGATTCCCGGGTTTCGCACCAGCTTCGTAGTCTCTCAGCTCCACCAGGGGCCCCAAGGAAGAGACGACATGGAGATTTCATCTGGTGGAGAGAGCCAGTAGCAGCGCTGGATCCCGCGTATCCGGCAACTTCCCAGCCGGTGCTCTCGCCTCGCGACCTTTATTATTAGGGTTTCCACCTGGGGCGCAAAGGGTCACCGGGCATGGGAGAGCGGTCGGAGAGCGGGAGAACGGGAGACCATCATGTGATGCATGATCTCATCGGGCTGCTACGTGCGGGAGGAAGCATCCGCGTCTGGGTCTAATCCTCACCTGAGGGCAGAGCCCTTTTGTCCCTTTGTATGGGACACCTGGTGACCGCGAGTCAGGTAGTTCATGACCCGTGACTCACGGGGAGCCGGGCTGGGGGAGCTGCAGTGCTCAGGAGATGAGCCGGCACCGCATCCCAGAGCTTCTTTCATCGGTTCAAGCTGGGTTCGCGGGCTCACCCCTACATGCCATGTTGCTGTGCCACATGTCAAAAGTAAATTTATATAATTAATTGTGGGCTTCAGTGCTGACCCAATGCCTTTTGCAGCTGCAAAATAAACTTTTTAAATCTTTCCACACTTACTACTAGTTATTGGGTCCACCAATACCAGGCATGATCCTGGGACTCCCAATATGTGGGTAAGACAATCAGTAGGAGGATAAAATGGAAGAGAGAAGGATGTAAGCTGTTTTGGGGTCCCATGGAAAAGAAATGTGGGGTATAAATTAAATAAATAAAAATAAATAAATACAATTCCCCATGGAGATAAATAATAGCCAATTAAACCTGCATTAAAGAGACAGGATATTTTTCTACAGGCAGTTTGCAACCTTAAATAGTTAGGTGTCACACCATGAAGAGCCTCTTGTACTTTTAAGATCGGCAAAGAAAGGATTTTGCCAGATGCAGTTTTTCCTATTACAGAACTACAAAGAAAGGAAGAGTCACATCTGGCAGAATTTTTTTTCTAAGCAAAGGCATAACAATCTTGTGAAGTTTTGGACCTAAGAAAACTACCTATTCAAGATTTTCCATTAAGACAACTATTCCCCCATATTTTTCTAAATAAGGTGTGCACAATATACTCCCTTTACTTGAAATTTATTTTGTTTTCTGCTGCACGGTATACCAAAAGAAGTGAGGGGATGTTGACCACTTGGTACAATATATGGCTAGTGGGCTTGTGTTTGGCTTGTGGAAGGGAGTCACAAATTATGCTGACGTGTACTATATGATGTAGCAAAGAATGTTCTTTAAGCAAGCTCTAGAAACAGAAAAGTGTTTTCATGCATGCCATTACAGGAGGTAAACAGTTCTATTTCATTCAGAATAAAATTTTGTGGATTTCCCACCCATTATTTGACTTCTATTTAATCTTCTGATTTTGCTTATTTTGGGAAAGGTGTTTATATTTTATTTTAATAAGGAGTGGCTTTCAGATTGCAAAACTGTATTATAGGTGAACCAGAATTGGCTAATTGGTACTGCTATGTTTGATTTTTCCTGCTTGAGACATCATGCAAGCATAGCTGATATAGGTTCTTTGGAATTCCAAGAGATTGTGTCATATTCAACAGCTCTACTCTGCCGCTTAATTAAGTTCGTAAATTTTAGGTGCCATCATTGTTGCTGAATGAAGCAATGATAGTTCACGCTGGTTGTAGTTTTATTTTATATTCACCATGCAGAGAGAGTCCCACAGGTGGAAAGTTCATAAAAGTTTTCAACCTACCATGTTGATATATTGGCTTCTTCAAGAAAATTAATTGCACACACTCATCATTGTCTAAGCAGAACTGTAGAATGAACAGAATTACCTGAACATTGCTTCTTGGTCTTTTGGCTAAGATCAAGTGTATGCGTACAGAATATTTCACCAGTGGCTTTCAGTGGAAATGATACTGTTGCTTTGATGACGTCTTTTCCCCATGCTGCACCCCCCAAAGTCCCCTGGAGGTTCTAGGCATGCGTTTGGCAATCTTGATCTTAGGGCCTCCCTCTGAGGCTGAATTCTCAGCACACATACTTGATAACTTTTTAATTTTAAACACGTATTTTTGTGTGGTCCATCATTTCAAAGCCACATGTTTGTGACTTCGTATATTTTCACAATTTCTAGTTCCCTGGAGAAATACTACCTCAGTACTGCTATTCAGTGTGACATCACCAGATATCGCCCTTGATATCACCAGACCCTGCCATGCAAGTCTCAGAGTCTGGGACCCCAGGGACCTGACAGCTCTACTCCCCCACTGTTGGTATGTCAGGGTTGCAAATTTTGAAAATTGCTTTTCTTCTTCCCAAGCTCTCCTTTCGGCAATCAAGGAATGTTCTTTCTCAATAAGTTTATTGGCAACTATTGCCTTTTTAACAGTTTTTCCTGCATATATTTATCAGCTCCTACTGTAAACTACCAAATGATAATGGCCAGGAAAGAGCTGGTCTATTCTGTCAAATGATCTGATTTACTTACTTGCTTAGACAAAGCTGAAATGTATCAAAACCACCAAGTCATGCCCCTTGAAGTGCACACTGTTATATGCTCTCACAAGTGTAGTAGAGTGATTTCATTACTTTAATTTTTACATTTGCAATCTTTTGGTTCCTGTGTCTCATTTTAAGTAATAAGCTGGTGTTATCATCCCATGGAAAGCATGGATATAGACTAAATGCAAATAGTATCTTCTATTGGGGAAACTGATCGATTAAAATAATTTATGCTGTCCAAACCATACCTTTGGACAAAGTTGTTTATTGTAAAGAGCATACAGGGAACAAGTATGAAGACCTGGTGAGAAAAACTTTGCCTGCTACATTTTTTTGTCTTAGGCTACTTCAAAAAGGAACAAAGGCAGAGGAAATAAAAACAAAGATGGCGATTCTGTTTTGACCACACAATTGAAGGTCAGAATGAAAAGGAATGGAGAACATCATAAGCCCCAACAGTTCTATCATAGTCAACTCTCTAAAATGTTGCCATCATTATTCTGTAAGATTGCCAGGAATGGGGCTCAGGGGCAGTGGAGACATAGGGGTGTAGGGTTTCTGACTCTGGGTTTGAAAATTCCTGGAGATTTGGGAGTGGAGCTTTGAGATGGTGGAGTTTGGGGAGGGGGTAGATGTCAACAGGGTATAATGCCATGGAGTTCATCAATTTTCTCCAGGTGAACTGACCTCTGTAGTCTGGAAAGCAACTGTATTTCCAGGAGATCTCCAGGCCCAATCTGGTGGTTGGCAACCTTGAGGTGGCATGATGTCCTGTGCCTTTTTACTTCTGGTGAACATCTGAAAGTGACATAGTGTCATGGGCTCCCCAGCAGCCAGCCAGGCTTCCTCAGATGAGGAATACTGGCATGATGACCCAGCTTCATCAGAGTCTCAGCTGTCTGAATCTCCAGAGTCACAGTTGGTTGAGTCCCATGAGCAACCAGAAGTCACATAGATAGAAGACAGCCAAGAGCAGGAGGACAGGGCAGAGAGTCCTCCTGGCTAATCTGTTTCCATGGCCATTTCTGCACGGCCACGCTTGGGGGGTGCGTCGGCGTACATGATGCCGACGCACCCCCTGGGTCCGTTCGCACGAACGGTCCTGGTAGGGGCGGGGAAGACGGCGCAGCCTGAGGGGAGGCTGTGCTGTCGCCTGAACGCCTTACCTTCCCACCGACCTTCCGGTGCATTGCCCAGGCCAGGGGACACGCCCCCCTGCCCTGCGTGACAGCTCTGGAGTCACAGGGCAGAGGGGGCGTGTCCCCAGGCCTGGGCGATGTGCCGGAAGGTCGGAGGGAAGGTAAGGGGTTCGGGAAAGAGGGGGGAGTGGCACCTTCCAGCCGCTGCCGCTCTCATAGCAGCGTTTGGAAGCTGCTGTTTCTGAAAAACCTCGCCCAGGGAGCGAGGTTCAGAAACAGTGGCCAAGCGCTGCTCAGCACAGTGCGTGGCCACCGCTTCCCGCGATGCAGCAGTGGCGGCTAAAGTGCGTCCCCTCCCTAGGGACGCTTGTTTGGGCTGCCCTGGGTCGCCAGCCCCACCAAGGCAGAAACAACAGCCCATGAGGCAGGTGCCTGTGAGATCGTGACCACTGTGGGCACTCCATGCCAAAAAACACAGTGCCCGTTGGGAGGTCCAGAGACACCAAGGAACCATTGAAATGGTAGGATTCTATTAATTTATCAACCGGTTCCCCCCTGCTGCCACTTGCCCCCCCCAACCATGTCCCCCCACCCACTTACCTGGCTGCTGTGGAGGAACATGGCTGGCCCAGCTGGGGCTTTTTCCTTAACCTCCCCAACTTTTTGATCGTTGGGCTGCTGGAGGGAGGCGGGGGAAGGTGGTGGCTGCGACTTGGCCCACATGCCACTGGGCCGGTTGCCTGGCCACCAAAGGGGTGGGCTTCTTTTACTGGTCAGCCTCACGAGGCAGCCGGCTTTCTCTGGCATTAGCTGGGAGGCCTGTGTGGGGCCAGGACCGCGTCTCTGATCCTACACAGCTGAATTATTTAAAGACTAAGTTAGAAAATACCCAAGAAGCAGGTTTGAAACAGAAGATAAGTTTACTGGACAGCCTAAGTATCTGACCAGGGTGTCCCCTTAAGTAAGAGGCACACCCACTTCATACAAAAAGGACCAATTTTATAGACACAAAGAATACATACGTCACACAGTTCATCCCCTTACTCACGTACATAATCCATACCCCTTTAACGTGCTATAAGCATGAACCTTAAAATCCCATTGGATAGTTTTGTCTCCTTGCCACATTAAGACAGCCTCTATTCTACGTGTCTGATTCCTTCTGTTACACAAACATTGCATGCTGTTTGCTCACGTCCCTCTGCCCATATGCAAACGGCTGCAGTAAAACTAACTTCTGCCTTTTCTTGTTTCCAAGAATAACTTGTTTTCCTGCTTTTCTAAGTTTGCTCCTGAAGAGAGATACCTCTTCAGGGTATGTAGGCTTTACATTCTTTTAGATCATAAAACTTCCCTTTTCCCAGTTTGAAATGATTTAACTTTAAAAGATTATACAAACATTGATTCTAACAATTATACCTTCGATTCTAATACAATAGAATTATAGTAAAATACAAGTACATATGTGAATCTCTCATTATCATTTCTGTGTTCATTTAACAATATATAGAAAAACACTTTTTCCATTTAACTAATCACATTCATTTCTATTCTAACCTCTGATCTCTTTTATGATTTTGTTATTCAAGTAGCTATCCCCTATAGCTAGTTCTGACAAAAACAAAGTTATAAATGTATATGTCTTCTGTCATGTATTAACCTTTAGTGACAAGATCTTAAAGATATTTATCTTTGTTTGCCTGCATAATGACTGACAAGCTTCTAACATGCCTTTTGACCAGCTGCTAACATGCAGTCCTGCTGGTCACTTATACAGAAACCCCATTTTGATTCTTATAAATCTTTGGTTCATACAAACTTAATATTTCTTGATCAAATACAACTTTTTGGGCATTCTGCCCCGTTCCCACACCTGGGTGGGTGGCGGCCTTCAAAGGCCCCTGGGGGGTGGCCGCCTGCTGAGCAGGCAGTGCACCTCTAGGCTGGGGGTGCGGCCTTTGGAGGAGGCCTGCTACTGCCCGGCTGCTCTGGGGTTCAGAAGCCCCCTTGCTTGCCCTCCCCGGGAAAGGAGAGCGAGGGGACTTTTAGATCCCTGTAACGGCCTGCTGGCAAGGCACCAAGTTGTTCCAAGGCTCAGAAAGCCCCCTCACTTGCCCTCCCCTGGGGTGGTGGGATTCAGCCGGTTTGGTGAACTAAGCCAAAAGTTAGCTGCTGGTTCTGCTGAACCGGTGCGAACCAGCTGAATCCCACCACTGGACAGTTGTGAGTCAGCTCAGGATTCAGACTGAGCAGAAATGCAGGCTTATAAGAGGCAGCTGTGAACAGTAGGAGTTGCAGGAGCAACTTTGGGAAACACGCCTGATAGTTTCCTGCTGCGCCTGCTCTCAAATTGAATGTTTTGGATTTGTGAACCCAGACCAGATTGACCATCCTGCCCCTTGCTTGGCTTGTACGACTTGCACTGGACTGCTTTTCCTCAGAACTTGAAGTAACCTGAAACTCCTGTGCACTCAGCAGGCTGTGACACATAGTTTAGGCACAGGGAATTGCTGGAAACTCTAGAGTAAAACCAATTCCTAGAGCCTACCCTAGGATTGGCAACCTCCAGGTGGTGGCTAGAAATCTCCTGGGATTACAACAGATCTCCCAGCAACAGTGATCAATTCACCAGGAGAAAATAGCTGCTTTGGAAGGTGGACTCTATAGCATTATACCCCATTGAGGTTTCTTCCCTACCCAAACCACACCTTCCTCAGGCACGCCCCCCACCCCCCGCCAAATCTCCAGGTATTTCCAACTAGCTGGCAACCATAGTCTGCCCTATGTCTCTTCCAGGTTTTCCCTGGAATTGACATAGAGATATACAGGACGGCTACAGTTTTCTTTCTGCCCCAGTCACCTGGAGCAGCTGAGGGCAGGTCTGGCAGGAGGCCTACTAGTATAGCAAAAGACCTAGAAGCCTTAGTATTGAACTCTAGAAATCGGCCTGCTTACCAAAAAGGATGAGGTTACTAAGATTCTAGGAGGAACCTGAGAACCTTGAGAACTGTGCCATGCAATATTTGCTGTTGTAGACTTCACAAACAATGTATTGTAAAGACCAGAGTTTATAATAAAGATCCTTGAGCTAATATGCAAATCACAGAATAACATAAAACGGCTGCCAAATGCTGCCATTTTAGTGGCCCAATTAAAATGGGGGGACGCTTACAGACAACAATGGTGAACTGCACCAACATGTTTGCCCCCTCTGTCAGTATTAGGGCCGCTGGTAGAGGGGGTAGAATGCTGGCAGCCACCTGCCCCTCAGCTCCACAGCAGTGAAAAGCAGAAATCTGGGCCACCATGTGCGGCAGGAAGGCCAGGGTGTTCCTGGGGGCGGAGATAATATTTGTTGGCTTCCACTGGCATTCTGGACCAGGAACACTGGCCCCAGCCCTTTGGATTTACACTGCACAAAATTGGGACATAAGCCATTGGCGGCAATTAGGTAATTTGAACAGTGGGAGGGATGTCAAGTTTTCCTCCCTTCTGTACCACCCAAAGCCCTTTGAAGGTGGTGTGAAGCTGCCTATACTGCGCCACCTCCAGCCACCACAGCACTCCCTCCCCCTCAAATTGGATTGTGCTCTAAGTTCCTATTCTGTACTTAGTTTCTCAACAACTGGTTCCCTCCTTACAACCATCTGTGGTACAATTTAGTTTCCAATTGGGTTAGATCCTATGATTCCCTTCCACCAACAGAGATACTTCCTTCAACAAAGGAAGACTTTTTATCCATCAGAGGAAGTGGTTCTCCATCAGAAATGATTATATTTACATTGGAGGAAGAACCAGCAGCATGTAGTGGTTATGAGTGCTGGACTCTAATCTGGAGAACCAAGTTGCATGTTTTTGTTTCTTCAGGTAATGGTGATCTGTGTTTTTCTGTACGCTTTGTCTCCTTTATCTTTCTGGTGAGAGGCCGTACCCAAATTCCACAGCATGTGTATCAGACTTTACTGAAAAGTGGAGAAATCGCCCCCCCCCCTTCTTCCAAGCAAAGCCTCTCTACTAATAAAATTACAGTTCTTTGTTTAACTAACAGCATCTTACTGATCTTTTATAAATTACCTCTAATATACTTTATATGATTAAATATATGGCTTAAAACATTATAAACTATATGTTCACATCAATGGCGCCTGCTCCAGGAGTTGTTTTGGCTTCCATTTTGGGTTGGTAGTTCTCAATAGTAGAAATGAGGGCTGAGACATTTTTTAATTGCTGTTTCAAATTGTAGCTGTGTTGTAACACTAGTGTGCCTTTGCAAGACAAAAAAGGAGGGCAGAGTTGTCCTTCTGTGTTGCAGATAACATCCCACCACCATCAGGAATAATACGTTTTCAGCAGCAGCATGTGGAATAAATGCACCTGAAGAGACAAAGGGAGGAAAATCCCAAAATGATGAAGGGAAAAGAGGTGTGCAGAGTGTTTTACAGAAACCATTTCCAACACATAAGGTTTAACCAGAGGGGAAATCAATGAAAGGATGTGCATGGGAAAAGGCCAAGGAGTGAGAGGGGGGAACAAGCGTGCTGCATGGGAGACAAATTTTAAAATTGCTTTTAAAATGGTGGAAACATCCCTGTGGTGACCCCCAAGACATGTCTAGTTAGTCATAGAATCCAGCCTACTTACAAACTTCCCTTACTCTATATTAAGAGCCTGCCAGTCCTATTGCAATAGAAGTAACTTGTATAGGATTAGATATTTCCGGACGCCATGATAGTAGAGTTGGAAAAGCTTTTGTGGTGCACTTCTGTATTGAATAAACATGATGGAAAATGTTTTCAAAAAAGCTTTGTGTTATTAGCAATATTTGTGCAGCCTCATGTAAAATTGTCATGTCAGATATCAGCCAATCATGGATAGTATTGATTAGGCATTTTCTGCGTATTGACCTGATGATTTCAACCAGATTCTACAGTTTAATTTATGTTTCTTTTAAGAGCATAAATCCAAGATAAAAGGTTGGTGATTTGATCTGATTGCTGGTGGTTTATCTAGTCAGAACGACTCTAGGAATGGGAGCAACGATGACTTTGGCAGGGAAGCTGGCAGAGTTGACCATCATAAATACTCCTAGCCTCAGTTCTTTCTCTTTACCTTCCAAGCATGCTTGTCAAATCACTCAAACACTTCCTCCATAAAGAAATCTCTATTAATGTGTACCAGATAGGAAGAAATCTGTAATTAAAAAGAATATATTCTCCCAGGCTCTGACCTGCCTATCCCATATGAGAGTGATATTGTTTAAAGCTGACATCTTGTTTAGCATTGATAATTCTAGAGAGAGCCCAATTAAAGTATTTCACGAAGACATCCCAGTACTACTCTGCATTGATTGTCTCACTAATGTATATTGAGTTTTAGCTAAATACAGCCCCGGGTGCTGTACTGTAAAGCACAGGAGCTTGCTGTCCAAAGCTCTTAATCTTTTACTGTATCGATTCGGCCACTAATGATATAACCTTCTCCCCTAACTAACTGACATCTGCCTTAGGAACAACAAGGCCCCCATTTTACCAGTTTCCCCAGCTGTTTTCCCCCTTAAGTTGAGAAACATTTCCTTGATTTCGTTGTAGAAGCTACTTAAACTGTTTTCCTCACAAGGATGATTGTAGCGAAGTGGTTGCTTCTTACCCCATGTCTGTTAAGTCTGTGTCTTACGAAGTATGCTGCACAGAGATTCAGCATGCCTTCTCTGAGTGTGCACATGATATTATGATGGACCTGTTCTAAAATGACAGGCAGCTGGCAATGCTCAAGCTTCCCAGTTTTTTCCCCTAAAAGCCATGCTAATGTACTAGTTCAGCAGCTACCTGTTGTCTTTCCCTTGTGACTTGGAATTCATGGCTGTTCACTGTACAGTTTCAGGGGTGTAATGAGGGTGGGTGGAGCAAGGGAGGGGCCTTATCCCGAGTGCCAGTTGCTTGGGGATGCCCTGGTTGCTGCCCCTGCCACTGCCCCCTGCCTCTGCAAAAGCCGCCTCCAGTTGCTTTAAAATTAAGCTGAATTTACTTCTAGGCAAGCGGCGCTGTAGTTGGGAGGAGACTGGGGATGGGGACCGGCCAGGGAGAGTGCTCCTTCCCTGACCTTGTCCCCACCCTTGGTCTCCTCCCAGCCACCACTTGGCTGGAAGTAAATTCAGATTAATTTTAAAGCAACCAGAGGTTTATTCTGGGGGGGGAGGGGCGGAAGTGGTGGCGCAGGGTGGGGTGGGGGACACAGGGACCACTCCATCATTCTCTCTCTTTCCCTCTTCCTTTCTCTCCCTTCCCTCTTTCTCTCTCACCACCTTTCTCTCTGGATGGAGGATACAACTTGATCTTGGGATATGGGTGGACAGTAAGTTAAATATGAGCAGTCAGTGTGTGGTGCAGTGATAAAAAAGGCTAATGCGATCTTGGGGTGTATCAATAGGGGCATAACATCCAGATTGCAAGAGGTTGGGGGTCACAGTTTGAGAGCTTACCCTGGGTGCCATTTTCTGGAAAAAAAACATACAAACAGACCACAGACAGCTGAAAATAACGGTTTCCAAACAAAACAGCATTAAAAGATCAGCCCATTAATTAAAAGTCTTGGTGAACAGAAAGATTTTGTCCTGGCATCTAAAAGAAACCGATGTAATCACCAGGCAAGCCTCAAGGGAAAGAGAATTCCACAAGTGAGGTACCAATACTGAAAAAGTTCTGTTTCTAGTTGCACCTATCTCAGCTTTGACAACAAGGGTGCATGTGAGGCAGATCTTAACTGGCAGGCTGAACAATATGGGAGGAGGTTTTCATTCAAAGCCCCAAGCCATTTTCAGGCTTGAAAGATAAGAACCAGCACTTTTGTTTGTACCCAGGAACAACTAAGCAACCAGTGCAGATATTTCAATGCTGGGGAGATACAAAATGCCTCTGCATTCAGAGCAGCATTGAAGGCTCTATGGAAAATAGTCTCCCTGTGGGAGCAGCCCCCTTGCTCCTTTATTTTTGTTATGGATAAAATCAGTATTCCAAATAGATGTACATTATAAGAGTTTAAAATTTGATGAGGGAAATCTGTTCACAAGAGAGCTTATTACAAATTTCCTCTATTCCCAGAAACGAGTTGCAAGTCAATGTAACTAGAGCAGGGTTGGTATAATATGAACTTTATGATTAGCCCTAAACAATAACTGGGCAGCTGCACTTTTGAACTAATTCAAGTTTCTAAGGGCTTTTCAAAGGCACTTCCTCAAAAAGTTCATTGTAATAGTGCAGGTTGGAACAGCTTACAAAACAAAATCTAAGTGTGGCCACATCAGACTTCTCCAGGAACAGTTACAGCTGCTGTACCCGCCATGCTGCCAGATGGCTCTCTCTTTGGTCTTTTTTGACCTTTCTGCTGATAAGTTACTTGAGTGTTTTTAGGCACTGGAATATGCTGTCATTTCTCTTTGAGTCCAGAACCTGAAGAGCAAAAGATTTCCATCTCAGTGGCATCACTAGCAATATCTGTGCCCTTATGCTTCTACTGTATGATTGCCTCTAAAGTGGAGGAATGTGTTTTCTGTTCATAGTACTCTAATTCAGTTAGACTATGTTGCATGTGTTAGCAAAAATGCTATGACTTAAAATCCATAGCGGTGTACTATTCCTAACTGAAAGGGAAGTAATTTTGCTATGATTTGCGAGCTTAAAGTTTGCCTATCCTTGGATAATGGCAAGATATTTCATTTCTCTGTGATAAAAACACTCCCACAAACTTCAGGTTTCATTCAGTTTCCTTCAAGTCAGCAGTCTGGCATGGTTACTTTCTGAGACGGTGGCCTCAGAAATGGAAACTGAATGTTTTTTTGCTGTCGTTTTGAATTAACATTGCAATCTTGAAATCAAGCTATGTGTTTAACTGATGCCATCACTTTCTGAAGCCTGTTAATAACACAACATGTGAATCAGGGAAAAACGGTTTCAGTATAATGATTTTGCTCAGCTTTTATGCCATCTTATAGACATTTTCACAGGGCTAGAGAAACAGGGAAAGCACATGGTAAGCTCTAGGAATATTCCTCTATAGATACAGTATGGGGAAAGGCAGTTTTTAACGTTCTTTGTATGCAAACAAAAGGGAATAAAAAAGTGTCTGTAATACAACTGAGCCAGTGGTTTTGATGGGAATACAGTGGCCCTTTCTGCATAGCACAAATAAGACATCTTGAGGATGGGAAAATAAGTGTTTTGGGTAGGAACTCTGCACAGGTTTTCCCCCAAAATGTCCTCAGGACATTTTACTTCAGCTCAACTGGTCTCATTTTCAATATTGCTGGTGCCCTCCATTTTCTGCAGCTTAAATCCTCTGTTCATTGCACCTACCATTTGCTGAACTTGCCCTGCAAAATTTGCTCTGCCTGCATTGTGCCCCGGGGTTTTTCAGTAAACTACATGAATCAACTCAGCTGTTCCTGCTGATTTTGGCAATATATAGTTTTCCTGATTTTTTAAATTTTTGGTGAGCTATCTTTGAAGACACAAACACATGATATGAGAATCGGCTGTGACCTCCATATCATGTGTCTGTGTCTTTGAGGACAGGTCATTGATGACGTGATGACGTGCTGACGTCATCACATCAGCACATTTTTGTGGGAGAACAAAAAAAGGTCCCGCCCCAACATGGCATGACAGCCAATCAGAATAGACCCACCAAGCCGACTGCGTGGTAGTGGGGATTGTTACATTTCTTGAATCCGGGATAGATGTCTTCACTGGAAACATGCTGTGGTGGGGAGGTTGAAACCTCAATGAAAAGGTGCAGTTTGTTTTCAAACTTGGTTTGATCTAGATTGAATTTCCCAGTGGGGATTTGGCCTTATTTTAGTTGTGCAGAAAGGGTCAGAATTGCCTTTTCCCAGTAATTTTAGAACTTTCTAAACTTCTAGGCTGTTTCCGCATGGGCGGAATACAGTGTCCCAGGGACGCTAAAAACAGCATCCCTGGGGAGGGGTTCGCATGGCCGCTGCTGCTGCATCGTGGCGGCAGCGGTCTCGCAATCTCCGAGCGGCACAAAACAGCTGTTTCCGAAGCTGTTTTTCGGAAACAGCAGCTTCCAACTGCTGCCGTGCGCATGGCAGCGGCTGGAAGGTGCCATTCTCCCCCTTTTCCTGAATGCCAACCTTGTCTCCTGGCTTCCAGCTTGTCGCAGAGGTCAGGGGACACGCCCGCCTAGCCTGTGACTTCAGAGCCGTCGCTCCAGACTGCGGGGGCGTGTCCCCTGGCTTCTGTGACGAGCTGAAAGCCAGGAGACAAGGTAGGCGTTTGGCGATAGCGCAGCCTGTGTGAAGGCTACGCCACCACCTGCAGCCCTCCAGGGACCGTCCATGCGAACGGTCCCGGGAGGGTGCGTCAGCATTGTTTATGCTGACGCACCCCTGCACTGTTGCGGTGTGGAAAGGGCCCTAGATTACAATTTTAAGTTTCTAGGTAGGAATACCTTTTGCCAGCTTCCTGACAACAAACCACCCATGCGCTTCTGTCATCTAGTGTCACACCTTCCCCCCCTCCCCCAAGTATTTTTCTGCCACACTTGGGCAGTGGGTTCTGGGCGAGGTAAACTAGGCAGTTTTCATAGTAGGCTGTTGTTTGCCATCTGTCCTTTGTTTAATTTTAAATGTTCGTTTATAATGATTTTACAGACTGTTTGAAACATGTATGTATGTATGTATGAGCCCAGCCTTGGGGAAGGATGCAATATAAATTTTAATAATAATAATAATAATAATAATAATAATAATAATAATAATAATAATAATAATAATAGAAACAATTGTTATGAAAAGGTATCTAAGAAATTGCCACAGTTCCACCATTTCAGCAACTGTTAATGAACACATTGAAGTGAAGGTCAGTATTCACAGTTTTCTAATATACATATCTTTCAAATAGATAACAAACATCTAGGAAAACCTTTCTGTATTTCTTGAACATATATGGGTAAATGTGCTTTTCACTGGAAATGTATTGGTTTCCAAACTGATTTTAATATTCATACCATGATTATGTAAATGATTGAGCTAATGTCTAGGAATGTAGTTATCTGGCTACACAAGGACTCTGTAATACTCCCCACCACTGTAGCATTATGAGAAGAGCGTGATCAAAATGCTTCATGCTACATCAATAATAAAAGCAGGGAGCTCAGTGAACTTGTGTATAGACATGATGTATTGTGAGTCATATAAGTATATGCCTCAGGAACTGGCTAGTTGTCACCACCAATACACATGGTAACATAAGGCATTTTCCACTACATAATGTGTGAAGTAGCTGAAGTACACTTTTGTTAATGGAGAATTAATAGCTGCAAGGATGCCTTTAAGATGCATGCTTACCTAGACACAAGTTTTGCCAGAGATGATTGACTGCTGGTTAGGTCAGCTTCTGATTAGGAGTATACTTAATAGCTTTATATTTATGACAACATAATGGATAAGAGCAACAAGACTAAAGTCATTGTGATGAAATCATCCTTCAAATTTATTAAAAGATGATCTGATGGCAAGGAGAAGGAGAAGTTCAAGGTGCCTTGTTTAATTTACAGAGGATACTCTGTAAAATATTGATTTCAGAAACCAACATATTCTTCATTCATCCCACCATGTGCTGTTCTGTGTGTCTGTACTACGTGCATGTCTCCTATTTTCATGTCTCCTTCAGTGAATGATATGTCAAAAACAGATCAGTGCACTATGTTGCATGTGTAACACCAATGATCAGTCAAGCAGACGTATCCACACACCAACTGAGAGCAAATAAGGCAGTCTCTCAAATGAGGGAACATGCTCCTCTGTTATTCCTGTGCAAAGTTGAAGGAATGTATGCAGGTGTATGTAAAACCAGAAACTGATTAGTAAGACAATATTTCTAAAAATAAGCAGACTTCTAAAGCATCTATAAACAAATTTGATGTTGATTTCAGATTGTGGATGTTAATGTAAAAGTTTTGTTCAACACCTGGTTGATATGTGGAAGAAATATACCGTGTGAACTAATCCAAAGAAAGTTACTACTCTTAATCCAAAGAAAGTTACTACCCTATTACAGGCAGCTATCAGAGAGCTGTTATATCATATCTGGTAAACTAGATTCTAAGCAGGTCGCTTGTTATTCAGAGAACAGAACCACACCCGTTTAAATAGGACATGCAAAGAGCAAATTGCACAATTATTGTTCAATCATACAATTCTGACAAGAACTTTTTTACAAAAGAAAAACTTCTATACACTTTTCCACAGAAAGATCTAAGTAGAATTGTAACTTCATCCGCCATGGCTGGACCGCTTGGGTCCTAGTGCCTTCCTAGTTCTCATCCATTCCTGATTCCTGATAAATGATAAATTATTTTTGCTTCTAGGAGGATATGAGTCTATATATGTCTTTAGCAATGAAAAATAATTGAGCTGGTCGGAAGCAAGATTGCATGTAGTGAAATGAAATCCTGGAATAGTTTACAAAATGTTGCATGTTTTTCTATGGAGGAGGATTAACATAGGCTCATTCCGCACATGCAGAATAATGCACTTTCAAACTGCTTTCAATGCTCTTTGAAGCTGTGCAGAATGGCAAAATCTACTTGCAAACAGTTGTGAAAGTGGTTTGAAAACGCATTATTTTGCGTGTGCAGAAGGGGCGATAGTTCTAGCCAAACGGTTTAATTCAGACCAAAGCAACTAGTATTCTTCAGCTCTAAAGACACTAACCATTTAGCACTCTGTATTCTCCTAGTCCCCTGTTCTAAATGTATGTCAGATGGATACTGGGCTCCTAGCCAACTTCTCAGCTGGAAGGTTGTTTGAATGCAATTGGGCATACTCCATCTTTGGAGGTGACCTGCAAAGGTTTTTCAAAAGCACTGTCTTGATGTGTTTATACTAAAGTTTATCCTGGGCGAATATCTAGTGAGCACCTGTTTTGATAATGATTCTATAGACTAGAAATAGCAGTAATGATCAGATGTTCAGATGCATAGTCATTAAAACATCATTGCTTTTAAGAGAAATTGAATGAAAATAATCTCACCACAAATTCTCACTTTGGAATTCTTCATGATCTTTCGTTATCACCTCTTCACTGACTCCCCATTACCAGAACAGTACTTTAAGTTATAATGGGAAAAAACCATAGTCAGTACAAAGCCAAGATGAGACAACTGAAATTAGAGATCAAGGAAGTTATAATATTTACTTAGCAATACACATGAGAAATGTCTCAATTGTTTCAGAAATTCATCTTGTTAAACCAGTTTGATTCTTAATCTTCTTTCACATCCTTCCCTCCCCCTCATGCACTGCTCCGCATAAAGGGATCTTCTACTGCCAGTATGATTTCTCTCTTCCCTGTTGGCTGCTCTCCCGCAGATGAAGAGTTTCATTTGCAATCTGTTTAACTATGAGACTAGATAAAGCTCCATGTATTGTCGAAGGCTTTCACGGCCGGAATCACTTGGGTGCTGTGTGGTTTCCGGGCTGTATGGCCGTGTTCTAGCAGCATTCTCTCCTGACGTTTCGCCTGCATCTGTGGCTGGCATCTTCAGAGGATCTGGCAGTTTTGATCATGCCATGATCTGGATCCTCTGAAGATGCCAGCCACAGATGCAGGCGAAACGTCAGGAGAGAATGCTGCTAGAACACGGCCATACAGCCCGGAAACCACACAGCACCCTAGATAAAGCTCCATTTATTTCTCTCGGTATTTTATTGTGGCCCCTGATTATCATGTTTTCTTTTACAAACTTCTTGCTTATTGAGTTCACACCTGATTTAATTGCAATGTATTGGTAGTTTTAATTTGAGGAAAACCAACAGTCCACATATGGTATCTCCTCAGTGAGAAGATGGTAGGCTATACTGGTGCCTTCAAAAATGACAGTCTGTAGCTTCTGATGGCAAAGGATAGAGTACTGACATTTGTGTATTTTAAACCAAATTTACTTCACTTTTTAAGAGAGGACACTTTCCACACACACCACCAGTTCTTAAGGATGGGTAGGGGCAGTGGTGGGATCCAAAAATTTTAATAACAGGTTCCGATGGTGGTGGGATTCAAACAGTGGTGCCACCGCACACACGCACCTCCAGTCCCTATTGGGCAGGGAGGTTGCTTTAGTAACTCCTTGGAACTCAGAAAAAATTAGTAACCACTTCTAGAGAAGTGGTAAGAACTGGTTGGATCCCACCTCTGGGTAGGGGGTTAAGATGTGCCTCCAACTAAAGTTGCCAGCTCTGGGTTGGAAACTATTTGGAGATTTGGGGTGGGTGGGTGGAGCCTGGGGAAGGCGGGGCATGGGAAGTGGAGGGATCTTACTGGTATATAATGCCATAGAATCCACTCTCCAAAACAGCCATTTTCTCTAAGGAAACTGTCATTTAGGATCAGTTGTAATAGTGGGAAGTCTCCAGGCAGTATCTGGAGATTAGCAACCCTATCCCCCCTATCGGTGTTTCAGACCTTATACTGATTTCACATGCTAGCCTTCTTCACATGTCACATGTCGCATGTACATGTATATTTGCAATTGTAAGAAAGAGCCTAGATGTCAAGAATACATGTTGAATTGCTAAAGACAGCTGTGAATCACCACGGGCTGCAGTTGCCACTCGGGGTGGGGTAGGCGGAGCTGAGTTGGCTGTTGTTGCCCAAGTAAGGGCGGAAGCAGAACCCTGGCCATGTTAGGCCAGGGCAGACGTCACCGGAGGTGGGAGGGCTGGCCTGAGCCTTTAAAGGACCAAGTCCTCCTTTGTGCTGGCCATGTGCTTCGGCTGACTGACGATTTGCCTGCCCACTTCGCCCTATCTTTACAAGTTTTGTTAATGTGTGTTATCTTGTCATAGCCATGAACGGTTTGGCATATGGGTATTGATCTGGAAGGGCCAGAGGAAGGGAGATGTAGTAATGCACCGCTGACCCAGCAGCACCGTGGTCGAGCTCCCCCCCCCACCGCGTCTCGCCTCTTCCTTAGCGACGACCCTGCGGGGATGACTACAGCTAGGGAGCTATCTCTTTCCCCCATTAGGAGTGGCCAACGGCGGCAAGAGGCAACCACCCTGCCAAACAGGGCAAATGGGGAACATCTCTTGCCAGGAGCATCCACCCGGCAGAGCTTCACAGCAGAGCAAAGCTCCAGTACGGGGCATCTGCCCACGGGAGCTTCGCCATGATGCAGACACGATCAGATCAAGACCCATGCTAGGCTTCTTCTTGATTAATAAAATGGCTATGGCCAATTGATTTACCCCAACAAAAAGAGTGGTGTTCCTGTAACCCCCATGCCCAGAATGGGTTGGCCCAGAATGGGTTGACCCAGTAAGGGGGTGGAGACTCAGAGCAGCAGAAAGGCTGAAAGAGCTCTTTGCAGAAGACAAGGGTACCAGACTCGGACCTTGATTTCTATAAGCCCTTAACACCTTGTTAAGATAATTGAAATATTGTTGGGAACTACTGGGAAGGTAGTTGTTGTTTTTAAGCTATGTTTATGTAAATAACGTTGGAGTTTATTGTTTCAGGGTTTTCTTTGTGTGTACATGTAAATGGTGAGGAGTTTCTTTTCTGGGAACCTTTCATCATCTTGAATCCCGTTCACCAAGCCTCTGAAGTCTTCAAAACCAACCACCAGCAAAGAAGAATTGGACTTGGCAATATCAGTAGACTGTAAATATAAGGACTTGAAATGCAAACCTGAACAGGACCTTGAATTGTAAATGTTAAATGTTGATGTTTAATGTTATTTGTAAAGAGAAGTAAACTGTTTTGTTTAAATTTGGTTCTTTGCAACTCCTTCCAAGTACTGCCCCACAGAACCCACAAGCTGAGGTTACATTCCCACCCTTGGACAGCAACATAACGTCAAGATGCTGGTCTGTAAGGAATTGCAGAGGGATGATTTGGAAATTACATCCTGCCCCTCCAAACTCCATACTCCACAGCACAAAGATCTGCACTGAAAGAAAGTGCTGATACTCAGTATCCTTGTGTACGATCATACTCACAAAAAGCCTTGCAATGCAACATAGAGAACATAAAGCAGAATTTCAAACCTTGCGAAGGACCATCCTGCACCATCATGAAATTGTGTCTCTGTTCTGTGAGGAAATAACGAAATGAAATAGGAATGAGGAGAAGCAAAAATGACCTTTTACATCAGGGGTTGTGACTTTGAGAGAAAGCGATCTATCAATCATTATGCATTCCTGAGGACTTTCTCAGAAAGAACACAGGCTTTGGTTTATACAGCTTCTGGTATTCTCTTTTCTACAGTGTGCCGCAGCATCAGTCATACTAGACATTCCAGTCCCATAAAGCAAATGACATTCATAATTGATAAACCAAAGAACACAGAGTCTGATTGATGGCCCATCATTCTGGTCATCAACATACCAGCTTCTTAAAGTGCTAATGAAATGCTTCCATCAGAGATGAAAGCAGAAAGGAGCTTAAGGGCTTTTAGTTCCCTTCACACTATCCTGGACCACCTTAATGGCAAATACAAGTCATCCAAATGCAGGATACAATTTCATGCCCTGAGCCCTCCTTCCAAGTTTTGTAGCTTTGCCAAATATTCTTGTAATATGTATTATTGTATTATTCGATTCATATACCACCCTCCTCTGAAGGTCTCTGGGTGTAGGAGCAGCAGTGGCGTAGGAGGTTAAGAGCTCGTGTATCTAATCTGATTCCCAGCTCTGCTGCCTGAGCTGCGGAGGCTTCTCTGGGTAATTCACATTAGCCTGTACACTCCAACACATGCCAGCTGGGTGACCTTGGGCTAGTCACAGCTTCTCGGAGCTCTCTCAGCCCCACCTACCTCACAGGGTGTTTGTTGTGAGGGGGGAAGGGCAAGGAGATTGTAAGCCCCTTTGAGTCTCCTGCAGGAGGGAAAGGGGGGATATAAATCCAAACTCTTCTTCTTCTTATATCCCCAAACAGAGATCAAGAAATACATTCTCAAATGCCTGTTCAATAAATAAAAAGTTGAAATATGATTATTAACTTTTTCTCAATTGCCTGGAACTTTTGCATATTTCATTTGGTCTTAAGGTGGTCCTATTGTAGAGATGATTCTCTTGGGCAACCCCCTTAATACTAAAAACTGCCTTGTACATACTTGATTTTTATCTATCTGTTTTGTCTCAGAGCCTTGATAACACAACTTTCAGAATCTTTATTTGTGTGCATGTAGAAGCCAAGTGGCATACATGACATACATTCATTTGTCAGGATACAAACGTGCAACAGACTTAAAGTCATTCAGTAAAACATAAAACATGGAGTTGGCTCAAACTCTCCAACATCCTAGCCCAACACTCTAGTCACTACATTACACTGGCTGTCAAGTATTTTAGATGGGGATGGAAAGAGAATGGTTTCCCTAAGGTGACCCAGTGTGAATGTGGCCACAAGAGAGCTAGGTACCTTGCAAAAGACCATGAAATGCAAGAATTGGCTGTAACATTTCTCTATAAAACTGAGATGTAACCAAAATAAGCACAGTGACCAGTCACAACAGAAATAATTGGTGATCATATTTGAATGAGGAACTTATTGGCCAAAATGTGTTTGGTCCATGCATATTGTATCATTAAATTAATCTGTATTATAGGAACTGCAATAATAGGTATATAATGTACTACACAGATTGTGACTTATACAGCCTAGAAGTCTGTTTTGTTTTTAGTATAATTTTTAATGCAGTGCTGGATTAAAGATATATTTTGTTTAATTCCTTTTATACTGTTATCCTTAATCTCTTTGGTTTCCAGTTCCATTTCAGTTGGGTTTCTTCCTTTGTCACTGTTGTTTGATCATATTTGAGTTTTGCAAAGAAGTGGTCACAGGCCACACAGCTTGCATCCCATTGCATTTTAACCAAACTGTGTACACAGAGGTAGGTTTTAAATAATTTAACAACCGGTTCCGAAAGGACTCAGTGGCAGGATTACAACCAGTTCTCTGAACTAGACAAAAAAATTAGCTACCAGTTCTACCGAAGAGTTGCAAATAGGCTGAATCCCACCACTGCTTCAGGAATGTTTATGGTGGCCTCAGACCAGGGAAACCCTTGCTGAATCAGCAAGATGAAAAATCCTCATAGGCCACCTTAATGTAATACCTGCTCCCTTTATAGTCATTTCTGTCCAAGAGCTTCACTTTTTCCATAGAGTGCTGTCCTCTCACCCAAAACTCCTTATAAGCCTATTATCTAGCATCCCTTTAGCCAAGGCTGCTCCAGTTTTCCACAAGCTCCTCCATTTCTTCCTGCCAGCAAAGCTGTGGGGCCCAATATTTTGTTATCAAATATCAAACCAACAGGAGAGAGTTCTAAGTAGCTTTATTTGCAAAGAAAGGGGAGCCGTCCTCACATGGGCAGACTCCACTGGCTCTTATCTTGTCCAGCCACCATCCTCCTCCCTTATGACTCATTCCTGGTAGAAGACACATTTTTCATTTACTACAAAGCCTCTGTGGGTCCTGAGATCTTCCCTAATGTTAGGCAAGAGGCACCTTTCTCTTGATTATTCTTCTCGGCTTCTGCCAACCTGTAAGCTTGTTCTTGCTGTTGTTCCTTCCAGGTGTTGGCCCACCTGGGCCCTGGTAAATTAGCTCCCTGTGACAGCCTCTCCACTTCCTGTTAGCCTCCAGCTGTTATCTGTGTCAGCTGTTACCTGTGTCAGCTGTTCTGTGTCAGCTTTAAACACGTTCAGCTGGTTGTCCCATCCCTGCCCCCTCATCAGCATCAGAGAAGCACATTCAGCCTGGTTGTTTTTCCTTCAAGTTGTGCTCATAACAGTCTCTTCACCCCTCTTGAGCCTCTCAGGACAGGACTGTTGGCCACAACTTCTTTACTGTATTAATGACTGTGTTGAGGAATCCACTGAGACTGGACACTATTTATATTATTTTCCATAGGCATAGATAGTTTTAGAGGGAGATAATAGATTCACAGTGGCTAGGTCAATCAATAGCTTGTAGCCATGGTAACTTAAGGGAACATCCACAGCAAGAGGCAGGAAACCTCTGAACATCAGTGCCAGGAGGCAACTTCAAACCTTGGCCTCTAAATCCTGTTTAGTGACCTTCCAGAACAACTGTTTGGCCACTATGTGAAAAAGAATTCTGGACTAAATAGACTACTGGTCTCATCCAGCTGGGTTCTTCTTATGGTCTTATGACAGCATAAATATGCTCCTTGATGTGCAGACAGTTGCTGGTATGTCAGAAAAAGGAGGAGATGTTGAAAGATTTTCACAGGTTGTGGATGAGGCTCCAGTGCCATCTCCTCGCATTTTCCCTGACTTGCAGAAGCAGGATTATGGAAACTAGTAAAATTTGTGGGACCGGGCAGGGTGTCGCAGGGAGGCAGGGGGAGATGGAAAAATTCCAGGTGCCATAGGCGTAGGGCGGAAAACTATGAGCTTGCCCCAGGCACCATTTTCTGCTAGTACGCCTCTGGTCGCAAATCCAAGGCTGGTAACAAGCAAAAAACTTACCATCAGAGGTGGGACCTCCCAATGACATTGTGACATCACCGGTAACACAGTAACACCATTTCCAATGCATTCCAGACAGGACATCATTGCTTAGGCACTTTCATTCCAAATTATGTACTTTCATTCCAAATTCATTCCAACTTATATAGTTTACCCACAGAGTTTTTGGTGAATGCTAGTGTCACCCTATGTGATTATGTTACTTCTGTGTTGTGCCAGATATGACATATTGGCATCAGTGTGATGCCTATTGGACCTCCCCTATTTCTCCCAGAATTTCTTCCTTGGTACTCATCTGAGTGATCGCAGGCAGAACCAGCAGAGGTGGGAAGTGTTCTGCCAGAGTGGGAGACCTGGCTTCCTTTATTACCCCCACCCACCAGCCCGCCAGCCCGCCAGCCTACCTTTATTTGACCTGCTGTCTTTAGCTTTCCCTCCTTCGCTTCTCCTGGCAGCCTCTCCCTGGGAAAGGGAGACTGGGTCCAATTGATTGGTGGCTTCTGTAGCCATTGTGGATAGTGAGTCTTTTATGGTTGCCACCTCCATCAGCAGACTTGAAAGGAGAAGGGGGCAGGACCCTTTTTAGGACTGCTTCAGCATCCAAGTCCAGTTGGAAGGTACAGCATTATTGTTTTGGTTGACTGACAACTTAGTGGGGACTTTTTTCTTAAAGCTACAATTGTCGCTTCTATTATTTGTGGGAGTTTTAATCCCACGAGGATTTTTTTTCAAGATTTCAGATTTTCTGCAAACCTTGGATTTCCTTCAGGTTTGTACAGACACCCCCACTTTCCCTTCTTCCATTTTGCCAATCTATCAATCCACACTCTAGGCCCAGTTCATAATTAGATATGTGGTACAAATAGGCCTGGGTTGAAAACCTCCAGGTGATGTTTGGAGAACTCCAGGAAATACAGGTGATCCTCAGATGACAGAGTTCACTTCCCCTGGAGAAAATGGCTGCTTTGGAAGCTGGCCTCTATGGCATTATACTCTTCCTCCCACAAGCTGTGCCTCCCCAGTCTCCAAATTGCCAGAAATTTCCCGACCTGAAGTTGACAACCCTATTTGAGTAATCAATCAGTACAGAATGCAGTCCTTTGCAGGGTTTGTGATAACTCAATGCAGAATTTCAATATTTCCCTCCTAGTAGGAAGAATGTGCTGGGAGTTGTATTTCATGTCACAGGGAAGAGGTTTGGTGATATGGCCCCAAGATCACGTAAATACTGTCTACCATGGCTTGTTCCTGCATTACAGACTAATTGAGCTTTGAAAGGTTTTTTTAAAAAATTCATCTTCCATCTCTCTTTGCTTAATTTCATCTCATTATTTCCTAGTTACACTGCTTCCAACGTACTAAATAACAGCACTTGAAGCGGAGCGACTAGGCTTGATTTAATTTCTGATCCATCACTCCCTCCTCTTTGAAGAGATGCATGTGCTTAATGAATCCTGTCACTCTGAGTTAATAGTGACTCAGAGTCTAGCTGCATGCCTCAGTAGCAATAACGACATATTCCATTAAGACATGGAATGGGGCACACAGAAACTGGTGTCTTTCCAGATTTTTAGGGAAGAGTGCAGTTCAGAAATGATAAGAAGAGAGCATTAGAGCACCAGCTTTTAAGTTTAGCAAAAGGTTAACATGCTTTCCCTTCTGAAGAATATTTTGCTAAAGGCTGCCATTTAGCTGATTCGTCAATGACCTGCCTAGCAAAGTCACAAAAAATTGCATAAAATTGTGTGGGTTAATCAAGGTTACAGAAGCCTGAGGAATTTCAGAAGAACCTAATCATTGGTGAGTGAAAGCCATCACAGCAGGCAAAAACCAATGCAGAGAAAGGTAAGGAATACAAAATTGGAGGTGGGGATACATTACCAGAATCTGCTGGTGGAAAAATATCTTAGTTGTGAGAAGAAAAATCTAATCGTATGAAGTGTCACCAAGAAAAAGGAGATATAAGCCCAAAGTCTAAGGAAGTATTTAATCAAACAGTGACATAGCAGAGTACAGTATATTTAAGTGCAATCAAAAATGTTATAAGTGTGTTAAATGCAACCATAGTACAAGCAGGAATATGTCTGGAAAGCCATTAATTTCTCAGCCTGCATACATTTACTGGTAACTGATGAAAATGAGGGTAAAGAGATATTGTTTGATGCTTCTTGAAGTATACTAAAAAATACCTGAAATGGTTTTGTCAATTGATGTGTTCTTTAAAAATTCACCTAGTTCACTGTGCTTTTATTAATAACATGTATCTACCCATTAATGTTAAAACAAATGAAGACACTATACTCTTTTCAACCAAAAGCTCTAAGTACAATTGTAAATTTATCCACTACTTCTTCCTGGACCTTATTTGTAGTAGAATGCTCCATGGGGGTCCTAGTCCCTCCCCTCTCTCAATTGTGCGTGCAAGCCTCAACTGGGTCTGTGGCATTTACTTTGCCACCTCCTGTGACATGGAAAGCCTTTCTCTCCCCAGCCCCCAGTTCCTTACTGAAGGAGTGCCCCAGCTTAGTTCATGATTATTCCCCTTCCCGGCGAAGGTGGTGGAGGCACGGAGCCAGGAGGGGAGTTTAAGCCCTGGGCAATTCAGCAGCCGCTGCTCTGGCTGCTGCTGGATGGCCACGAGCACCGATGGCCACTGGTGAGGAGGGATGGACATGCTGAGGCAACCTTGGCGCCACTACTACCATTTTGGCTTCTGTCTTGACAGGAGTCTCTGGCTGCTGAGGTGGGAACTGCTGCTGCTGCTGTTTCTGTCAGCTTTGCATCCTGGACTGTGAGGGTGGGAGGGAAAGGAGGGGAAGGAGGCTGGTGGGCGGGAGGGTGTGTGCAGCTTCATTATTCTGGGGAAGGGCAGGGGAGACAGGGACTGGGGGCTCCAATGGCCCCCATGCAAAAGTGTTACCGCTGCTGCTCGGGTAACATTAAGTGATTTCAGCTCAGGCAATGTAGTGAGGCGCAGGAAGCCGGTGTTTCTTCAAAGCAGAGTATTTTATTTGGAAGTGGTGGTGGCAGCTCGGGCAGGAGAATCGCACTTTCGTAGCCAAGCGCAAGAACTTTTATACACACACATCAAAGGGGCAACGGGGCAGGTAAAGGGAAAGGTAAGGGGGCAGGTCCCTTACCTTATACCAATAAGGAACATCAATACAAAAGAAAGATACAATTACAACTTTTGTGAATGGGATTAAGAAATCTCGCTGTCAAGCATCTTCCCGCAAGATTTTACGATGATGCTGAAATGGAGAGCGGAGAAGGTCCATTCATAGAATTGGATGGGCCTTCTACCGCATCCAGTTATCTCTGCTGTCAGACTCAAACTGTCCAATGGTGGTCCCGACACATTTTCCAACGGCTGGGACATCTGGGGTGCTGTCAACAGATTCGATTTGCAAAACCAAAGGGGTCTTTGTCTTTGCTGAGGAGTCAGCTGGGTGTTGGCCAAAACTAAATTCCAGAGCCAACTTCCTTGTGCCACTAATATTAACCATTCTAAAATACTACGTTCCTCTAATACAGTTTGCTTTACTTAACTCAAAAAAGGATACACTAAACTTAAACAGGATACACTAAATTTAAAGCAGAAAAGCATAATAGATGTTTTGCAGAACAGATAAGGGTACAAAACTCATTTAAGAACATCGATAAAAATCACACCTACTGTTCTTAGGGGCTTCTGAGTCACACTAGTCTCTGTGCCCTGACCTGGAGCCAGTGTAGTCACGTAACTCGACTCAGGAAAATATTTTGGCTATTTTCCTGGTGGTAACAAAAGGAAAGGGGAAGAAGATGGCTTTGATGAAGACTACGCTTACAAATGATTCTTTAATGCTCACAGGCACCTGTGTAAACATGCTACTTTCACTTCCAATGAACCACAACTGACCACACTTAGAACTTTTGATGGGAAAGGGCAGGGGTCGGCAACCTTTAACACCCAAAGAGCCATTTGGACCCATTTTCCACGGAAAAGAAAACACTTGGATCCGCAAATACTTTTTGACATTTAAAATGAAGATAACACTGTATATATTGTTTTTTTACCTTTACGCTTTGTATAAACCATTATAGTGTGTTGCTTGTGAAATCCATGAAGTGCTACAGAGAAAATTATATTTTATTTATGTAAAGAACACATTTTGAACTCTTAAAAAATAATAACAGACCTCCATATCTGCCATGGAGGGTGGACTCGACAGCCTTATTCCTCACTGAGCATGGCCCCCGCCCTGGTCCCAAAAGCCACAGCTTCTGAGAATCTACCCCCAAATGTCCTGGGATTTGCCCGCCAGGAGTTGGCAACCCTTGACAACCATGGCTGAGGATGATCCCGGCCTTCCTCCCTTCCACGATCTACAAGCTTACCCTCCACTGGCTTACTCTGAAGTAAACCTTCCAAGATCTACGTGCAAGGCTTTCCCCATGCGCTCCTGCCCTCTTTGGCAATGCAGAAGCGAACAATTCCCACGCAACCCAGCCTCCTCATCAAACAGCCTCGATGAGTGCAACCTTGCAGGGTTGCAGGTAATAACTCCTTTAAAACCTGACATTACTTTCTCACCTGGACTCAGCCAGACTGCCATCCGCCAGGAAAACCCCTGGAGCTCAGCGGGACTGCTGGGGGGTCTGCAACCCAAGGTGGCGCTGCTGGAGTCCCGCATGTGGTCCCGCCCCCAAGAAGGACCCAGGGGAGGGGGAAATGAGGTCACCCAAAGCAGGGTTGACCCCTGACCCCCCATTCAAGGGGAGCGGACTGAGGTTAGGATTGTGCTGAAAATCTGCACTCCTGCAACTTCCTCCCATTTCCAGCCCTTCACCGCTAACCTGTTGAAGAGGATCCACCAGCGGTGCCCCGCCCCCACCCCGCGCCATCATCACCAGTAGCAGCCAACCAGGCAGCTGGGACAGGGAAGCCGGAAGTGGCTTGGGATAGCCGTCTTGGGCTCTGCCTCTCTAGGAACGGGGACTCTTTCCCATTAACCCTTAGGGCTGCTCTCAGAAGGAGGCTGAGAGGATTCAAGCCACGCAGAGCCGCAGTACAAGGATGAAAGAGCCGCATGCGGCTCCGGAGCTGCAGGTTGCAGACCCCTGGGAAAGGATTTAGTTAACTGATTCTCTAAGACTGTTTCTGCACAGCCAAAATATCCTGGCCCTGAGGTTCACTGAAATCTGGACAGTTTTTAATATTTATTGTAACAAATTGTTGACTGCCTTATGCCTTTCTATGAGCAACAGTGACTTTAGATGAGCTGCTATGGAGTTATAGACTAACCATTAATATTTTACCTCCTGCAGAGAAAAAGTCAGTAACAGAATGGGGATAAGGAATACAACTTGTGAATAGGGTTGTAAGCCTCCAGGTGGTGGCTGCAAATCTCCCAGGATTACAATTGGCATCTAGCAGACAGAGATAATCTCCCCTGGAAAAAATGGCTGCTTTGGGAATTGGTCTGAATGGCATTTTATACCCTGATGACATTCATTTCCTCCCCAAACTCCACATTCCCCAGGCTCCACCCCAAAATCTCCAGGAATTTCCCAACCCAGAGCTGGCAATCCTATGTGAGAGAGAAATGGATATGGATACTTAGCCCCAAACTAAATGTGTGTTGGGGTGCTGTGTGGTTTCCGGGCTGTATGGTTTCCGGTGTTCTAGCAGCATTCTCTCCTGACGTTTCGCCTGCATCTGTGGCTGGCATCTTCAGAGGATCTGATATTAGGAAAGCAAGTGGAGTATATATACCTGTCGGAGTGACCAGGGTGGGGGAAGAACCATTGTCTGTAACAGGTAAAGGGAGCAATTAGCAAGTTAGATTTACATGGTTGAGTGGGATCCATCCATTAGCATGTGAGTAACAATGAAGATAGCAAGGTCAATAGGTGGGGACACCCCTGACAGCAAGCAACCCCCAAGGGGCAGGCCTAGACATCTTCACTAGAAACATGCTGCAGTGAGGATGTTGGAACCTGGATGAAAAGATGCCAATTCTTTTGAAATTTGGTTGTATCTAGATTAAATTTTCAGTGGGAATTCGGCCATCCTCGTTGCCCTTCTCTGCACTTTTTCGATCTGTTCGATATCCTTTTTGAGATGGGGTGACCAGAACTGAACACAGTACTCCAAGTGCGGTCGCACCACTGCTTTATATAAGGTCATGACAGTCTTTGCAGTTTTATTATCAATTCCTTTCCTAATTATTCCCAGCATAGAGTTTGTCTTTTTCACAGCTGCCATGCATTGAGTTGACATTCCCATGGAACTATCAACGAAGATGCCCAAATCCCTTTCCTGGTTTGTGACTGATAGCACTGACTCCTATAGCATGTATGTGAAGTTTGGGTTTTTTGCCCCTATGTGCATCACTTTACATTTTGCTACATTGAACTGCATTTACCATTTCTTAGCCCACTCACCTAATTTATAAAGGTCCACTTGGAGCTTTTTTGTGCTACATAGCCTCTAAACCAAACCAGTCTTGCCTTACCATTACCTGTAAGGTGTAACTACTTAGAATCTTTATTGTCTTGGGTGATATTTGTTTGACAGTAGTTCTGGGCTGCCATGTGCTGTCATTGCAGAGACAAAAGGTGCAGGAGCCTGGAAACCAATGTTACTACTTGGAGATGTGGCCTACAAAGAAGAATTGGAAGGGGAAATAGAGATGGGGAAGGACTGGTGTAAAGAGCGACAGGAACTTAGCATGAAGTTTGGAGAAGAAAGAAGACCAATATAGCAGATTAAGAACTGCAAAGAAAAGGATTCGAAGGAGCACTGTAAGAGTTTGCCTAGAGAGCCAAAATGTCAGAGGTGGCCAAGAGTTGAATTTGCTGGGTTTTAGAGGGAAAAAAAGAAAAGGGAAAAAAAGTCAAAACTTGAGGGTGAGAAGTGAAGACGGCTCCACTGTCTCCATGAAGCACTGTGTTTGGATATGAATGTACTTAACTACTGTGACTTGGAATAAATTCTTTCTTCAAGCTTACAGATATCTGAAGCCAATAAGCCACAGTCTGGGGAAAATTCACTATAATTCCCCACTTCTGAAGGGAGGAGGATCAAGCAATTCTTTCTTTATTGCCTTGAATACGTAATGGATCCCAGGGGATCTCTGACAGAACCAGTTTCTCAGAGCCACTAGCACTTAGCAAAATTGACTTCAGTTAATCAAAAGATTATTTCAAAATCCCTTGAACTCAGGCTTTTGCTGGCTGCTAGTCTGGAAGGCTGCAAAATAAACTTATCTCAGCCATTTAGAATTCGGGGAATGATTATCCTATGCTTCACTGAAAATTAGGCATTTCCCTGATACTAGAAAGCTTTAGGATGTTAAATGAGAAAACAGGATAAATATGACATCTGGAGTTTAGCTCCATATTGTAGGAACAGTCATTTGGGTGTCTTTCACACAGAAACACTATCGTAATGTTTCTCCCTTGCTGCTGCAGCTTCCTCTGAACTGAAGAAGCAATGAAGGTTGCAAATGACATCCTTACTCCGTTGTTTTCTTATGCCTGAAGCACTTTTCCCTTTTCACACAGTGCCACAATTTCAAATGATGCAAATCTTCCCTCCCCCACTATTTCTGAACTCTATTGATATTTTCTGAACTGTTCTGATTGGTCAATTAGTTTTGCACCTTTGAACTTGAGTCTTGTTTGATTAAAATGTGATTTGATGGCCGACTTGCAGTTTCTCTTCTCTTTGTTGCTGAAATGTGTTTTCTTTTTTCAGTTTTAAAATTTTTATTTCAATACACAAAACACACAGACATAAAATATAGACATTCGTATTCATACAATTTGTGTGGAGCTTATTATCTAAATAAATGTACATTTTAAAAATTACATTACTCTATATTTTCAATATATCTTTTTATCTAACAACATATTTTGCGTGAAACATATTTTGCCTCAATCTTTCTTCTGTTTTGGTTTAACTTGATTTAACCATGATTTAACTGTATGATTTGAACGTGATTTATACATGATTTAAACTTGGTTTAACTTGATTTAACTGTAAGAGTTTGCCTAGAGAACCAAAATGTCAGAGGTGGCCAAGAGTTGAATTTGCTGGGTTTTAGAGAGAGAGAAAAAAGGAAAAATCTTTCAACTATATAATTAAAAAGACATTTCATTTTTCTTGAAATTTGATGATGTAATTACTATGGAATATTTATTTTCTTCCTCTTTGATTGTTTGCCGGGTTTTATGTTTCCTAGATTGTTCATATTCTCATAATTTATATAATCAATCTTCTTCTTTGTGTTGTTATGATAAATGTCAACTAGAAATGTCAGTGGTGAAGTTGACAGGCTTTTCTACTTCTTCACTGAAACCATATTCTCAACAAACTGTCTCTCAACATATGTCTTTGTTAGATCCCTGGATCTTAACCCAGTAGTCTCTGCAATATTATTCAGCAGTGTTTGTTGATGAGGTAGACCAGTCATAACATCGCAAAGCCAGTTCTGCCTGAACTGGCATCTTAGTGCCTATCTATGCAAAAAACAGTACATTGTAGCACAAGTTTTCTTTTGCAAGGTTTGGAAAAATGTTCTAACTTGAAACATTTGAAATTATAAGTTTTAACATTTTTATTTGCATTGTTCCCTTATGGCACTGCATTTTGAAGAAGTTAGCCCTTCATGCATAGAACCGTCTTATACAATGAGTGGAAGGTATTGCCCATAAGGATAGCACTTTTTAAAAAATCGACTACATTTGAGCCTTTAATAATGAAGGAAGAAAAATCCAGCTTCCAGCCATAAGCAGAGACCTATTGCCTGATATCCCTATATAGGGAAAGGGAGTGAAGAAGGAGAATGTGGAGCAGTTGCACACCATGATGCAAGCTCACCTGTGCAACTACCTACGGCCTTTGCCTTACTTTATGGCTGTGAGATGGACATGGGATAGCTAGGCAGACCAGAGTAGAAACCTCTGCTCTTTGGCCCTATTTCAGAGTCAGACCTTGAAAAATTGGCAGGAGGTGGGCTGGGAAGTCACTGCCTCTAACAGCAAACCTGCCCTTTCATCTATGATTTTAATATTATGAAACTGGCAGTGCTAATCACCTTTGGTACGTCACTAATTAACAGGGCTAGGAATTTTACCCAGGGTTCTGATTAACCATCCTTCCTCATAGCAAGGATGCGTGTATTTTATTTATTTATTTACTTTATTTATAGCCTGCCATTCTCACTGAGACTGATGGATTAAAGTATTAAAGAAACTGCGCAGACACACTGTAAGACATTCAATGAACAATACGATAGGATTAGAATTACAGAATTAGAAAAAAAACTGTCTAAGGCATGGTATATTAAAACAATTCAGAAAGTAGAATTACAGGTAGAAGACAACTCAATACAAGCAAGACAGTACTTACAATAATAATTGAAGTAGCCTATAATCCCATTTTATTATTAAGAACCCTCCTGAACTGTTCCATTCCACTATAGTTCTACTTCCACTATAAAAATGCTGTCCTGGATATTTCGGTTTTGCAGTTTGCTGACCTCCTCAGGGAAACTGTTCCACAGGGTGAGAACCACTACAAAGAATTTACCTGAACAGGTAGTTACTGACCTTACCCATTTACGAGGTGTCACATTCAAAAGGCTTTGCTTTAATGAGCAAAACTGTCACAGTGGAATATAGTAGGAGAGATAGTCCTGCAGGTATATTGGTCTAAGGCCATTAAGGGTCTTTGTAGGTGATAAACAGAACCTTAAATTGAATCTGGAAACTGATTGGTAGTCAATAGAGTGACTGCAGAATGGGTGTGGCATGTATGCTCCACCTAGTGTCTGGTAGTAAGCAGGCTGTGGCATTCTGTAGCAATTGGAGTTTCTGAGATGATTTTAAGAGTAAACATATATATAGTGAGCCAGAGACAG